>NC_073355.2:45432500-45746666 GCF_027580225.2 Misgurnus anguillicaudatus
TGGTAGATGAGAGAATAAGAATACAAATGTAGACACCCTAAAGGTGTGTCTTGAAACCCAAATGTGTCGGGAGTCCACTGTGAATCGTAGAGAGTTGCCTTCTCAGGCACTCACTTTGCCCCCATGCAGTGTCCTTTGGGGAGGTGCTATATTTATTCAGGAAAATTATCTTACAACTCCTCCCTCGACTGCAAGCGGCAAACCTCGCTGATCGGTCTGGGATAAAACACGAGAGCATATCTTTTATCATAAGCCCTTACAAAGCATCTGTAGCACGTACAGTGAGGAAAATAAGTATTTGAACAGCCTGCTATTTTGCGAGTTCTCCCACTTAGAAATCATGGAGGGGTCTGAATTGTCATTGTAGGTGCATGTCCACTGTGAGAGACATAATAAAACAAAATCCAGAAATCACAATGTATGATTTTTTTGACTATTTATTTGTATGATACAGCTGCAAATAAGTATTTGAACACCTAAGAAAGTCAATTTTAATATTGGGTACAGAAGCCTTTGTTTGCAATTACAGAGGTCAAACGTTTCCTGTAGTTTTTCACCAGGTTACACACACTGCAGGAGGGATTTTGGCCCACTCCTCCACACAGATCTTCTCTAGATCAGTCAGGTTTCTGGCCTGTCGCTGAGAAACATGGAGTTTGAGCTCCCTCCAAAGATTCTCTATTGGGTTTAGGTCTGGAGACTGGCTAGGCCACGTCAGCAATACATGGCCCCGGTCATCCTCTTCTTAATACAGTGCAGTCGCCCTGTCCTATGTGCAGAAAAACACCCCCAAAGCATGATGCTACCACCCCCATGCTTCACAGTAGGGATGGTGTTCTTGGGATGGTACTCATCATTCTTCTTCTTCCTCCAAACATGTTTAGTGGAATTATGACCAAAAAGTTCTACTTTGGTCTCATCTGACCACATGACTTTCTCCCATGACTCCTCTGGATCATCCAAATGGTCATTAGCAAACTTAAGACGGGCCTGGACATGTGCTGGTTTAGGGTTATTATAGTAAACGAAAACTATCACGAAAACTGAAACTAGTAGTGAAAAAAACATTTTAGTTAACTGAAATAAAATAAAAAAACGAAGGTTTATAAAAAAAAACTAAAACTAAACTATAACTAAAATGTGGACCTGCAAAACTAACTAAAACTAAATATAGCTTGAGTGACCGGATGGAATTCAAGCGTAGTTCAGGCAGACCACTGATCGCTAACTACTCCAGCTGACGCTTAGCTGCTTAATCACTCTCACCTGCTTTAATCAACAGTATTTAAGCAGTCAATCAGACGCTCTGTAGCTACTCTGTCGCACAGACAATTTCACTCTGTCGCACAGACAATTTTACCGAGTCTGTCGCACAGACATTTGCATAGCAGATCGTAGACTGAGCCAGTACTCATGCGATCGATAGAATTTTATTCCTTACCCTTTTCGGCGTTACCATGGCTTGCTCGGAATCGGAAGATGTTGCAATACTCTCTGTGGAAGTGCCGGAAGACATCCATTCCGTACAGGTATTAAGATAATTTGTGCGTATATCTCCTGTCAGGCCCAAAGAACTTATGTTTCCGTGATCTTTGAGCGCGCTTTTCAGTGCGTGGGCTTTGGGTTTGTGCACGTGTGCGCACTGGAAGAGGTTCACTTTGGTATCTTTGTCGCTCAAATAGTCTAGGATCGCTATGTCACTGTAAACGATAGCTTTCTTATCGATAGTATAGCGGGATGTTCTGTTGGCAGCATTTCATGCAATATTTGGCAGTTTTGCCATGTTTGCATTTGCGTGTTTGCAGCGGTGGGCCGGTAACGTTGGACCAATGTGACTGCAGGCGGGGAGTGTGTCCGTCATTCGTTCCAATTCATTTCGATATGAATCGTTCGGGTCACCTTGCAGTGTCAGTGTATATATGTTGTTTTAATTGATTGCCTCAGAGTTCGACAGTTATGGTTTTGCGGCGTTTCGTGTCTTGCACTTGATTTAGCGTCCCGAAGGCAGTCGCTGTCGCTCTACGCATCTTCAACAAGCATGTAAACTAGCATAAGAAACCAGCGTTGCCAACTATTTTCAATGGAAAGTAGCTAAGCTTGCTTGGAAAGTCGCTAAATGTCGCTAGATTACGTCATTGCGTCATTTGCATAACAGTGAGGTCATCACGTCACATTTGCATTCTTACTACACTGGCTTACTACATTATTTCACGTTTCTCTTTCTCTCTGAACTGTCAAAAATGTTATTTTAAGACACATGAATGCTTGAAAATGTTTTCTCGTTTGTTTATCTGCTTATGTTCTCATAAAACGAAATGTGTGTATGTTCATGTTTATATGGCCAAACAGTCCAGTTTCAAAACATACACTGATAAATGATGGGAAACGTTGTTTTGTAGGTAAATAGTTCATTAACGCGTCAGCTCCGTACAGTTTGTCTGTTCTAAATGTGCTGCTGCTCAGCTCCCTCAAGTACATTTATTTTATGTACAGTGATTCATTTTATTCAAAGACCATTTTATATTTATATCTCGCCATTAATGTAAGCCATCGCGGGATCCGCCTGCTCCGGCTTCCCGCATGCACGATTATGCCGTCTGGACGCGGATAGATAACCACTTCTCCTGCCCTGATTGCAACTGGGAGAGACTCTGCTCTGCTGCGCAAGGACTAGACCGCCTGTGAATGCTTTGGGTCGGGGTGGAGCCCACAGAAGCAGCGGTAGCTGCTCATTGAGAAGAGTGAATGTCACGTAAAAAGTCTCCAACAATGCCAAGATGTAAGAAACATCTTGCACGCGTTATCTTGTGTTGGGGGTCCGTTAATTAATGATTAACTAATGTCAGCCTCAGCTGTCCTTCATTTTATTTCTCTCCTCTGAACCTGCCTGTTCCAAATCTGATGAATATCAGGGAACCGCGTTCCCTTTTGAGGTATGCTACCCAACATGCCAGGAGCCGCGTACTCCGAGACAAGCAGTCTCTAGAAGTTATGCACTCAACTACGTTGTTGTGTTTGGGGGATACATGCAAAGGATGCATCTTAAAGGTGCAGTATGACAACCGAGCCCCTTGATTCCTCAGCCTTTGGCCAAATTCAGATATTTGTTATAATATATAAATATATTATATAATTTGGTATTCTTAAAGTGGTCCTGACTGAACTAAAATTTTGGAAAACAAAACTTGCGTTTTCGTTTTTTAAATGTTATTGGATCAGCAGTTGAACATGGAGTCACTCATATTACCGGATCATAAGCAAATGTTCAGCAGGGGCACGTTCAATCTCACACCGGTGCGCAATGTTTTGCTACTGTTTCATGGTTGAACGACATGTTTCCTGGAAATGGTGTGCAACGGCGTGCAACAGGTTTTAGAAGCGTTTTCTCTGGTTTGGTGGGTGTGTCAGAAATGTTGGGCCAATCAGCGGCAAGATGTATAAACACCACTTGGTAGTAAAGAGACAGCTCGTTCAATGCGTTCAAGTTGGAATGTTGTCTTTCATTCTGGACAGCAAGGTCAGTGACTGTAACATTGAGGGTATTTTACAGTATTAAACACACATTTATAAAATTTTTATCAGGCTTCAGAAACATTTAAAAAAGAACACAAAGAATGGCCTCTCAGCTACCGTAGTTGCAACTCTTGCGTCATCACAACAGGGTCTTCAATGCATCACCGTTTTTAGTTTAATAAACGTTGTGCAACGTTTTGTCGGGGCTGAACGCAGCCCAGATGTTGCTGAATCATTAATGACCAATAGGTGGCAGATGAATGTCTATTAGAACTCCTGACCTGCACAGCAGTGTCACGTACTGTAATGTGTATGACGGCTAGTTTATTAAGACAACCTGTCTTCTGCTGGCAAACCATTACAATAACTGAAGATGGTTTAATTATATCAATGTACTGTACATGGAAGCATTTAAATGTTAAACATGGCTGAAAACGCTGACGGCGACCGCTTGCTTGGCAGTGTTAGCTGACGCTTTTTGGTTGCTATAAACAAGAATGTCCGCTGAACTTATCTAAAATTTTATATGCTTTTGCGGATAATCAACAAATAATATTATATATTAATATTGAGTCAACAAATAATTGTTAGTACTACGATGTCTTCTGGTACAGAAATGGACACTTACAGAACATTAAAGGGACCATTGTCCGCCAAAAAAAAAAAATCAATTTATACTCCACACTCCAAACAGATGGGGGCAGTATACCTCCAGAAAGTGAGTTGGTCTATTTTAATTTAGGAGCTGCTAATTTAGCAGCATATATCAAGTTTGATTTACATTAGCAATTAAGTTATCATTAGTCACAAAAAAAAACATTCAGTCTCATTAAAAATGCAATGTTTTCCGCTACGTTTCGTGCGTCCATTTGGTGTTAATTATCATCAAAGACACTTCAAGCTTCTTAACTAATGTTACATTTTAGCATCAGCTTGGTAGATAACGGGTGAAAACCGGATCGGATCCGTGGGTAGAGCTAACTATTAAACGCTAACAGCTAAGGATGCGCGATCATTTGCATGCGATAACGTTAGTCATTGCGCTTCTCGTCAGTGAAGCCTGTTTCTTGATTAAAAGTGAATCGCCATCGGCTGCTTTCAGATGGAGCCACATTTACTGCACAAAGCCGTAGTTCATGTACAAGCTGAGCATAGGTTATCCCAAGGCCTATTATAAGTGAACTTCTAGCGAAATACTAACAGCATCTTACTTGCCAATCGTAAAGAAATGTTGTCATTTCGGAGTCGAACCTCATTTCTTTCATGTCCATTAGTTGTCTCCAGCGATGAAAAGCAGTGCCAGTATTTACTCTGGTTCGGTTCCTTTATTTATCAGATTTGATTTGTGATTCTGAGCTCGTTTTTTCCCTGCAGCGAATGGTTGTGGTAGTGGTAAATGTCTCTTGCTTCAGCCATTCTTCCGCTCTCTTCCGCTTCCCTGAACTGAAATACGTCCGAAAACCCTATTGCAAGGCAGGAAGGCATCAAGGCATGTCCGAATCCATGGCTGTCCGAATTGCATTTCTCTGAGCTGCCTTCATGCCTCTTAAGTCAACAAGTCTGCCTTAGTTTTCGGACACAGCGGTAGTACTTCCCGCACATGCGACTTATTCGTGTATTGCAGTTTGGCTGGCGGTTATATACGTGGCACGCATAGCGCCTCCCATGGTTGAAACTGGTATTACGACACCTGTTGGGCTGTAGCTAGTAATTTAGCATGCTCATTCAGATTGATATCTCTGCAGCACTATACCTTGTCATTTTTTTAATGACATATTTGCCCTTTTTTCTTCTCATTCTTTTGATGCGTGTAGCTCATTTTTTAAAATCTTTTACCTCAATTATTACAAATGGCACCTTTAAACTTTGCATTGATTTTCAGTTGTTGTGCACAGACATAAGTTTGTACAAGTAAGATGTGCTGATTCAATCTAAATTATCTGGGTTATTTTTAACCCAATGCTGGGTTCACGAGTTCACACTTACAAATAAGTAAGTAAGATAGATTAAATTAGTAAACGTATTTGGCATGCTGTCCGGGAAGAGGTCTCTGAGCTCGGAAACGGGCCTAAACGCAGAGTATCTTTTTTCACCAAGCTGCTTGGCAATTTCCCCGTAGCCCTTTCCAGCCTTGTGGAGGTGTACAATTTTGTCTCTAGTGTCTTTGGACAGCTCTTTGGTCTTGGCCATGTTAGTAGTTGGATTCTTACTGATTGTACGGGGTGGACAGGTGTCTTTATGCAGCTAATGACCTCAAAGAGGTGCATCTAATTTAGGATAATAAATGGAGTGGAGGTGGACATTTTAAAGGCAGACTAACAGGTCTTTGAGGGTCTGGGCCCGATTGCATAAAGCACCTTAAGTGTAATTTTCCCTTAAGTTCACCCTTATGTTTCCCTTAAACTTGAGGGTGTTGCAGAAATAACCCTTACGTTTTTTCTGTTGCGTCTCCATGGCAACAATAGTATTTTATAACAACAAACCTGGGTTGCTGTTGTGAAACACTTAACGATTACTCTTACCTAAGTGAACCGTTTAAGGCAGGGCTATTCAATTGGCGGCCCGCGGGCCAAACCCGGCCCCCCAGGTAATTTGATCCGGCCCTTTATGTAGTCTGTAAAAAAGACATCTCTAGAATAAATTTAGTAAGTTAGAGAACGGGCCGTACAGTTAAAGTTGATGCGCGTGCGTCTGTTTCATACAGCATGAGCTGCAGAGCGCGAGTCACGTGACTGGTGCGAGCAGCTGTGTCACGTGTTTATATTCGCGCTTTGGTCTCCCCCGCTCGCGCCCGCGTCTCAAGATGCAATAGCTGACAGTGGTGAGTTAAGAGACCGGTCTCTATGGCTGTTTTAACTTTATTTGTTGTATTTCCAGCTTAAAAACACTGCCTTTTCCGACAATTGTTGTCTGATATGTCAGCTCAATGACTTGCTTATCCACAATGACATTTACGTTAGATGTCTTAATAAAGGAAACTCGTTGAAACGATTTTGTGAACTAGACAAAAAGTTTCTCCAAAATTCAAAGCAGACTAAATGCTCAAATATTATGCGAGTCAACGTTCTCACACAAGAATGCAATTAAAACGAGTTAATCGCCCATCGCTCAGAGCCCAGCACCTGCACCACTGTATGTGCATCGCGCTGACAAACATACACCTGATTTCACTCCTCTTGCGAAATCTAAAAACATATTCTGTCTTATTCGAAGCTAGCCTACTGTTTGCCAGTTATTAAGATGGCGGTTGTAGTGTAAATAGGGCTACTGTAATAATAAGCTTTGACAAAAAACAGCATAAAACAATTATGTTCCATATTATAAACTGTTTTGTTATGTGTACTTTAGTGAGTAAATAAGTTAAATTCTCAATGAGTGTGATATGGATCTTATTTACCTATTTAAATGTAGAATAAAGCTTACTTGGGCATTTTACAATGCACTTATGTTGTTATGCAATTTTAAAAATATTTAATTTATTTAAAATATTTATTAATAACATATGAACATGTCTGGATGTAGAAAATCCTACTTAGACATCTAACAATGCACTTATGTTGTTGAATGCAGTCTGAAAATACATGTTTGTAGAAAAAGCAACCCATTCTCACCAAAAAGCGTACAAATAAAACCCAAGCGAAAATGGTTTAAAAAACAGAAAACAAATGAGAAAACAATAAATAAAACGTCACGAAACGATTCGCCATATAAGTGAATGGGAAGGACTGGCGTATCATATGCACGTAAAAGCGGAATTTGGCGTATCTATTGCACGATAATCACACTGCGTGTCATTTGTACGCATCTTGGTGAGAACGGGTAGAGAAAAAGCCTATTGTACAATGCACTGATTTTGTTTTTATGTAGTTTCAGAATATAACATTAGTATGTTTAAATGTAGGAAAATGTATATCTCCGTTACATCACTGTTATTTCTCCGGCCCCTCATTTGTGATGCTTTTCATGAACTGGCCCCCACGAAAAACTAATTGAATAGCCCTGGTTTAAGGGATTATACTATATGCAATACCCTTAACTCTTTCACCGCCAGCATTTTTCATGATTTTCACAAAAGTTTAATGCCTTCCAGAAAATGCTCCTTTTTAAATATATAAACATACAATATACATATGAAATAAAAGAACAGACCCTCTGCTTTCAAACAAAAAAATCTGTTTCATCCTACCTTCATGTGTTCTGTTTTTATCACCTCTCAAATACAAGCCCGTAGGCAGGGGGGGTTCGGGTGGTTCGAACGAACCCCCCCTCACTGCCAAAAGGTCCAGAATTTAAGTTGTTTTTTCGCTTGATTATTGTCATCATTGTTTTAATCAATGCTTGTGACAAATATTCTGGGTTCCTGTTTCAAATTAATATGATACATTATTGAAGCTGGACGCATGATTTCTGTCATTTTCTGATGCTCGTTTTATTTGACAACGCTCAGCGCTCGTTTGACTTCTGCCTGCGCTGCGCAGACCGATCGGAATGTGACGTCTTAGCACCGCGAGACCGATTCAATAGTAAATAACTCACTATGCTTTTAAATAGATCTCGCGGTAGTGTGGTGTCACAAGTAAGATAAGTAAGATAAAGTCAAAATTATTCCGAGATGACCAATAAAATCAGACTGAGGTGCAACACAGGGGTCAGATGCGCAGTTAGTGGAAGTGCAAGAAAGATGTAAGTAATCAAACGCTGACTATTATACAGCAGTTTAATGATCTGAGATATGAAACGCAGTGATTGTCAAGGTTACAAGACAAGAAACATAAGAGCACATATGGGTGTCCAAATTTAATGCGCTGCTTTAACTTCCTCCAGTAATTCACTTCCCATTATTCAGCGTGTTTATTTACAAAATTCAACGCCACTCTTTAATTCTTTAAGATATCTTTTTTACTGTATGATTAGATTCACTGTGTTGTACTGAACTGCTGCGAAGCTTGAACTTGAAAACCCGACGCATCACGTGCGCCCACCGGTAATGCGCGTGCACGGAGTTTAGAGCCCATATTCATCTTTTGGCTTAAACATTTTATTGCATTAAAGTTAATTAAACAACAAAAGAATAGAAAGTCACTCACTGGTCCTGACTGTAACCTATAGTGTTGAGCTCTGCTATTAAAAGTAAGTTTAAGGTTTATCGTGGAATTTTGATTTTCTGAACAACTTTTACTAAAGTTACTGCAGTTAACAAGAAGCCTTTTGCTTCATTAACAGACATTAAATCAGATGTGAGAAGTTTAAAATTAAGGCTTGCATTATGTTTACATCTTACACAGTTAGAATAATGCATGCAGGGCAAGAAGAATATTTATCTAATGTGGGGTAATGTGAAGTAATCGTAGATTCATTTATGCTTTTTTTAATTATTTCAGTTTTCTTTCATGGGATATGGACCCCCTAAAGTAGCCTCTGCCAACCCATTTATACAATTTTAGTTCTCTGCATTACTGATGTTGTATTTAAGCATATTAAGTGTATAATAAGTGTGTGCATATTTTGAATTAATTTAATAAACTAATTATTGATGGCCTTTAGTTAATTCACTAAAATGATCCTATATTCAGTAAGCCTATGTTTACTTTACTGACAGCCCATTGTGCCCAGGATGGTAAAATAATTATTACAATGCATTCCTATAATGACCAACACAAATCTTCTGCATACTGACATGGTTTGAAACCTATAGTTATTTGATTCTTTGGTTTTCTGATGTTTTTTGAAATTCATATATGTAGAGCAGATAATTTTTTTTCCTGGGGTGCATGCCCTAGAAAAATACATATATGGACCTCTGTATTTATTGAATCTTGCGTATGGCCCTGCTCATAATTAAATACAAAAGGAGGAGAAAAACTGCAAAAAAGGTCCACTTTTTGAAAAAAAGAACCCCCCCATTCAATAGGCTGGCTACGGACCTGAAATATGTGTAGGTTTCATCAAAAACACCAAATTTTGAGCAAAAAGCTGAGATAATTCAATTTTTGTGAAGGACTTTTGATAGAGATCAGATGCAGAGCGATTTTTAAAACATACACGGACATACAGCTGTTTGCCCTAGGGCAATACTTCCGGTTTCTATAAGTTGCGGAATAGCGCCACCTGGTGGATAATAGCGGTATTGCAGATTGACGAGATATCTCGTCAATGGCGGGGAAAGAGTTAAATAATTCTCTTAGTTAAGGGGAATTTACCCCTTAAGTGTCATACTTAAGGGAAACACTTAAGGTGCTTTATGCAACCGGGCCCAGAATTCTAGCTGATAGACAGGTGTTCAAATACTTATATGCAGCTGTATCATACAAATAAATAGTTTTAAAAAATCATATATTATATCCTGTGATTTCTGGATTTTAGATTATGTCTCTCACAGTAGACATGCACCTAAGATGACAATTTCAGACCCCTCCATGATTTCTAAGTGGGAGAACTTGCAAAATAGCAGGGTGTTCAAATACTTATTTTCTTCAATGTATTTTGACATGACGTTCAATGCACATAGATTCACATGATGCACAGAAAACATACGTTGACATGACGATCCACACACAACGATGTTTTGGCGAGTTCATGATTCGTGCCTCCTCGGAAAAGAAGTCACGAGCCGCCACTGGTGCTTTTACATATATAATATCATGATATGGTATTAAATTAATTGTAGCGATACAGCTTGTGTATACTTGAAAATGACGAAGATAAAAGACTACATAAAACAATAATGTATACTTATTTGAATATGTGTATGAATGTAGGTTCCCATCACTATTTTGACTGCACAATACATGTTTGCTATAAAGTCTTAGAAGTGGGAATAAATGTTAACAGATATTACCTGTTTAGGTTACATCTTCCCTGGACAGACCAGCTGCCCCGTGTGGTATCTTCATGTTTCTCTTGTCATTTGTCCAAACATCTGTGTTTTCTTTGCCTTCATCATCTGGGGTGTTATTGAGGGTAAATATTATGTGTTTCAATTAGTTTTGTAATAATATAAATTACAATACTAAGAATGTAGCAATGTAGTAGTCATTATACATGTCAATGACTCAGGTGTGGTATGATGGATTCATCAACATGTTAAAACAACACAGGTTGTGTCATACATTATGTTATGTATAATGCATCATTGAATTGATTTCAGGACTTCTGAATGAGACCATCACTTGCTGTGCTCTTTATATTCTGAGGATCTTTATGTTGTTTTGGGCCGTGCCATATTTAAAGTATCTTCAAGGTATGTTTTCGTTTGAAAGCTTTTAATTTTTTGTCAAGCATATACAGTAAGTAACTGCATATTAAAGCTGCAATTCGAAACTTTTGCTTCTCTATTGCCATCTATGTTTGAAACAAAAAGTTGCAATTATATTTGTGGAGTAATTTTCTATACATGGGGTCAGTTGTGCTTTGGCACTGCTGCTCTGCGTGAAGATGAATCTAATGTCTGTATTCACTGCATCAATGCGGATCTGTCATTTGTATATTAACAGTTACAAATGCATCTTACATGTCCTACTGTATATCTGAAGAAGTTTTCTGTACAAATAATATATCTGCTGTGTTAAAATGAAAACATAAATGTTTCATAATTATCTAAATTAATAGTTGCTGCTTTAAAAGGTCAGCAGCAAAACAAGCTTATAGATTGCTGAGCTTCATGCTACAGCGTTTGACTGATGTGCAATGCAATGCTGGGGTATTTCTGAAACCCTTATTGAGTCTTGAATTAAATCATTTGTTGTTATATATAACTAAATGAAAACATGCCCGTCCAGCTTCATGTAGTGGTTAACCACTTATATACAGTAGTTTCATGCAGTCTTAACTGAGCCAATGAAGGCAACAAATAAGAATACAGTTTAGTCAACTAGACAAAGAATTAAAAATTATGGCAGTGCTTTACAAAAGACTAATATGGTGTATTCAACACTTTCTGTTTACAGATAACCATCAAACATGGATTAAGTTTTCAAGTATACCAAGAGAATTATCTGTTTTTTCAATTATTGTTTATTCAGGTAAATATACACAACATAAAGTCATTACTATGATATTATAGGTGCTATATGCTATAGTACTTATTTTGATGACTTTGAAGAATTTCAGAAGTTTAAAAATAATTTATTTTAATTTAAAAAGTATTCTTTATTAAGTTGACATAATTTTAGAGTTTTTTTATTATTATTATTGCATCTTGAATTTAAAGATTCTTCAAATATTTTGTGTTTCACCCCAGCCTAAGATCATTTCATTACCTGTTAAATGTTCATATTCCTTTTGCAGTTTTCTTTGCATGTGCCTGGAAAGAGCGTGCACACGACACAAGCATTGAAGCTCGTGTAGCTTTTGGAATTAGTTTTGGAATAGTGGTACTGCTGAGTCTCATTATCATCTTCATTAAATGTAAGACTTTCCAAATGACTTTTTCAAGTTTAAAATCCTGGCAGATAATGAAATCTGGTTGCAACACACACACACACACACACACACACACACACACACACACACACACACACACACACACACACACACACTCGTACACACACACACACACACACACACTGGTAACCATGTTTTGGGGGGACATTCCTTAGACGTAATGCATTTTATACCATACAAACTGTATATTCTATTCCCTTCCCCTAACCCAAACCATCACAGAAAACTTTCTGATACTTCACATTTTCAAGAAACATCATTCTGTTTCATTTATAAGCTTGTTTCCTCATGGGGACATCAAAATGTCAGGTACAATGGGGACAATTGGTCAGGTACACACACACACACACACACACACTTGACAGATAATCTTCTCTCAAATCTAAAACATTTTCACACTACAGGATTTGAAAATCAAAGTGTATCACACACTACAGGATATTATTAAGATTATTGTGCCAAAGCAAGGGTTTTACGTCATCCCAGGGGACGTGAATGTAAAGGAATGGAGATTGTAACATGTTTTCAAAATTATTTACATTTGCAGCTTTCTTCACTTACCTGGTGTGATAAAAACGTAGGCGATCTCTCCTCAGCTCTTGTTTATGAGGCGACAATCCTGATATGTTTTAAGGACGCTTCATTTATTCAGTCGTGTTGTTTGATGTATATGCGTGCAAATTCTAGCAGAAACTCAATCTACTCCTCATGCAAGATGGGACAGTTTTAATAGGGTAGCCCATTTGGAAATGTTAACCAAAATAGGTCATTTGATGTGTTAATGTTGATCATGTTGATCTAAAAACATATTTTTTTATGTTATTGGCTTTATATAGAATTGAGTGACCTATGAAGTTTTTCTATGTTCTGTTTTCCTGTTCCTTAAAAAATGATTATTGTAGGCTATCTTGCAGTATAGTGTAAATTTAGTATTTACATTACTGATGGCTTTGGACAAATATGTCATTTATTGTAAAACTTACTGAGTGTCGATCTGAGGCACAGCTGATTCTCATTTAATGCGCATTGCACTGCAGTGCACTTGAATGAGGTTCAACAGATAATTTATATTTCGAATAACTAATTGCGTGATAGCGTGATGATATGAGTGCAGTGATGTTCAAGAAATTCAAGTATGTTATAGATAAACTTAATTTTAGTTTAAGTTTAATGTTTCTCACTGCCCTAGTTCTGCTGCACCTATTTGCCTACATGCCGGTGAACAACAATGCACGAATGATGAGCTTGCACCTTAAACTACTTTTATGGTTATTTATTGTTATACAGATAACAGTAAAACATCATCCGGAACTATAAGTGGTGTACTTTTATTTGTGTACACTCATAATAAGAACAAATCAGCGTACTTCTTAATTTGTACTTCGAAGCCAATCAAGGTCCATGACCTTATTTTCTCTTAGATTTTTGGGAGGGGAAATTGGGGTAAATATAGGCCAATAATCCGGTAGTGTGAGGCCGGCATAAGATGTGAATTGTTCTGGATTTTGACATTGCAATATTTTATTACCTTTGGGCTTAAATAATAAGGCATTATTTCATGTAATGTTAAATGGTCCCTTATTGTATATTTAAATCCATGTATTGGATGATGTAATATGTTGTGATGGGCTAATATGTAATTGTGGGACATTCATTGGTGGGAATTGTATGCGGGATCTCATACTTTTATTAGTATTTGACAGCTCTCCTGATTTTCCCAAGTGGTTGATGTCCTCAGGGCCACATTATGTTGACCCTGGGACAATATTTCGACTACTTTTCATACGCACCTCTCGTTCTTCAGCTGTGCTGAGTTTTTGTTGATTCACTTTAATTTAACAACACACAAACAATTATATTTTTAAGCGTTGCCTGGTGTTTTTGCATTGGGTGTTTGAAGGAGCCCCATGTCTTCCACAACCACAAATACTTTTTCTGCAGTGTATGTCATAAAGAGCCAAAATCTGTTTTCCAGCTCTTACTGCCTTCTCCTGCTTAAAGATAGCAGCCCCATGTGCCCAAATCAGTAGAGTTCAAATCAAAGCTTGTAAAGGTTGGGCTACAAATGACCGTGTCAGATATCTCTAAGATGCTAAAAACTAGCAGAAAATGTTAACATTAGCTCTCAGTATACAATGTAGAGAAAAGTAGACTATGAGAATTTTATTATTACCTGACTAAGCAAATTGAGTCTTCAGTGTAAAGTATTTAAAGGAACAGTATGTAGGATTGTGGCCAAAACTGGTATTGCAATCACAAAACTTGTGGCTAAAACTGGTACTGCAATTACACAACTGGTGGTCAATACACAAAATGACAACATAAACATCAGTTGAGGGCTGCAACTCCACTTTTTAAATGACAATATCCTGGCCAGACCACTGTTGTCAGCGATATAAGTATTTGAAATGAAAATGATTTCTTAATGTCTAGTGACATATCAGGGCCATTTTATGATTCATTTATATAAATTTCTTACATACTGTTCCTTTAACGTTGCAAGGAAGAATTATCCTTCCCCTTTCTCATAGATTTGACCAATCTAGGTACTATCTTGCATGCAGCTATATTTGTATTATGTTACTCACTACTGTTTTCTTTTTCAGATTTAAAAAAACAAAAAACAATTAGATGTTTGGTTGGTGTGCTGTCTATTATTCAAATCGTTCAGTTAGCATTGTCATTTGGACTTGCAAATCTGGGTAGGTGACACCTATGTACAAATCCCTTTTATGTGTAATTTATTAACAATATGGAACCAAAGCAACTAATAATATTAAAATAATAAAAATATCAACACATTCAACAGTGCTATAAATTCTATAGTGTTCAAAGTTATTTTTTCTATGAAAACTCAGCCAGTGATGTAGATTTAAGGTGATCATGATTTCATCAAGAATGAAATTCTCATTTATTAACATCCTTGTAACAACATTCCTATCAATCAATCAGAGTATGTCAGGATTAATGTTGGGTTTATTCTTATACACACCATCATGAATCTATAATTTCCTGCTGATGTTAGGGTTAGTTTATGGTTCTGAAAAAGTATATTTGATACAACCGTTGTTCCAGGACCAACCTACAATGTTCGTTCATGAAACACGTCTTACTTACTTTTTAATATGAAAATAATGGACCATAATTCTTTTTATTTTTAGCCATGGATTCTCAGTTTGTGGTCCACGTTGTACTGCTTGGTGTGCTTTCATTGATTTGTTTACTACAAGGCAAGTTCAATACACTCTTATATGTGTGTGTGTGTGTCTAATCAAATAAATCCAGTAATATTAATACTTCTGTATATAATTAATTTAATCATTGTATGAATTTGTAGTTATTTTAAATATTATAGTATTGCATGAGAATGAAAAAAAAAATCACAGTGAACAAATTAGTTGATAAATCAGTTACAACATTAGATTATATATAAATGTTTACATGTAAATAGTTCAGCTGTGTCAGATCTAAGATCAGTTGTTTGATATGAACTACAAAGTTATATTGAATGCAGAATGCCATTTGTTTCACAGCTTTAAAGATAACAGGGATGTTATCATTAAGGCTCCAGGAAATCCTTCTATGGATAATATTAACAATGACACTGCTGGATATTCCTGTAGTGATCATTCTTCATCTAGGCATTTTGGAAAAACAGAAAGGTATACTTCTTATCTCAACAATTGTAACTATTTGATGTCATAAAAAAGTTTTTGATGTTCAATCAAGTAAATTTGTCACGGGACAGCTTATATAGGATTTTATGTATGCGATGCAAATATTTTAAGAAAAGTTCCTAGTGTTTCTCATGTATTACTATGTATTGTAGTCATCAGTGGCGGTCCTGGCTAGATTTACGCCCTAGGCGAACCATCCCTTGGCCGCCCCCAGAAAAAAAAGAATTACCCCCAAATCCCGCCACCAACATGTATTATTTTATTATATATAATCTTAAATACAAAAAGGTAACAAGAACAGGGAAAAACAAGATAAATAAATGTAATACAGTACACACACACACACACACACACACACACACACACACACACACACACACACACACACACACACACACACACACACACACACACACACACACACACACACACACACACACACACACACACCTCATCAGACTCCACAACCATGTCTGACTCCTCATTTTTGCCAGTGGGTGCTCTAACTCCAAAATATTTCAGAAGTGCCCCTGAATTTACAATTAAGATACAATATGTAAGTTAGATACACTTACATCACACATGCATCAGTTACCCAATTAAAATGACCATAACACACATTTTATTAGTTTATAGGATGTTAACGAATGCTAAGCATACACTACAAATTATTTAAAAAGCTAAATCACTCTGTAGCTTACAAAATGGCATGTCAATTTATATTAGAAGTTATTTAAGTTCACATATAGCGTATATAGCAATAAAAAATGACACAGTCAGGAGCTCTGTGTGAGTTTGCACTTGTTGTGTTGCAAAAACAAACTAGACTGTGTGTTGCCTATGGGTGAATTTAGTTGCATGACATGGTGCCTCAATTCTAATAGTTGCTAGTTCAGCAAAACTAAAACAAAAAAAAAACAGTCGTGTTTTGTGGCTAATAGCAACATATCAGCAAGAGGGCGAGGCTAATATAAATAACGTTAGCCTATTTCCTACAGTCACTCACGTCGTCACTCTTAGAAATCGGCATACCTTTATCTTTTGCCCATTTTTTCTCATCTTCTTTTCTTCTTTTTCTGATCTGGGCAACTGATGGCTTCTTTTGTCTTTTAATTTGATCCATGGCATGATGATGATGAAGACTCGACCTCATTAACTTTGCATTACATTTTGCCAACAACAACGTCCGTTAGCCCGTCAATCAACCGGTGTCACGTGACGTGAGTCACGTAGATGACTCTAAAGATTTTTTTTTCCACAAAATCCAATTGATAACATGTTCGTAGGTATGTGGGTCTAATTTTAGGAATGAAAAATAACATTTATTTGGAAGCAGACCCAGCAGTTTGTGTTGTGTAGCCTCTGGCCTGGGATCAGTCTATCCCTCGCTCGCCCCCATTAAGGCGAGCGAGCGATTTGCAGTCGCAAGTTGTTTCCCCGCCCCTTTCTCCCGTGCCTCTTCTGACACGCACACAACCTGTGTATGACTCTCAGCACTAACTTGACATGGAAATGAGCGTTTGTCTAAAAAAAACGCTTTGATGTATTTTTTTTTTTTTGAGTGCGCTCGTGCGCCCTCACATAGATTGCGCCTTGGGCGTTCGCCCACATTGCCCATAGCAAAAACCGGCCCTGCTAGTATTCATGTATTCTTGTTTCAATAATTTGTTATTCTTGATATAACAAGAATTATAGGATTATTGGCCTAAATTTACCCCAATTTCCCCTCCCAAAAATCTAAGAGAAAATCGGGTCATGGACCTTGACAAATTAAGAAGTACGGCGTTTTGTTCTTATTATGAGTGTACACAAATAAAAGTACACCACTTAAAGTTTCGAATGATGTTTTACTATTATCTGTATAACAATAAATAAACTTTAATAATCTCAACTTTAGTTAGCCATGTACAGTAATAACTAATCAGTTTAAAATAACTTATCACTGTGTTTATTTAAATGTATTAATTGTGTGCTGTCTTTGTTTAACAGATTTGTTGGGTTGGATCGGTGTCATTTTATTTATGGAAGTCCTAAAGATGATTGAATGCTTTGAACACATTGTGCACGGTATTATCCATATCTCAATTACCGTACTGATGCTTCCTAATAAGAGAGACTTTTTTGGCATTTTTGCTTTGATGGTCCTGTGGACAAATCTTATTGTGGTAGCTACTTACATTTTCTTTCGTCTACATGTTTTTCTCATGCTCTCAGAGATGCACTCATCTGAGAACTTTTAAAACAAAGATCTTTGAGTAAAGCCAGGTGTGCATTTCTAAAAATGAGATAAAAGGTTGCAACACCTGGGTGTTTAAGGCCTTATTTAATTTAAATAATGTTTTAAATTTGAGATTTGAGCCTTAAATCATCATTCTCTGCTCCCCATATTTACTTTTTTTTGCTCACAGAGGCCAGATCTTTAAGAGGGCATAAACAACAACCCATTGATGCTGTGGTAGCTGATACAAGTCTACAAGGATCAAGTCCATGTAATTACTCAATTCTTAAATATGAATGTTTGAAAATAAATCGTACATTTTATATACCCTATGTTTAAAAAATCTTTTTAAGTACATTTTTTTAATGGGTTTCATTTTGGCAGACCAAAAAATTCAAAATCAAATCATTGAAAATCTATTGGAATTGCGCTTGGATGTGTTTGTGAGCAGTAGCCTGTGTTGTCACTTTGCTGTGCCAGACAAATGCTTTTGTTATGTTTAACTTAAAGTTATATTTACATTGTTGTAAAAAATATTAAATTATTTTGATACACAGTAAATTCATGATGATAACATATTTACACACTCTTTTCATTTTCCTATAATTCTATAGATAATCATATATGTAATTTTATATACAAAAAATAATCCTATGGTCTGACATGTACATTTTCTGTTGTTATTTTGTTTTGTTTAATTAAGAGGATTCACTGGGTTTGGAGACCTAACTGGATTTTTATTGTAAGCCTTATATGAAAGTAAATATTTTAGAATTAATGTGAAATATTTACAGCTCCCATTTTCTCAGATCTTTAAAAATCCTTAACAATAATTCATTTTGCAGAAAAAGCAAAAAAATCTGCATACTCCATAACATTTAACAAATAAAAAGTGACTTTGTGGCATAGCTTTGCGTGAGGAACTGGGCAAAGGTTGCTTCAGATTTGAGATGAGACCAGGTTTCATTACAAAATTAATGCAACTTTTTGATTGATTGATTGATGTAATGTTTTTTTTTTGTATGTCTGTGTTTTAGGGCTTCTCTGCAATGTAGTAATGTACATGTTTGGAGCAGTTGGTGTGGTTTTGTTGAGTTCTGTTGCCCTGATGGCAGAACTTGTTCTTAAAGCAAGTAAGTGAAAACATCATATGGTTTTTGAGATGTGGAAAAGCGGAGACGGTTGCATATTCAGAGTTAACAAAAGTGTTTCAGTAAATGATATAAATTATATAGTTTTGATATAAAATATTTTGCGATTTTTGTTGTTGTTGTACTTAACCAAAACATGGTCTGCTTATACAGAAATTAAATCATGAAATTGCAAAATTGTTAAGGAATAATTTTTATTAAATTTTAAATGAGTGTTGCAACTGTCCATGTGGTTTGTATGTAGTTTTAATCCATTAAAGTTTGGCTTCTATTACAAACACTCTCTGAGAACCTGAAGAAAAGGCAAAACGTATAAGTAAAGACATGTATACACTGTCAAAAATAAAGGTACAAAAGCTGATACTAGGGGAGTACCCCTTTAAAAGGCCTTAATATTTGCCATTTACGTACAAATATGCCCCGTTTATGTACCAATATGTTTTTTAAACTACCAATATGTACCTTTGATGTACTAATATGCACCTTTGGGTACAAAGGTATACCTTTTTGAAAGGATACTGTCTATAGTGACAGCATTTGTACCTTTATTTCTGAGAGTGTACAGATACAATCCAGATTGCATTGTTATAAATGTCATAAATGTTATACCACATTGTGCTTTTAAATTCTTAGGAAATGGTGAGCGTGTGATGAATGATCTGAGAGTCATCGTCTTTCCTTCCGAGTGTGTTTTTGCCTTCTATTGGGCAGTTTTACTCATGCATGCTTTCTGTAAGTATCAGTTTTTTTATTATTAAAGCATGACTTCTGCAGTTTAAACTGTAAATATGATTGCACTGATTCATTCATTGTAGTGACTGTCTGTTATCCACTTGTTATGACTACTGGAGGCCTTTTATTACTTTAAAATCACTTTATTTATTAACATTTGTTAATGCATTAGGTAACATAAACCAACAATGGACAATATTTTTTTTGTTAATATTAGTTCATTGTGCATTAACTTTTGTTAACAGTTACAACATTGAATTTTAAAACTGTATTAATAAATGCTGTAAAAGTATTGTTTATTATTAGTTAACTTTAGTTAATGCATTAGCTAACATGAACTGACTAATGGTTCATTTAAAGGGGACATATCATGAAAATTTGATTTTTTCCATGATTAAGTGCTATAATTGTGTCCCCAGTGCTTCTATCAAGATAAAAAAAGTGTAAAAGATTAACCCAGTAACTTAGTTTTGGTAAACCATTCTCGGCAAGCATGTGAAAAATAGCTCATTGAAATTTGCTCTTCTTGTGATGTCAGAAGGGGATAAAACCGCCCCTTAATCTGCACTATCCAACCACAGCACTGCCATTTAGTGCAGAGATCAACTCATTTGCATTTAAAAGGACACACCCAAAACTCCACATTCTTGCTCATACCTACAAAGTGGCAAATTTAACGTGCTACAATAAATTATCTATATGATATTTTGAGCTAAAATTTCACAAATGTACTCTGGGGACAGCAAAGTTTTATTTGACATCTTAAAAAAGTCTTGTGAAATGTTCCCTTTAAGTTAGGTTGATTCATTAAATAATAGAGCCTTATTGTAAAGTGTTACCCAAACTTCTTATGCATTGTAACAATTCAATTTTCCATTATGATGAGTTTAGGTTGGTTCTTGTTTCTGGATTTGATTTTAGACACTCAACACATGTGCATTGAGACAAAATGCAATGCATCTCCTGGGCAACCTTACGTCACCTACGCGTACAATGTACGCAGGGTTTCAAAAATCTGACAGTGAAAAAACTATAAGACTATACTCCGGCTTTAATAGTATGGTCTGCTGGGAGTACACAAGGGAAATTTGTGTCACACGCACTGTACGCAGACCCTTGCGTATGTGTAACATATTGACCATACTTCGGCGTTAGGACCAGGGACGGACAGGGGCTAAAAAACAGCCCTGGACTTTCTCCCAAATAGGCCCACCGTGCGCAACAGACACAAGGATGTCCTGATACGTACAGACTTTCGGACAAGGTTATTTAATATTTTGTCAATGTCATTTTACACTTTGATGTATAATAAGGCTGTGAAATAATGAAAGTGCGATTTGGAGAAAAAATCTAATTGCGATTTTTCTGATCAAAATTGCGATTCGCGATTTAAAGTGCGATTCATTAGTATATAATAAAAGAGCTACATTCAGGTTTGTTGTGGTGGTTTTAATAGCACCAAAGAAAGATGCTGTGCTACTGTTTATTTAAAACCTCTTAAACATTGTACCAAGTTGTCTGCAGGACTTTGCTCTTCTGCAGACAAACTTTTTTTATCTAAGAACATTAAAATACAATTTAACAAAAATGTTTTGAAAGTTTTATTTAAAATAACATATAGGCCAATGTATTTTGGCTGTCACTACAACAATGCTTCTGACAAGCAAATGTTTAGTTTTTTCTTTTAATCATAAGACTATACTCATCTTGTTTTACTTTTCAGGCATCTGTAATAAATGTAAATATATTAGTTATTAGAATCTATGATTTAACATAAGCAAAAAATACAAATAAAACACTGCACAGTCCTCACTGTATGATTTTAAATGTGGAGCTGCAGAAGCTTGTTCAGTTAAGAGTAAGGACTGATTTTAATTTTTGGTGTGTAATAAACATTTCTGACACAGAAAGCACCAGGTTACTGTCACTTTAAGACACAAGACAGCTTTAAAACTGCTCCTCTTCAATATACTGATAAACATCCAGCTGTTTATGTTCACTTAGACAAGAAAGAAAACTTAAGTTTAGTAATCACGCGTGTGCCGACTGCTCTCTGTGTGCGCGCTTCATGAACCCTCTTGCCTGTAAATATTCAAAGCGGTGCAGATGTGTGCGTGCAAGAAAGTATAATGTACCTCTTTCGTCTGCTGTGTTCCGGGCTTTAATGAAACCTGCTTATAGTCTGATGAGGCGCTTGTCATTGTTTGCGATGCATGACGAGAAACGGACGTATATACACCTTTCTTTAAGTCCAACATTACACAAAAGTGAAATGTTTTTGCGCATTTCTGTCCTTTCATTTGCCGGTTAATGAGTTATGATGGGTTTTTAAAATGACTGAATCCAAAATCTGCCAACTTCATGACATTCCGCGTTGTGCAGTTAATTCCATTTGTATGCATTTCGCGATTCTGTCCGTGTTTTCGTCATATGGCCGTACACTTTGTTGAGGAGTTGAACTGCTGCTCGCGCTCATGTTTTCCAAATGGTGTTATCTGGCGTGTAGTCAGCACCTCAGTGTTAATGCCCTCTATTGGTTTAAACTGCATCAAACGTAAAATGCGCATGAAGCGAACTGTCAAAAACTGCGTACTAGATGATTGTTATATTTGATAGTTTTGAATCGAAATAATCGCAGCTCTTGCGATTCAAAAATCGCATCCATTCACATCGCGATTTCGGTTTAAAAACGATAAATCGTGCAGCCCTACTAGGCCCTATTAATTTAGTCTGTAAAGCTTTCACAAACAACCACCAGGTCTTTGCCAATTCCACAATACTAAACACAAATATAAAAGAGAAGGAAAAACTGGACTCTGATGGAAGACAGACAGAAAGTGTAAGCTAGGATTTTTTTGGTTTAACTAATATTGGGTCAATTATTTAGCTCTCTTTCTTGTATGTTAGCATGTTTAGAGTGGTAGCAATGCATGCCTGATATTTTCCTGTTTAATTCAATACCTTAGTCTTCAATTTAGCAGAAAATGAGCTCACTACAACCTCTCATATACAATAAAGTCAGTGAAAGAAATGAAAACCAATGCAATATGATGAATGTCCACCCACAGAATGGGGTTAGATAAATATTTTTTGCTCTGGGGTGTGTGTGTGTGTGTGTGTGTGTGTGTGTGTGTGTGTGTGTGTGTGTGTGTGTGTGTGTGTGTGTGTGTGTGTGTGTGTGTGTGCGTGCGTGCGTGCGATTTTGGTTAGATGACAGTTGTAGGTTACAGTTTGAGAAGAGTTTACAGTTTGACAAAAGCACAATGTTTTGTTTTATTGCGACTGTACACAAATATAAGCAAACACTTTGCAGTTTGAATGATGTCCCATATGAACAAAATGACGGAGTATGTATTGTTTTTACGTTTCTACTGTTCAAAAGCGCCCGCGCCTCTCTCTCTCTCTCTCACACACAAACATCACTCTCTCTCTCTTAAGCCTGGTGCACACTGTGAGATTTCAGCCAGGATTTAGCTGTCTGGGACAAATTTTAAATCCTAAAAGATTTCTAGAATCCCAGGCTCAAATCTGCCGTCTTTGATCGCTAGTTTGACATGTTCACAGACAGCCGATTAATGACCGTTGCGATCAAAATTATCCTCCGACAAACATCTGGCAGGGTCAGAAATTTTGAGACACAATCCTGCTGTGTGACATCTTCCTACGACAACCGGCAGCTCAATAACAAATAGAAGCACAGAACCCGATGACACAATTAGTGCGGCGACAACAACCAATCAACGCAGACAAATGTAAAAAAGAACCAGGTAGACTGTACAGCAGGAGGAGAAACTTGTATGGAAAGATAAAGATTGTTTGTACAACGTGTCATCGCCACTGTACCATGATAGGATAAAAAATGAAGCCGCCTGGAGAGAAATTGCGCTGGAAATTCAATCTCCTTCGTTTTTTCTTCTTTTTATGCTCGAGACAAGTTATGATTAAAATGAACAGTAGATGTTGTTTCGGTTTGTTAGCCTTTGCTTCAGCGTGTGTTTTCCCAGCCATCGTCAATCGATGACATAAAACTGCGGATGCGTTTGTTTGCGTGCGTCCAATTTTTAAAAGTCTTTAAACTCGTACAGTCTGACATTGATGGAAACTGAGATCATATAGTGTGACATGGACTTAATTACGATCTTAATCGCACAGTGTGGCAAGCAACAATCCTAAAATACTATTTAAAATCGCACAGTGTATACCAGGCTTTAGTTGCGCATTAAGTTAATGTTCACGCAAGTTCTATTTATTTTTATATCGTGTATATTATATTATAATGTCACGTGTCCTGCTACTACTGGCACTTAAGGATTACTTACTGATGTGCGTACGAACTACGTGTGCATGTTTGCTTATGTAAAGTTAACTCTGTCTGTCCCTCATCATGACCAGGCTGTGGATGCTCAGGCTCGCAAATTCAGGCTCACGAATTCCAGGGGCCTCATTTATCAACATTGCGTAGAAAATGTTCTATATTTTGACCTACGAATGAAATTTAGTATGTGGGCAAGTACAAAAAAAGCGGGATTTATCAAACATGCACACGTAGTTCGTACGCACATCAGTAAGTAATCCTTAATGATAAATCCCACTTGTTCTTAAGCACCATGCTCGTGCACGTTCATGGTCATTTGCATTACGAAACGCCTCCAATGAACCATATATGGTGACAACACCTCCCTTTATAAGTCACGTGGTTGTCCTTTTTCCCTCACCGCAATAATGGCAAAGACAGCGAAAAATATGAACTTTACAGACAAAGAAACTGAGTTACTGCTGGATGAGGTTGAATCCTAATAACACATACTGTTTGATTAGTGCGGGAGGAATGACTAACAAAATAAAACAAATCTGCATGGGAACATGTTACAAGTGCATTTAATTCCGTTGAATATGAGGAGAGAACAATAAAAAAGTGGTTTGACATTAAATTATCAGCCAAAAAATAAATAAATAAACGCGTCACAGCACACCGACGTGAAATCAGTGCAACTAGAGGAGGACAGACAACTTTTCACCTTGGACAGCAGCATATAACCTTCATCAACGGCGCGATCTTTGAAAACATGCTTCCGGCGAAATGGATGATTTGCCAAGTCTTTCAATAATGCAAGATACGCCACTGAATTAAGCATTTGACGGAGCTTTCATATATATGGTTAGACGATAATTTCATTAATTAGCTTCAACACTGATTTGCAGTTACTTTATTACCAGTAATCATTTTTAACATCTGGGGGTGGATAATAAAGTGTTTTTTGTAATGCTGGGGATGGACGGTCCTGTGTAGTATCGCTATTCTACCACGAGATGCTCTGCGTACGCATACTCTGAGGCAAAAAATATTTATCCAAACCCATTTAAAACAGTCTGTGGGTGGACATTCATCGTATTGCATTGTTTTTGATTTCTTTCATTGACTTTATTGTATATGAGAGGTTGTAGTGAGCTCACGTTTTCTGCTACAATGAAGAATAAAGTTATTGAATTAAACAGGAAAATATCAGGCATGCATTGCTACCACTCTAAACGTGCTATCATACAAGAAAGAGAGCTAAATAATTGACCAAATATTAGTTAAACCAAAAAAATCCCTGCTTACACTTTCTGTCTGTCTTCCATCAGAGTCCAGTTTTTCCTTGTCTTTCATATTTGTGTTTAGTATTGTGGAATTGGCAAAGACCTGGTGGTTGTTTCTGAAAGCTTTACAGACAAAATTAATAGGGCCTAGCCACTTTCATTATTTCACAGCCTTATTATCAAAGTGTAATATGACATTGACAAAATATTAAATAACCTTGTCTGAAAGTCTGAAAGTTTAAGGACATCCTTGTGTCTGTTGCGCACGGCTAGGGGCGAATGGCCGAGGATGGTCCTATTTGGGAAAAAGTCCAGGGCTGTTTTTTAGCCCCTGTCCCTCCCTGGTGGGTAATAAAGTGTTTTTTTATTGCTGGGGATGGTCCTGTGTAGTATCGCTATTCTACCACTAGATGCTCTGCGTACGCATACTTCGAGGTGTGTGTATATTTACACACATTTACGTATAAGTGCAATTTGATAAATTCCACGCTTCGCGTAAAACTGTTCGTACGCACACTTTACGCACACTTCTGTTCGTACGCACGCTTGATAAATGAGGCCCCAGGAATCTGTGGACCAATCACGGCTAGAAGGCCGACTCTGCTAGCAGCATATAAGTGATCGTATTAGTGCCCCTGCTGTTGGCTGTTCATATTGCGTTATTAGACTTTTTTGCCTACGGCCGGCGACGACCCTCCATTGAACGGCTGTTCTGGACTTTTCCAGAACACCCAGATTGCCAATCCGTTCCTGCTTTAGACCACATACTTGTTAAATATCATTTTTGTTGTAAAGTGTGCTCACAAATGTATCTATAGATGTGAAACATAGACATAGGGCTAAAAGAAAATAAAGAAGGTAGCGCCCTCCCTATACACAATGTCACTGCCTTTTGTGGTCTTCAGTACTTTTCGAAAATCTCCAGCCTGCAATCTCCTGTCTAATGATTATAAATTGTATTAGTTAATGTCACTCCCTGCAGGTTTGTACTGCTCATGTGCGGAGCTTCCTCTCACCAATGTTGCAATTCTGCAAAGCAAAGGCCTATTAAAGCTGATGTGTTAGCATGGATTGATTAAATAGTAATAGAGTCAATTTGACAATGATAAATATTTTTTTCTCTAATATTTTCTGTTCCTACAGGGAAAATTGTTAAGACTGAGTAAGTTCAGATTTTTATAAGAAATTTGTTTTTATTAGAATTATGCAGACATCATTAACTTTATATGAATTCTGTTTCACATACAGATCGGCACACAATCAAAATAACTCTTCTCAAAGACACAGACGTGATCAAAGGGTAACAATGACTTAATATTTAATCTCCTCCATGTGTTACTCATGACATCTTAAAGTTTTGTCAATGTATACAGTAACATTTTTTTTTAAACACAGGACTTACAAGAGCCAAATGAAATGGCGACACTGTACGGCACGTGATACTGAAGTTTCACAGACACATTAATAAGGAACAGACTTGTTTTTCCTTTGACTGTTTGCTTTCTCTGTAAAAGTATGAATAGTCATAGCTTACTTCTAACCAAACAAGTTGAAAGTGAGGACTGATCTACATCTGTAAAGCAGGTGTTTTTGTGCTGTTTTATTGTCAGCTAACTCTATATTTGCCAAATCATTTCAAATGTAAACTGTGCTTTTTTACTGTTGTTTATAGTGTTATATAACAGCTCAATTATCAAACAAATATAGTTTGTAAATGTGCACACACCGCTGTTTACCATGATGAGTATTTTAAACGAACAGAGAGGCACATTAGCCCAAAGTATCCGTTTGCATATACTTGACACATTGCATTTACAAGTATATTTTATTTGATAATTTGTGTGCGCACACAGGTGCTTGACTGTAGCATAATTGCAGTCAGCTTTTTACTTTGTATGGTCTTAATATTTCAAGCTTAAGTTTGGTGTAAAGTTTATAAATAGAATATGTGATGTACTTGAATTTAGGATTTCTGCGAGGTGCTGCCGTCTTTGGCAATATTTTAGATAGCGATATACTTCCTGGCTCCCGCATCACCCTGTCTTTGTTGTTAAGCCTCACCATTGGTTGAATTTGATATACACATTCAGACGCACTTACCCCTTGAGGTGTCCCCAAAGTGTTACCACAGTGACGCAGCGCGAGTTCCCTCGAAAGAAAACTGTAACAATGTATCTTTAAATGTAACTCGATGTAACCTTCCCCTCCCTTGAAATGTGTCCCCAAATTTAGTCCGTGAATTTGAGGGTATTGCATCTGGAAAGTCCTTGAAAGGGCCTTGAATTTGAAGTTAACTAAGGTGTGAGAACCCTGTAGAAAAAGGAGAAAAGAATAATTCTGGAATATATGCAATTCAGAAACAACAATATAAACCTTATTGTAAAGTGTTACCAATATATTACTTTTTCATCTGTATTACAAAAATCAGTTAGCCTTCATGTTATGACATATTTTTTAATGAAGGAATATTTTACAGGTTTATAAACTGACAGAAGGATGGAACTTTGTTATATTTTTATTGTTTTTGTAGATATCCTTTTAGACATACACTTTCTGTTTATATTATAGTTACATGATTATTTAACACTGTTTAAATAAAGTGAAGTGATGAAAGAACATATCCCTCAGGTTGGCTGTATAGTCTGCATAAAATCATCTGCACTGAAATCATCTGATTTCTGTGAATGTGTTTGTTCTGCTCCTCCAACATTTTGATTTATTGGTTGAACCTTTCTTTATACTTCACATTCACATACATTCACAACCTAAAATTTAATTCGTTTGAAATAATACTGTTAAATATGGAAATAACTGATCGCAACAACAAACGACTTTCGTTCATTTTAGCTACCATATATAGGCCTCCAGGCCACCACACAGATTTTCTTAAAGAAATAGCAGACTTCCTATCTAAGCTTACAGTCACTGTAGATAAAGCCCTTATCGTTGGTGATTTTAATATCCATGTGGATAATCCAAAAGATGCATTAGGACGTGAGTTTATGGATGTTCTAAATTCTCTCGACATTAAACAAAACGTGTCAGGGCCCACGCATACTCGTAATCACACACTAGACTTAATTCTGTCACTCGGACTCAATATTAATGACATCGAAATATCACCCCAGAGCGATGCCGTTTCAGACCATTGCCTTGTGTCATGCACAATACTTCTAGATAGGACCGCTCAGCCTACAACATGCTACAGATTAGCCAGAACAATAATTTCCACCACTAAAGATAGCTTTATTAGCACTCTTCCAGACCTGTCTCAAATGAAACATGTAGCAGATAATCGTGAAGATCTAGATATTATAATAGAAAACCTGAACAACGTCTGCTCTAGCACGTTGGATGCCGTTGCTCCCATTCGAAAAAAGAGAATCAAAGAAAAACCGCCAGCTCCATGGTATGATCATCATACTGCAGCCCTTAAAAAAGTAGCAAGAAAAATGGAAAGAAACTACCGAAGCACAAAGTTAGAGGTATGGCGTTCAGCATGGAAAGAGAGTGTTCAACACTACAGACAGGCTATTAAAACTGCCAGATCTACCTATCTCAGTACGCTTATTAAAGAAAATCATAACAACCCTCGTTTTCTATTTAGCACAGTTGCGAAACTGACTAGAAACAAAGAACAAACAGAAACCAATAGTAAACTCCAACACAATAGTGATGACTTCATGAACTTCTTTACTAACAAAATTATGTTTATTAGGGAAAACATAGAAACTACGCAAGCAGCCATCACTCTACCCAATAGTACATTTTCCACTAGATTACCAAACGAACATCTTGAGTCATTTAATCCTACTACAATAGAAGAGCTCTCTAAACTAGTAACGTCATCCAAATCATCGTCCTGTATACTAGACCCCGTTCCCACAAAATTACTAAAAGAGGTATTTCATGTAGTGTCAGACACGGTACTTAATATCTTTAACTCATCTCTAGAATTAGGATACGTTCCAACAGCTTTCAAACTAGCAGTTATTAGAACGCTCATTAAAAAGCAAAACCTTGACCAGGGAGATCTTAATAACTTTAGACCAATCTCAAATCTACCTTTTCTTTCTAAAATATTAGAAAAAGTAGTGGCAAGCCAGCTACGCACATTCGTAGAAAATAATAATACATATGAAAAGTTCCAATCAGGATTCAGGCCCCACCATAGCACAGAGACAGCGCTGCTTAGAGTTACAAATGACCTCCTATTAACATCCGATCGTGGTGAAATCTCAACCCTTATATTACTAGACCTTAGTGCAGCCTTTGACACAATAGATCACACAATCTTACTCAATAGACTAGAAAACTATGTTGGCATCAGTGGTCAGGCGTTAGCCTGGTTCAGATCGTATCTAACCAATCGATATCACTTTGTTTATGTAAATGAGGAAGAGTCATATCACTCCCCCGTTAAATACGGCATACCTCAGGGATCAGTTCTAGGCCCTATCCTATTCTCGTTATATATGTTACCTCTAGGAGACATTATCAGGAAACATAACATAAGTTTTCACTGCTATGCGGATGATACCCAGCTTTACATCTCGTCGCATCCTAGCGAAACCCACCAGTTTTCTAAGCTAACAGACTGCATTAGTGATATTAGGGACTGGATGGCACAAAACTTTCTTATGCTAAACTCCAATAAAACAGAGATACTTATTATTGAACCGAATGGCTACAAACATAATATGTCAGATTACAAGTTGCCCATAGATGGCTGCACGGTGGTGCCATCTTCCACGGTTAAGAATTTAGGCGTAATGTTCGACAGCAATCTATCTTTTGATAGTCATATCGCCAACATCTGCCGCACAGCATTCTTCCATCTTAGAAATATCTCAAAAATACGCCATATGCTGTCTGCATCAGACGCAGAAAAGCTTATACATGCTTTTTTGACCTCTAGAATAGACTATTGTAACTCGTTACTCGGGGGATGCCATGCAAATCAGGTAAACAAGCTACAGCTGGTTCAAAACGCCGCCGCAAGAGTGCTTACTCGATCTAAAAAGTATGACCACATCAGTCCAATTCTGGCATCTTTACACTGGCTACCAGTTAAATATCGTATACAATTTAAAATATAACTAATCACCTACAAAGCCTTAAATGGCCTAGCGCCTTCGTATATTAAAGAACTACTATCAGAATACAATCCATCACGTAAACTGCGCTCACAAAATTCTGGTCACTTAATTATCCCTAGAATATCAAAAGTGTCTAAAGGTGGTAGATCCTTTTCCTACTTAGCCCCTAAGCTCTGGAATGATTTACCAAATAATGTTCGAGTATCAGACACAGTCGATCAATTTAAATCTAAACTTAAGACATTCTTCTTTAACCTCTTAAACCCTGAGGACCCAGTCCCGGGTACAAAATTTCGTATTTTGACTCAAATAAAATATTCTTTTAATCTTTAATGGTCCATCATGGACCCCAGTAACACATATGAGATACTGTTTGAAAGCTTAGACTCTCTACTTTCTCCAGATATGCATCACTTTGAGAAATCTTTTACTGTAAGAAAGTTATTTACACTTAATTTACACTATCACCCCCCCCATAATTTTTTATATGATTTAATATTCACATATTTCATATTTTTCAAGTATGACAAACATGGGCAAGTCTTATATCAACTGAAAGCTCTCATTCTCAGGAATAAGGCTACAGCGTTATTTTTGTTCTATTATCAACACATATCCAACAATAGTTGAATGAATAATAAGGTAAAAAATCGTCTTTTGTAAACATATGGGATAATTGAGTGTGGACTGCCTCAGATAGCACATATAGCCACAAATGATACACCATCTTTTCTCTTAGGTCCTACTCTAAAAAATGAGTCCATTCACAGCATTTTCTTAGGTTGTGTGCATGAATAATCCCTTGTTATTTATTATATGTCCAAAACAAAAAATTAATATCTATATGAAAAATGTGTTTTCGGACACTTCAGTAAAATGAAAATAACTTTTGAATGCGACATGCTAAAGAGATCATTCTTTTTTTGGGTGTTTACTGTCTGCTGCTGGTAACAACCAGAACTGTCTGCACTCTGCTAGAGCACACAGAACCGGAGTTATACACTATCAGAGGCAGTATTTACAACATATAAAAAGAAAATTTGGTGTTTCCTCATATGAAAAACAACATAAATAACACTATTTGTCACAAACAGCAGCTTTTTATGTAACTTCAAAGGGTTTTCTTTAAAATGATATAAAGCAATTGCATTTATTCCACTGTATGTGGTTATGGTAGCACTTCAAATGTTTTTTGGCAGAAATTTAACTCCATAACCGTATTATTCCTCCCATCAGTTGGAGTAAAATAACTTTTGCATAGATTATGATAGAGAAAAAAATCTTTTTTCCTCTGTAAGCTGGCAATTGCTGGAATCAAACAAAACTGTCTGCAGGGAGCTGAGGCACTCAGGGCCAGAGTTATACACTTTTAAATAAAAACTTTAGAAAAAAAACATCAAAAAGCGCCTATTTATTTTTGTGTTTATTAGAGGACTGACATCACATACAACCATGTTTAGCACTTTCAACAGTGTTTTATGTAATTTCAAAGGGTTTCCTGTAAAATGATACCAAACATTTGTATGTAAACCTCTGCATGTGGGTATGGGAAGCTTTTGAAATTGGGTAGGCCAAATCCAGGGAAAAATCCCCAAAATAGCTTCAGGGTGGAAGAAGTTAACAAAGCATTCACATAAAATGTCCAGTAAATGTACATTTCCCGCCGTAGTTAGTTGGTCTAGAACAAAGCACTCACATACCTCATATGGGTAATATACTATTGCCGCAATAGTTAGCCTGTCTGGAACCGAGCCGACTTGAACCACTATAATGTTTGACACTTGCATTGCATGCATACGGCCCCTACGCTAATAGAATTCTGTTTTTCTCTCCCTGTCTCGTCCTCGACCACGAGGACAATGAGACAAACAGACCCAGTTCCGGTTGCTGTGAAGATCATTGCATCACTGATCCACTGGCTGTCCTTCAACGTGATGACCAGCCGATGCCCGACCAACGACCACCGGCTAAACCAGTTTAATTCGCTTACCCGCCTCCTATCCCTACCGTCTCTATATATATATAAATATATATTAATTCCTCCCAAGGGTTTTTGTCCTTCTAGGACTTTTTCCCATTGGGTTTTTTTTCCTAGAGGGTTTTTAATCCCAGGGAGAGTCAGCCAACTTTGGCTTAACTTAGCACTTTACTGTATACGTTACATTATTAATATGCTCGCTTGTACGGTTTAACCGCTTTCTCTACTTCTTATATTATCTATTGATTTTCTGTGTTCTCCTCTACATCTTCTCATGTAAAGCTGCTTTGCAACAATTAACACTTGTGAAAAGCGCTATATAAATAAAATTGAATTGAATTGAATTGAATTGAATAGTGTGTTTACTGTATAAAAGTGGATGAAGGTTTAAAATCCTATAATGTACACTTAATGTAGACATCTTTGTGCGTTAGCTTTTAACACATTATGTTGATTTTGTGTTAAAATAAAACACATGTTGTGTTAAAAGTAACACAAAATGTGTTGTTTAAATAATAACACAGAGATGTGTGGATTCCATGATGAACCCAGAAGCAACACTAATGTGTTTTTTTTTTATTAGTTCTAAGAGTATAGCTAATATGTCGTTTCCAACGCTTCATGTAATACACAAGTACATTTTGGTAATGTGCTTATTGTGACCAAAAGTGTATTTCTTGACCAGAGCCAGCTTTTGGCAATTTTAAAAGTAACAGTCGCCTGCAAGTGATGTAAACTGTGAGAACAAAAGTAATGGTTATAAAATTATTTTGTCTAACTAGATGATGCTTTTTTCTAACTTTCTTTTTATGTCAGTCCTGATGATTCCTGATGGTGAGTGCACAAACTTATACTGTACACCATTGAATTGCAACATTGATCATAAAAATTCAAATACACCTCTTCCTTCAATGATAAATGAAGAGTTTCGTTGCAAAACGAGATAACCACAGTTTTTTAATTGTTCAGAAATCTTGTTTTTTTGGTTGTGCATTCCAATTAATATCAATTCAACTGCAGTTGGTTTGTTTTGATTTAAACCTTCATAACTTAAAAAATACGGCTAAGTAGCACCATAAAACAAAATAATAACATGATAACATAATAATAAACAAGTTTTGACAAAAATGTAAAAAAATGGATTTAACTCGTTTTGCAACGAAACTCTTCAAATTATGACAATATTTATTTTATGCAATAGACCTGAATATAAAAATGTGAATAATTTTTGAGACAAATAAAGCGATTACAGAAGTGCTGTTTTAGCCAAAACTCTCATCAGTGAAAAAATGACCTATTTTAAATTTGTACAGAAAAATAGATGTATGTTATTTAATGATAAGGTGTAATACCAGGGTTCCCACGGCTACTTGAAATCCTTGAAAATTTGTGAATCTGGGTAAAAAAATTCAAGGCCCTGGGAAGTTTTTGAAAATATACATACATAGATACAGGTCATTGAAAGTGCTTGAATCTATTTTAAGCAAGAAGTTTTCTGGGAAATATTATTCCCTGTGTAGTGTAGGATAATATCATAAAAATTCATGCTAAACTGTTCGCTTTAAATGCTTATCTTCTGTATGTGAATGTTGATTCATACCAAAATGCTTTTTTGTTGTGTTTGACACATGAAAACATCTCGGGTTATGTATGCAACTGTTGTTCCCTGAGAAGGGAACGAGACGCTGCGTCTCCCTTGCCATACTTCCTGCGTCTCTGTAACGCCTAGGGTGACCAGATGAGATTGTCTAAAATTCGGGACGGGGGTCTGACGTTACGGGGGGGGGGGGGGGGGGGGGGTTCATCCAATAATAGTTTAATTTATTTATTTTATTTTATTTAATAATAAAAGATAATTAATTTCAAACAGAACCAATCATATTATTATAAGTACCTATGCATAAATAAATTGATATAGTATGTATAGAACTATTTTATACGTCATCGTTTTCTTTATTTTACTTAATAATAAAAGATAATGAATTTTAAACTGAAGTTACTGAACCAATCATATTTTTATTAATATAAGTACATACATTTATATAATACGTAAAGAAGAATTTTTTTTAACACAGTGAGTGCCTCGCCACCAACCTGACTCCTTCACGCGACTGACTGTCACTGCCAGCACTTTCAACTGTCCTCGCGGCTGCTGCAACTTTCGCTCTCTTAATCTACTCTATAAAACAAAAAGGTCATATTGTCTTGGAGCTGGACACACCAAAACTTTTAAACGCGGCTGAAAAAGCCTTGAGTACGCTGAATGCCAGCTGTTTTTCAACCGAGCGCTTTGGTAGCTGTGATACTTCAGCTGTGAGCCGGTTGGTTGGTGTGGTAATGTCCCGCCCCTCCTCCACTGTAATTGGACAGCCCTGTGAGAACTGACATTTATTAGTGACGAGCGGAGCGTTTCACTCAAAGTTTAATAGGGACTTTAAGCAACAGCCTCTGGTGGAACGGCAACGGCATTCTGGCGTTGTATTGCGCATGCGCGAATTTAACTGCTACTGTACGACGTTCTACTGTAACGGTCTACTACGGGAGAACAGCTGATTTGCCGGAGTCGCTGCAACGTGAGAAATTAGGTAAATAAATGTTATGTTTTATTGCATATGACATTGTAATTGCATTAGTTTATGATTGTACCACCAGTCTTGTATATAATATGTGTTTAAAAGTTTTACATTTAAGCTAATTTTAATGATTTTTTTCCGTTTGTATAAAGATATGTCTGTTGTTAGCAACACCACCTCAGGCAGCATTGAGATTAGAGTTGATGTGAAGCGAACAATGTAAGTATTGCATAAACATCCTTTTCATAATCCATGTTAAATGTATTACTATGCTTTTAAAATATTTTTCATTGGGTAAAGTAGATTAACAGATTATAAATAGATTAATGGGGTTATTATTATTAGTTATCTATCAAGACCGTTAATTATACTTACTTTTCAAAAATTAGCTAGTATACTTCATGTTTCTTGTTGATTAGAGTCCCTATGGAGTGGAAAGAGCAACATGATGTACTTCTCTGTAGAGAAATCCTGCTTACAGAACCATACAGGTACAAAAAGGGCAGTGTTGACAAGGGTAAGGCCTGGTCAACTATAGCAGACACACTGAATTGCTCTCAAGATCATAAATTCAGAGTTACACAGAGGTCAGTGAGGGAGAGATTTAGCTTGATTCAGACGAAATACAAGACCAAAAACAATAAAGACGAGAAGAGCAGTGGAACATCTGCAGAAATAACAGAACTTGATGAACTAACTGAAGAAATAACAGAGAAGGAAAGAGCAGCTGAGGAAAATAAAACGAGTGATGAGAGTACAAGGAAGTTAGAAATGGACCGGGCCAAAGCAGAAGAGGCAAGGAAGAAGGCCATGGAGAGGGTTAGCCAGACCAACAGAAGGCTTAGTGAAGAGGGAGAGGACTGGACAAACAACAAACGTAGGAGAAGGAGTGGGAATGACACCATTGAGTTTTTGAGGGAGAGAAGCCAGGCTGAGAGGGTTCTAAGAGAAAAGGAATTGGAATTGAAAAAAATACAGGTTGAAGAGCAAGCAAAAGCAGCACAACAAACACAAAAGCAGATAAGTGACATGATGCAACTAATGCAACAACAGCAACAGCAAATGCAGGCAATGCAGACTATGCTCCTTCAGCAACAGCAACAGCAAGGGCAAGCATTACTTGGCCTCATTGAAAATTTGTCAAATAAATGATTGTTATTCTTTTGCCATTTAAATCCATTAATTTATTTCATTCATAAAACATTTCAATGTATAAATCCTTCTATTAATAATAAAATATAAAATCTGTTAACATAAAATATATTTCAATAACATGTTGTTAGTATATAGCCTATAGTTTATGTATACTGTGTGTTGGTGTAAACTAATTACATACTGTATGTATACTTTATTTTTGTTAATAATAAAATAAAAATGGATTATTATTATAAAATGTCTCATTCTTTTTAAATACAATTCTGTTTTTATATTATGTGTTTTTATACTATGTTATATTTATTTATTTTTATTTTTTATGTATTTATGTATATATAGGCCGACATAGCACAGTGTAGTTGTTAATGTATGTGCTACCTCATGAAAAATAGTCACGAATGTGTGGAGGATCCAAGTTAAAAAACTGTGATGTCTGATTACCATACAGACAAGTTAGTGCATTTCTTAACAAAGCAGATACAACATACAATTTTCCAACACTACTCAAACCAATTTTTAAATTCTTTTTGAAGTCCATGAACTTGAAGTAGTTTGCTATGTCCCCAAACAACCACTCCACAGACACTCTGACTTCACTCATTCTTTTGTTGTATTCCATCATTTGAGGGGTAAGATGAACATGTCGAAATGGGGCTTGTAGATGCACACGCAGTGGGTATGCTGGGTCCCCATACACACACATTGGATGGCCATCTACAGAGACGGCATGACGTTGCAGCAGTGCCAACAGCCCTGATTCTGCCAGCATTCCAGAGTCATGCTTCTTTCCCTCTGTTAAAATATATTTTTAAATATATAAAAAATATTTTATAAATTTTAAAGGGAATGACAATGTTTCCATAGATGGTAAATTATTCAGACATAGCCTACCTACAGGGCCGTACAGATGGGCAATCAAACCATTAGGAATGGCTACTGCCTGGTATTTTAGACTGTGAATGCGTTTGTGTCCATTATATAGGATCCTCTGTATTACACCTGGTCTAGCAATGGGTCGTACAGTGCCATCAATAAACCCAAAGCAATTATCCAGAGGGGCTCCCATTTGGAGGATGCAGTCAGCATATGTTCTCAATGCTACAGGGTTCAGTATGTTTTCATTCCACTGTGTTATCCTGTGATGATGTGAAGAATATATATAGTCCAGCACAGAGTTTGTGGCCATGCACAGGACTGGGACTTGTCGGTGACCAAACCTTTGCATCATATCACTGTACCGGCAAGGGTATGCCAGCCTCTTAAGGAGCATACACAGCGCCTCGACTCCTCCCACCACACTTCTCTGATCACAAACTATCTCATTGGGAATCCCGAGAACATCTACCAGAATTGGTAGGTCACATTTTCTGACACGAAATTCATTTAAGCATTCGTCTTCCTCCATGTAATCAAGGTTAAAAGGCAACTATTGCTTACACGGTAAATCTAGGTTTTTAGATTTATTTACATTATACAACAGTAAAAATTCCTCTTCTGACAAAAGATTGTTTTGTACATTTTTTTGTATCTCAATTAATGAATAATGCCGTGTTGCGCTGTCCTGTTTACGGTTGCTTAGTGATTTTTACGTTCTTGGCTACGGCGGTGTGACAGCATACTTCCGGTCGCCGTAGCCGTTCCATTCGCAGCTGTTGCTTAAAGTCCCTAATATTTTTGAACCCCGAGCGTCGGGTCTCAGCGCGGAAAAACCCCGCTAGCGGCTTGCTTATTTGAAAAACGCAGAGTTTCCATTGCCAATGTCTGTTAAAAATGTGCTATATAAATAAAGTCCTGTAAGCTCATTGGTGGAGCACATAGAGTTAGCAGCGCAAAAGGTCATGGGTTTGAACCCAGGGAATACAGATACTGATAAAATGTATGCATTGATATGCACTGTAAGTCGCTTTGGATAAAAGCGTCTGACAAATGCACCAATGTAAATGCTTGCTAGGTTTCTCATATAATGCTACAGTGTACAGTATATAGATAAAAGATATTTACTTTTTGTTAGTGTTTACAGTTTTATTACATCAGTAACAACACTATCATACTACAGCTGTTAATAGATTAAATGCTTCTTGTGAATTTTACTTAAGTAATAATGCAGATTTCATACTTTTCATAAATTAATATGTTGGATCTATATATTTCTTTAATTTCAACAGACAAACATCTGTATAGTTATTAAATTTAAATGTAATTATATATCATTAGAGTTAAGGGAGTTTGCATGTTCTTCCTGTGTCAGTGTGGGTTTACTTGAACTCCCACAGACCAAAAACATGCAGGTTAAGTGAATTGCAGATATCAAATTTCTCCTGCCCAAACATGTATAGATAAACTTGTGTATGGATTAACTTGTGTATGGATTCAAGGGTTCTCGCCATGAATTTAGCCAGATGCCAGAATAGCATTAAGAATGCATAGATAAATAAATACATTAGAGTTAATGTCTCAAGTTTACAGTGGTGTCAGTAGCGTATTCTCATGTCAGTAATTATTCAGTTCATGGGTCACCTTTACCCATACTGAACATTTTAGAGTTATATTATGGTAATGCTTTACAATCAGGTTGTATTTAACATTAATCCATTATCTTACATGAACTAATAATGAACAATACTTCTACAGTATATTTATTCACCTTGCTTCATGTTAACTTGAGCATTTACACTAATACATTTTTTTTAAATCAAAAGTTGTAACTGTTAACATAAGTTAATGCGCAATGAGCTAACATGAACAATTGTATTGGCATTGACTAAGATTAATAAAGGCTGAAAATGGTATTGCTCATTGTTAGTTTATGTTCGCTAATGTACGTAACAATTTTAACAAATACAACCTTATTGCGATAATATATTTCTTTTCTCAATTTACATATTATGTTTACACTTGGAGCTTGATATTTTTTATGGCTGACATATTAAATATTTTATAATACAATTTAAACATCGAAATTATAAATATTAAATCGTTTATTTTGGTTCATATGATGTTTAGGTTCATCAGAGTACTGTTGTACAGTCTGATCTCAGCTCTGTGTTCATTTAATAATATAGGAATATTATTAAATGGAAACAAAGTAGTGATTCTCACAGCGGCGAACAACAGCGCCCCTACAGGACAGACACATTAATATACATAATAAAAATTCTGCAAAACACACACAGTACGGGTCATTCTACATTACTGTAGTTTAATGATCGCACACCTTCTTTTTTACATCATTTATCTAGATCAGTTATTATGATTAAGCACATATACAAATTAATTACATATGAATTTACACTGAAAGATTGAATAGGCCTATTTCAATCACTAGATGGCAGCCTTTCTCTATTTTTAAAATGAAAACTATTAAAAGTAATGGTAAACACACCACAACGCTGGATTATACAGTATTAAAAATGCAGTGCTTTGATATAGTTCTTAAAACGAACTATGTGTTGCGATCATGTACAATATTTTATATTAGTGAGGTTTGCATGACTACGCTTAAGAATTAAGATACGATAGCGTAAATGCTCAGTTCCTTTAACAATAATGAATAACTTTTATTATACAGTAGAATATAACTCGTGTTGCTTAGTTTGATCTTGGTGAAGTTACGTACTGTGCTCAATATGTGTTTATTCTAGTGCGCGTTTTTCTTTAAACGATGATAATTTCCTTATCACATTGACCCAGCCCTAACTATAATTTAAAAGTGAAAGGACAGATCAAACTGAAAGTAAATGTTCTTCTGCCGCCATTTTACGAACATGATCGTCCGTCAGCACCACATTATTTTTACGAAAATTTATAGTAGACATGATTAATTGTCTATATTTAAAGATGTTCCTGTTTAACTGTCTTTTACTCTCAGTATTGCTGATGGTCGCTGATGGTGAGTCTGCTTATTTAGAGACATTTGCTTTAATGCGATCTCTCTCTCCCTCCTCTCTCTCTCTTTCTCTAAATGTTCTATTTTTTCTATTTAAATAAACTTTATTGGCATGATTGTGTATATGCCTACTTGCAATATTGCCAAATCCAGGGGCGTCGCTAGACCCCGTTTAGGCTACTACGGGGCACGTGCCCCAGTCTGTGCTTTTCCTTTCTGCAGCCAAAAGTAAGCCTCTAAACAATGATAATCTTCTTTTGACTTAATCACTATTGGTTCTTGTAGATGAACATCAGAAATGTTTTAAGCAGAAATAATGTTTAAATGATGTAACACAAATCCTCAGTTAGGTCTCAAACATTAGAGAAAAAATCTCAGAAAAACCTATGTCAAGTCTAATTGCATTGTTGCTGAGAAAATCAACACATGTATGTGTTATACAGCTCTGTATTTTTAGATATAAAATTAATATTTAATTCACTTTCTCTAGGACACTACTTAAACAGTTGGCAGTATATTGACTAATATTATTTTTGTATAACAGTCATAAAATGCCTGGTTTCTTGAAATATTGTTATTGAAAATAGACTGTATTATTCATTGCTATCATTGTGTAATGTAAACTGCAAATGTGCAAGAAAATATTTTCTCTGCTGTCATTATTTCCACACACTGTATTGTTATGTTCATTCATGTAAAGTATGATGAAGGTGATACTAAAATATTTTTAAATACATGTTTTCTTTCCCAGTACTTGCAGTGTAGGAATGGTGGGTTAAGCAAAGGGCATTTTATATGTGTTGCACATTTCTTCTTTTACACAGCAGACTTTCAAGAAAAAGTCCCCCCAAAAAATAAAAAATAAATTGGGGGGCCCCAGTAAAGCTTTATGTCTAGAAACGCCCCCGGCCAAAGCATATACATAAAAACAAGAAACACACAATAGCACAATAATAACAATCTCTCTCTCTATCTCTGAATCTATTTTCTTATTTTAATAATATTTTAATAATATCTACGATTGTTGAGATGTGTAAGCCATAAGACAAATGACACAGCAGAATATTTCATATAAAAAATAAGTGGCTGATTTGCATGTCCAAAAGCTGTCACTATGGTGGTGCACATTTGTAACTAAAGATTGCATATTAGTACTGTACCTACTATATGTATACATATCTGTACCTAAATGTTACATACAGTAGGACTTTTTTAAAGGGTAACTTTATCGTCCCAGTGACAGTTTTTGTTTCTTTTTCTAAAAGTGGAAACAAAAGAAAAATTTTACTTACAATCAAAGAGGATAAGAAAATCTGTTTTCAGATCAGTGATGAATGTGTGCTTTCTGTTAGTACTTATGTTATAACTATTATTTAATAAATATGTTAATGTTTATTGTTAAGGGTTCACAGTGAAGGGTTCTTCAGGTCCTCTGGTTGTTCCTCTGGGAGGTTCAGTGGTTCTGCACTGTTCTGTGGAGAGACCCTTATCACTGGAGGATCTGGAGGTGGAATGGAGAAGATCAGACTCACAGACTCTCATTCATCTGTATCAAGCTGGAGAAATCAGACCAGAGTCTCAACATCAGGATTATCATGATAGAGCTCATTTCTTCACTGAAGACATTAAACATGGAAACTTCTCACTCCTGTTGAACAATCTGACAGCTGAAGATGAGGGACAATACACATGTAAAGTTTACACTGGACAAGAGTCTGGAGAAACTGTGGTGGAAATTAAACATGTTGGTGAGTTTTATGGCATTATTTACTCACAATATATTTTATAATTTGAAAAATATTTAACTCTTGAATTAATAAATTGTTTTAGAGCGTTTGATAGTATCAGGATCAAGTCAGTCAATATCTGCATCTGTGGGTGGTGACGTCACTTTAAACTGCTCTGTGAACTCTCACATCAAACCTGAAGAGATTGAAGAGGTTTCATGGAAGAAAACAAATAAAGGCGAACCCATCCTGGTTCTTCTCTATCAATACAATGAAACTTTATCAGACGCATCAGATGAGCGATACAGAGACAGAGTTGAGTTCTTCACTGATGAAATCCACAGAGGAAACTTCTCTCTCAGACTGAAGAGAGTCAGAACTGAAGATAAAGGAGTTTACATCTGTCAAGTGTTTAATGGAGAACTATCAGCAAACACAACTGTTAAACTGGAACAAACGGGTGAGTCAAAATAGAAAACCCACAGCAATCGGCCTAAACTAATAGTAGTTTAATTGTAATTATTCAGTTAGAGTTAGTTTTACACAAAGTCAATAAGTATATCAGTTGTTTTCCTTTATTCATAGCCAAGCTAAGAGAGAGCTTACGAATGGTCCAGACCAACCTTAGAAAGTGTGACTTACAGAAGATATAAGAGTTAAGAGAGAGGTTAAGGAATAGGTTAAGAACTACTTAGCGATTAGAACGTTTTGGGGCCCAAATAAATAAATGAGTAAACTATTGCCCTGCCTCCCGATGCTATCGTGTATCAGCGATCCCACAGGCTGATGATAGCCTAGTGGCCATGCCCTTAATTATGCAGAATGTTTGTGATAATTTGTGATATTTGATAGAGTTATGTACAGCTAATTTTGTACAAAACTGTAATTCATCTTTGTGTGTTACAGGTTTCTCAGCTTTACATGCAGTGGTGTTGATTCTCTGTATAGCTGCATGTGGATCTGCTGTTATAATCTGCTGTCTCATCTACTGTAGATCAGACAAAGAAGGTAATGCTTGTGTATCACATTACACTAACATGTTGTGAGTGTGCATACTTTACTTGGGCTGGGTAATTTTCAATGTGATCGTAAACAATATCTCTAGATATATAATTTAATAATGTTTTAAATGTTTTTAATGTAGATGAGTTACTACATTATCTTTTAGCTAGTGTAATGTATTGAAATTATGTACATATTTAAAGTTGGATCTGTATTTAATAACTCTTTTGGCTAGAATCTTTTTTGATGAAAGAAACAATTTTTTTTGCATAGTTGAGATCAAAACATAGTCCAGATTTTCCTTTCAATCTGAGAAACTTTATTTAGGATAAATGTATTTAAATTTGACAGACAAGAAAACATTGTGACACTCGCAGTGAGCAGATCATGAGAAGTGTAATTGTGAACTGTTAACACAGTAATTATAGGGGAGACCGGGGTTGGTTGTCACAATTTTTACTCATGCATGAATTGCTCATCCTCAAAAAATCTTTCAGCAGTAATTCCTACATGAAATGAAACTTTGTAGTCTTGGCTTTAAATGTGTATACTTTTTACTTTTAGAATGTATTGTAACAGGAAGTAATTAACCATCAAAGACACTCTGACACAATGTGACAACCAACCCCATCACAGGGTATGGGGTTGGTTGTCCCTATAGAAGTTCAATAGGATTTGAGTGATAAATTGGGATCTGAAAAGATAATGTGTAACTTTTTAGTTTTTTAAGCTAGAAACTGCAAATAAGTTTTAATATGAATACCACCCCTTTGATAGTTGTCATCAATGTTTAAACAATGGGATTAAAGTGGGTGATCAGTTACTTGAATTGTCTACTGTGTTGAGAAATAAAATGAAAAAATGTTTAGTGCTAAAACCTCTTTATTATCTTTTCATTATTTAAGTTGCCTAACATCAAACAAAAACAAACAAACAAACAAAAAACAAACAAACAGACAAACAGTCTTAAATGGTCTACATGTCCAATACTCACATGTGACAACCAACCCCGCAAGCTATGAGACAACCATCCCCAACTGACTTCTTGACAAACATGATAAGCTAGCTGCCACACGGCTTTAACTTGATAGCTAAAATATGACTCAAAATAAAGCTACTACTTTTGGCTTTTTAATGAGTGTTTTGTTTTTGAATGACTAATATCCTACACGCTCTCAACACAAAAACAACACCAACATGAAAATTTACTCTGACCCATGAAAATAAAAAATTGTCTCCTAACCTCAATGTTTTGTGTCTGCTCAGCAAAATTTCAAGTGCAAATGATTAAGCTATCAAAGGCTAACAGATTGATATCAAGTGTGTCTGGAATAAGCAATGTGACAACCAACCCGTGAGACAACCAGCCCCGGTCTCCCCTACTATACTACAAAGCGACGTAGAATAGTGCATACGTGTTTAATTTGGGACTCACCTACAGTATTGTTTTATATAGGGACCTTTAGCTGCACAAATTGCACATTGTGTCTTTAATTGTGTAACGTTTTTAACACATTATGTTCTTTAAGTAAATGAATGTGTTAAATTGACGTACAGTATGTGTCATTAGACCAAGAGTGGGAAACCCTGGGTCCTGGAGGGCCACTGTCCTGCAGAGTTTAGTTCCAATCCTAATCAAACACACTTAAATTTCATTTCCAAGTTATCCTGAAGACTTTCATTTGATTTTTCAGGTGATTTTAATTAGGGTTGGAACTAAACTCTGCAGGACAGTGGCCCTCCAGGACCAGGGTTCCCCACTCCTGCATTAGACAGTAGAATTGCCTTAATAGATATTATTTTAGTTGTCTTTTCAATGTAATTTTACTTTTATTTAACCTTGTAATTAATTGTCTAACCATTTTCAGAGTTTGTTGCAAATCATTCTTGGTGGTCATTTTATCCTTTGGGAGAGTCAGTGGATCTGCCCTGTTTTATTGATCCAAGTTTACTGACTGATAGCCTTAAGGTGGAATGGAGAAGATCAGACTCACAGACTCTTGTTCATCTATATCAAGATAGAGAGGAAAAAGATCTGAAATCAGATGTCCAGCATCAGGATTATCATGATAGAGCTCATTTCTTCACTGAAGACATTAAACATGGAAACTTCTCCCTCAAGTTGAAGAATCTGAGAGAAGAAGATAAAGGGATTTACACGTGTACAGTTTACAGTGGACAGAGATCTGTGTTTTACATCAGCACAAAGCTAGTACTTGGTAAGAAAACAGATAATCAAGAAAATTAACTGAACCGACTATTGTAGCTTTAATCAGTGCATGGTTTGCATTTACTTGTTTAGTTAAATATAACATGAATTTTGTACAAAATATTATCAAGTTTGACCCCAGGATAAACTTGAGATATCATTATATAATTAACCAAATGGCAGTTTGTATATTTTACTGGTCATGTCCTGTGGTCAGATGAACAGAAACTCTACCAGACTCTAAAACAAAATCTGATTTATTAATCCTGGCGCAGAATTGTAGATGTTCATTCACTTACTGAAGCGTGTTACTTCACATCTCAAATAAAATGTCTCTTTATTTTCAGGGTTTTTTATAGTGAATCAGCGTTCATTTGTTCCTCTGGGAGATTCAGTGGTTCTGCCGTGTTCCATTGATAAAGAGTTAATAAAGAAGAAGCTGAAGGTGGAATGGAGAAGATCAGATCCAGACACTCTTGTTCATCTGTATGAAGATGGAGATATTAAACCAAAGGCTCAGCATCAGGATTATCATAAAAGAGCTCATTTCTCCAAGGAGAAGATTAAAAATGGAGACTTCTCCCTCCAGTTAAAGAAAGTGAGAGCTGAAGATAAAGGTGAATACACATGTAAAGTTCACACTGAGGATGATTCAACAATTTCATTCAACAGCACTTTAAAACTGGGTAAGTGAATAATAAAATAAAATAAAATACAATAATAATACAGTCAACGCTGCACAGACCAATCTATGACATCAAAGTGCTAAAGTAAATGAGTATCTGCAAATAGCACACAATAAAATGTATTAAAATGTATTTTTATTTATCATGCTATTAAATAATGAAAGAAATTATTTTAATTTAGTACAAAATTAAGTAAAAATCACTAATATTAATGAGTGGATTAATTAAAAGTTTAATCTGACTTTAGTTATGAATAACAAACAGAGAGATATTTATGTATTATGGACAACAACACATTCAGAGGGGTTTAGTTACATTGAATTCAGCAGGTCACAGCAATCACTGGAACTTTCACCCCCTTGATAATGTTAAATAATGATAATGTTAAATAATGATGTCCAGTGTCCTTTGGACTGTCGCTTGTAGAAACTTGTTACAAATACTGTTTAATTTTTTTCTGTTCTTCATGATCCTTCATCATTAAGCAATAAAGGTACATTATTTTATATCTAATTTAAACATAAGAAATACTGGTCAAAACGATCTGGAATCTGAAATCAATTAGTTTGATCAGCGTGGTCTGTTTGTTCATTGTAAGTGCATTGGATCATGAGCTTTGATACATCAACGAAATAGATGCACATGAAATGGTATATGACAGAGATAGTTTACATTATCTCTTCAGCCATTAATTAGTCTAAAATACAATTTCTCATACTTTACTGACAGGAATCTCCAACCAGTGAAGGAGAAACTTCAAACCCCTGTTTACAAGATTTCTTTTGTGTCCCCAGAGTGTGTATGAGAAGTTTTAGCTCAAAATTCCTCATAGATAGTTTATTATAGCAGATCAAAATAGACACTTTATAGGTGTGAGCAAAAATACACTCTGTTCGTCCCTATAATGCAATTTTTTTAACCAATTTCTTAAGCGTCACCCCACCCTTTTGAGTTAAATGTACACTCTTGGAGCTTTCAAACAATATACAGTTTGTCATGATTAGATAAGAATTCACATGCAAAACATTGAAGTAAATGTAGGTGTCCTGCTGGTGGGGCAATGACATTTAGCAGAAAATAAATGTTTTGAGGCACACTCTCTTCATAAATGAATCAATTACTCTCCCTACATAATTTATTTTATAAAACACTGCTGAAATGTCTATTCTAGAGGCTTAGACCTTTCCAACGATATATAGTTTGTAGTGATAGATTAAAATTTACATCAATAATATTGATGCAAACTTAGCTGCTCCGTATTCGGGACGGCGACGCTTAACAGTTTAAAAAGTTAATCATCTGTTCTATGCATACTAAATACGTGTTTATTGGCAGATGGTGAGTATTCTGACATAAAAATAAAGGGATAAATAGTGCAGATGAACGGGCGGTATAATTATTATTATTTGATCCCCTTACAATGTCACAGGAGTGAAATCTGATAGACCTACAGTATTTTTTTAAAAAAAGTTACAGGGTTGCTCTTTTTCACATTTTCTGGGTTGGTAGAAGCACTTAAACAAAAAGTCAGATTTTCATGAAATGCTCCCTGTAATACATCTACTTTAAATAGTAGTCTGTTATTTCGAGATATTTTAAATGTTTAAACGTTGATGCTCATCAAGTAAACAACTTGAACAGCAGTTCTTCAGATGTAAATTAAATAAATCTTCCTTACCTTTGTCCAAGGGTGTAACTTTGGGTCTACCATTGGGGGGGTTAAACTCGCGGCATATTTATTTATTTATTGAATCATATTCTTGTGTAAAAGGTAACATGCTAATTTGCCGTTCCTGTATTAGAAATACATTGATACCTTTACTGATTTAGACTACTTAACGTAAATGCAGCTGTTCACTTGACTATTTGTGCCATAATGACACAGTAGTTAAATTATGTGTTTAAACACTAGCCAGCAGTGGCAGCTTCCACTTAATAGATTTTTTGGGTGTGTTCAATATTTTATCAAAAAAGAAACAAGAACTTAAAGATTAATAAATTTCATCAGTGTATTGGCACCTACATGCAGCAAATGTATTATGAACAATTCAACTCTCAATACATTACACAATACACTGGAGTGCAGCTTGCACCTTTATTCAGAACAGATTTCACATATTGGTGGGCATCACCAAAACTCACCATCCACTAGAGGTGGGTAATCCATGTGCTATGAGTAAAACTCTTCTCCAGTATTTTGTTCCAATCACCTGGATTTGCTAATTAGCACAGGAAGGCTCGAGGAAGGCTCGATATCTAGCACCAGTGCTGTGATTGGCTGAAACGCTTGGGGCATGGGGATTGCCTTCCAGGCAGTGCTGCCTTGAAGGCTTCGTTGAGGGCTTAAAACACCTACGAGTCAGGAGGTCACCTCCTGCTGAAAAACTGTGCTATTTAGCAAATCCAGGTAATTGGAACAAAATATTGGAGAGGACTTCAACTCTGCCATCCACTAACAAAATCTAAACAAAAGCATGTAAATACAAAAGAAGGCCTATCTGTAAATCACATTTAAGGTATGTTACAACATATTAGGCTGCAACTTAACACACATGCCATTCAGATAAAAGCACCAAACACCTGTTTACGTCTCTGTGTAAAAGGAGCGGGAGTAATTATGAGTTTATATGGATGTGAACTAATATTATGTCGGAGTCCACTGCTTGTTTAGCAAGTAAACATGCTGCACAGTGTTTTTTACGTGTATATGTTAGAGCTTTCTCTGAATTTTCAGCGCAATTGATGAAATATGATAGCGCAACTTTCACACGCTTGCAAAATGAAACTACGGAGATCAGCCGCATTAGATTTATCAATAAGGAAAGGCTAAAAATAGCGATGTTCACCGTGTGTTTGCGCCAGAAGTCAGAAAAGACGTAAAACGTTGTGCTTTGTACTATCAAGTCTTTAATCGTCTAAGAGGACGAGACTGGTACCACAGGGAGTAATCTGATCAAAGTTTCAACTTCAGATATATCCTAATAGATAACAAATTTGTAACATTTTGAATAAAGGAAATAAAAGCAGATCATCAGTCAGTCACCGCGGTGTGACAAGCAATGAATGACACGTCTCCATGGGATTCAATGCCATAAAGTGATACTGCGATCAATAACGGTCGCCTTGAAAAACTTTTTAAAAACTTTTTGCTTTACGTGTGAAAAGGATTTAAGTAAGGCTAACATTTAAATGTGTCTTTGTTTTGTTTTGAGTGTATGGTCAATAAATAACAGGGGTGCAAACTTGTCACCTTTCGGCGAAATTCGCCGTTTTTTGATACGAAATAGGTCATTCTTGTGATTCGTCTAGATCCGATGAGTTTTTGAAAATGAGGGGTGAGGGGGGTCTGCGACATGGTAGCAGTAAATGAAATTATGAAAATCATGTCCAGCTATTGTGGTAACGATGTCAAATTACTAGCCAGTTTGGCGGGTTATGTTTTACAATTTATAGCCACCTCATTTGCTGCCGAAGTTTAAGCAGTCTGCAGATTGAGTGCACATACTTAACTCGTAGTATTTTCTCATTTGAGGTTACGCGCCCACGTCACGTTGCTGTGCGCGTGGTCATAAAGCTTAACATTTGTTCACGCACCGCAGTTTTAAGTTAAGTGATTTTAAGCCGTTGACAACAGTGCTATATGCGCTATATACCTGTTTCTGTTTAAGAGGAGCGTGCAAGCCGCGTATCCGCTTATATAAGAGCGCTTGTGTCTTGTCACCTTTTTCACCCCTGATGAGTTTGCACCACTGAAATAAAGAAATTAAAAAGATGGGCACAAAACCTGTTTGTCGCACCCCACTTGTCATGTCTCTATGCCCCACACTGACTTTGAGAAACGCTGAGCTAACTTAATAGCTAACTTAGCAATAGGGGTACCTCCGTTTGGTCAGGATTTTTCCTCTTTATGGCTGGTGTCGACCAACAATGAAAAATCGCTGTCTGGCTTAACTGTAGTGATGTTCTGTTCTTTTTGAACGAATCTTTTAGGTGAACGAATCGTTCTCGTTCACGCCATCCATTGACTCATATTTCTCATTCACTGAAATTTCCCTCCTCTCTTGAGGAGCATGGACAAATGAAGCATGGCCTTCTTTCTGCCTTCAAAGATTGACAAAAGTACGAGCCAATGGCAATCGAGTATGAGCTGTGGCCGAGCATATGATTGGCTCAACGTACTGAATGAATACACCTTTTACTGACCGAGCCGCTGTTTTGAGTCTGAACGAACGAGAAGAGAGAGAGAGATCCCGTTCTTAAACAAACTGAATGACTGGTAACGTTACAAGTTACAACCTAAAGAAATGAGAGGGATCGTAAAGAAAGCGAGTGCAATGTAAACAATCTTGTGAAAGAATCGTGTGGTTTTATTTTAGTAAAGTTATAGTAACCATGTTTAAGCGGACTATTTACCTTAATACAAATGATAATCAAGGTAATTACTGTTTGTCTTAATATATTCTGTAGCTTGATCAAATGCTTAGTATTTCACAATTTGAGCTTTATTAAAAACAAATGAGTTTTTGTAAAAAGTCTTTCATTGTCTTATAAGTTAACACATAAGGACACACATCTTTGCCACCTATTGGCGTATTTATGTAAAATAAAGAAATGGTCACTGAACCAATCATTTTGATGAACGAACTAAAAATGAACAAGTCACTTAAATGAACGAAAATTTCCATCACTACTCGACTTGCTGCCTTTCAGTGTCCTTTTCATCATGCCCCGTCAGCTTTCTACTCCAACCATTCATCCCAGCCACTTCGCATGCGCAAAATAGTGAACAAACTTGGGAGAGAAAGCGAGTTGGGTAATACCAAGTAGTAGGTACGGTGGACGGTTGGGGGTGGTATATTACAGATTATTTAAAATATAATACTATCTTTCTTGCTGGCAAATGAAATTAATAAAGAAAACAAACAATTCGGAATATTTCATATTTAATTTTAACCCCCGTGCAAATTACGCGCATGCCTTTGTCACTGAATTAACAAAAAGAGCCCAGGCAGCAATGTCACCACAAACTCTGGAACACCCATACAGGGCTCATGAGCACACATCTCCCCTATAGCTACGCTCTACTTTATAAATATTAGTAACATGTCTACTTGTTTTGTTTTGAGTTGCTGCCATGTGATTGGCTGATTACAAATTTGTGTTAACGAGCAGTTGGGCAGGTGCACCTACATGTAATAAAGTGGCCGGTGAGTGTATATGCGCTTGTGTATTTTGTTATATTTCAACAAATATATACACTTTTAGGCAATCATTGTGGACAAGAATTGTCTTAAAGAGCACTTATTGTCCAATTCACGATTTTACATTTCCTTTGGTGTGTAAGCGTTCCTTAGGAAAAATTAACCATGGCTTTATTGTGGTAAAAGTGTAACCATGTAACCATGTTTTTTGGTGTATTGATTACTATCAGCAAAACCATGGTTTTACTACACTAACCATGGTTCAACTATGGATTTTAAAAACCATGGTTGTCAAAACCATGGTTATTTTGTGGTTACCATGGTTTTACTACAGTAACCATGTTTTTTTTTGTTTTAACTGTAGTAAAACCATGGTTCATTTTCGTAAAGGGTATGTTAGTATATGTTAATGATATAAATAAGGTACAAACACCAAAGTAAACCATGACATGAGTTATCGTCTCCAACGTAAATCTCTTTTCTTGGACTACAACAAACACACGGATTGTAGGCAACAGTTTACTTCCTGGGCTTGTTGACGTGTAAAGATTGACATTATCATAATTCCTCCCGCTTCAGTCTCACAGCCTGAAAGTTAACTCCTGTTAGCCACCGAATCTTTCAAACATGGTAAGGGGCGTCATGTTTCCGGCAGACGTCAGAGGTATTCAGGCCAATCACAACATACAGATCAGCTGGCCAATCAGGGACACAGAGCTTTTCAGATCGATGAGTTTTGTACAAAATCAATGCGTTTCAGGAAGAGGGTGAAATCTGGAGCTACAAAAATGTACGGTATGTGAAAAGTAATGTGTTTTTAACCATAAACCACGCAAACACATTGTTTTATACCAAATGCACAAAATAATGTTTTTTTTTAGCAACAAAATAGGTGCTCTTTAATACTTTATAGTGTTACAACCCTCCACATCTGATCAAGTCGTATTAAATCCTAGATTATGTTGTTTCGTGTTTCACACTGTTAACAGGTTTTACATTTAGACATTTAGCAGATGCTTTTATCCAAAGTGACTTTTTAAAAAAGTTAGGAAGGAAACAATAAAACTTTTTGTCAAATGGATGCGATAATACAAGAAGTGCTTATACCGTTACTAGTTTTCACAATTCCATAACAATATATTTTTTTTAAATAGAAAAGCAGTCATCATTTATATATGTTTTTAAATGTTTTTTTTTTTTAATGCTGTAAGAGATGTGGTTGACCAGACTGCATTTGAAAGATCATTTCACCAGTGAGAAGTAGTGAAGGAGAATGAGCAGGAAAGTGTTTTGTGAAGTTATCACAAGACGCCACCCAGGTGTGCCGTCGCAGAGCCAGTGATAGTTCTGTAAGCAAGCAGAACTTTTCCTAAAGGGGTTAGTAAGGTTTGGGTTTGCATTTGCAAATGTATGAGATTGATTGATTGGATAAAAAGTGCCCACAAATGCTGTCACAAAAAACATCTGGGGCCTCATTTATCAAGCGTGCGTACAAACAGAAGTGTTACGCAAAGTGTGGAATTGATCAAATTGCACTTATACGTAGAAATGTGTGTAAATATACACACACATGTAACGTGGGCTGCTTACACAAAGCGTGAGAGAGACAAATCCATGTGCAAGGAGGTTTATTAGAAAAATCCCAAAAGGGCAGGCAAACAAATCCAACAAGGGCAATCCAAAAACCTAATCCAATAAAAGGCAACCGGTCAAAATCCAGAATATCCAAAAACAGAACAGGAATACAAAACAGACTAGTAACAGGAAACAAGACAAGATATAATAATGAACTCTAGGTAATGCAGCTGAAAACATACAATACTTCGCAGGGAATTATCAGTTTGGACCGTTTTTATGGAGAACAGACACGGACAAGATTTCAAAATAAAAGCCAGAACAGAACAGGATATCAAAATAAAAGTTCAAAACAAAACAGAACCAAGACAAAACCCTTACAACACCCCAGAGCATGCGTACGCAGAGCATCTAGTGGTAGAATAGCAATACTACACAGGATCATCCCCAGTGTGTAAAGAAGTGTGTATTTATTATGCACAAGCAGGTGTTAAAAATGATTAGTTTTAATATAGAAACAGCAAACCACTGTTGAATGATTTATTTGTGATTTGTCGTCAAATTGGTGTCTACCCCTATAAATGAAAGCTCCAAACAGTGCAATGGCTTATCTTGCGTTTAGACTTGGCAAATCATCCATTCCTCCTGGAGTGCATTTTCAAAGATCACACCGATGATGCTGATTATATGTGGCTGTCCAAGGTGTCCAAGGTGTCTGTCCTCCTCCAGTTGTACCGATTGAAACAAGTTTTTTTTTGGCTGATAATTTCATCTCAAAAGACTTTTTTATTTCTGGAAGTGTTCTCTCCTCATACCCAATGGAATTAACCGCACTGGTAACATGTTCCCATGCAGATTTGTTTTCTTTTGTTAGTCATTCCTCCTGCACTAAGTAAACCAAACAGGATGTGTTATTAAGATTTAACCTCATCCACCAGTAACTCAATTTCTGTGTCTGTAAAGTTCCTCTTTTTCACTCTCTTTCTCTCTCATTATTGCGGTCACCATATATGGTTCATTGGAGGCGTTTCGGAATGCAAATGACCACGAACGTGAACGAGCATGGTGCTTAAGAACACATGGGATTTATCATCAAGAATTGCTTACTAATGTGCGTATGAACCACGTGCGCACATTTGATAAATCCTGATTTTTTTTTGTACTTACGCACATACAAAATTTCGTTCGTAGGTCAAAATATAGAACATTTTCTACGCAATGTTGATAAATGAGGCCCTAGGTTTCTCTCAGATACTAAAACTAAACAGTATGTTAAAGGTTATGTGAATGTACAGTATAAAGTGTGTAAATATTTAATGAGGTACTCACTGAGGTTATATGTAGTTCATGGGTCTTCAACCGTGACGGAACTGCAGGGGGTCCGCCAAATGATGTTTAACTACAAGCAATTTTTTGGTAAAAAATTTAAAATACATGTACAAAACATTACATGTCCCCTTTAAGTTGTGCACGTGCATGGCCGCATAGGTTTGAAGGCGCGCGTTCAGTTTAGCCAGCGGACCAAAATAAAATATCTGGATTATAAATGTCCACTCAGGAAGCAGCAGTAGCGACAGAAATGTCATCATAAAACAGGTAAATCTTATGTGTGTCTTTCTTTCAGAATGTCATTTTAGAATCATTGCGACATGTTGTCTCTTCTATATTTCTGAACTTGGGCGGCTCTTTCACGCGGTTCAGATTTAAAGCGCTAATTCAACAGGCAAATTACACCACACCGCGTCTGCATTTTAAACTGTGACAAAACTATCGCTCGCATTTAAAAATGAATGAAACGCGCGCCGTGATGGTGCTCTGTGCAAGATTTATAGTCAGGTTGAAATCCGCCTCTCAAAAAGTTGCCCCAAAGAGATGCGCGCGGACTCGTTGCCTGTTGTTCTCCTGAGTCTGATATTAAGCTATGCAGAAAATAAACCTGCGTTACTCAAACTCGTGACAATGACGATACACGAGAAAGGCAGCAGACCTCAAAATTATGAAGTAGCACAACGTCTATCCCCAGCAGAATAAAGAGTCTTTGTGCCATTCACCATGATCAGTCATCTTTATAAACTTTATAAACATCTTTATAAACACCATGATCAGGAATCTTTATGCAAATACCTTAAAATAATATTATTTTATTTGTATTTTTATTATTATTATATTAATATAAAAACAAACTCTACTTTAACAAAAAAATGATGCATGTTAATATAGTATCATGGCTGTGTGACATGCTTTTTATAAACATCTTTATAAACACCATGATCAGGAATCTTTATGCAAATACCTTAAAATAATATTATTTTATTTGTATTTTTATTATTATTATATTAATATAAAAACAAACTCTACTTTAACAAAAAAAATGATGCATGTTAATATAGTATCATGGCTGTGTGACATGTTTGTTTCTATATATAAAACAGTTCCAGTCCTTGATTCTGATTGGTCATCAGTTGTACTTTACTCCACTTTGCGTTGTGCCTAATACGAAAAGGCAGCCTCTCGTACCTTACTGCTTACTTAAATATCTCTGTTTTACACATTTAGTATTAGGGGGTCCCTGCTCCATGCCTCTTTCATCTAAGGGGTCCGCGACCCAAAAAACGTTGAAGACCCCTGATGTAGTTGGTTTTGCTACATTCCTTGACACTGGATATGAAGAGCTCAGATGCAAAAGTCCTCTGTGTCTGTAATGTTTTCTTGTAAATTAGCTTTTTTATCAAACACTTAATGGATTCTGCAAAAATTAAGGGGATTTGAAGTGAAAGTATTTGATGAACGTACTGTACCTGTACAGTATAATACGTGCTAAGAGCATTTGGTTAATATCATTATCTCATTTTTGATAAAGGTAGCTTTGAGCAGGCTTTTGCATCTGAGCTCCTCAATTGTTTAACATGGCACTGCAGGTTCACACTTGTAAAATGTTGAAGCTTGGCTTTACTGTATAACTCAAGGGCAAAAGCAGTGTTAACCCCCCTGTCAAAATTACAAATGTGAAACTTAATCCAGAGTAATGTCTTTTTATTTTTAGGGTTTCGTGTGGATGACACTGTTGTTTCTCTGGGAGGTTCAGTGCTTCTGCCCTGTTCCACTAATCTACGTTTCATAACTAAGATGGAATGGAAAAGATCAGACTCAGAGACTCTTGTTCATCTTTATCAAGATGGAGATATTAAACCAGACGTCCAGCATCAGGATTATCATGATAGAGCTCATTTCCTTACTGAGAACATTAAAAATGGAAACTTCTCCCTCCGACTGGACCGCATAAGAACTCAAGATGAGGGAAAATACAAATGTGAAGTTTACACTGGACAGAGATCTGTGTTTTCAGGCAGCACAAGCTTGACACTGAAACTACTGCGTAAGTTGTATATACATGTTTTTTTTTTAATGTGTGTTTTATAATGTTTATTTAATGTTGTGAATTTGTCTTTTTGTATTTGGTGTAAGATAACTTCCATGCTGCAGAACAAATTGCTAAATAAACGTAAATCAGTTGTAAAGTTCAGAGGCTTTTTGTATGTAGTGCACCCTTTCAATTCTCAAAAACAATTCAGCATACTTGCTCAGGCTGTCCTGGTGTAAGTGTGTAAAACGATTTCTCACATTTGGATGTTGCGCTCATAACATACAGATCAATTTGTCATTATTGGCTCAAAATTATAATGTAGAATGACTTAAATCAAAATTCTTTTAATAACTTTTTGTCAGCACGGTCTATGATATATGCCACATTTCATGTGAATCAAATGAAAAGGTAGGCCTAGAAGGAGTTTAAAAATGTAGGTGTTCAATATAATTTAATATGGCAGACTAGAAGTATTGTTGACTATGACATATTGTTGAACTCGTGTTGTGTTACCGAAGACCAGTGGTGGCCGGTGCCTACTCTTCCGAGGGATGCGAATTCAAAATATCTGTTCAGAGTGTTATGTGTTGCTTGTCATGTCAAAATATGTGTTTGTTACGAGCCTGCTGCAGATGCATCGAAAGAGTTTAGGATAAAAGTGATGCTTACGTTCACAAAATACTCAAAAGACAGAACCTTAACAATAAACTCTCATTACACATTACATTAAGAGAGTATCTGGCAAACACCAGTGTCTCTCTTTTCTTAAAGTGCCCATCTTATGATTGCTTTTCCACAAGTTAAATAGGTGTATGAGTTCCATAAAACATGTTTCAAAAGTTGTTTGCTTGAAATAGCTTGTAGGAAAAGATTGTTACCCATCTCTAGTAGCCTCTGTTTCAGGGTGCCGTTTTGAGCTAGTCATTACATATTTATGAGCTGCTGCTCCTTTGATCACACCCCACTACTAACGTCATGTGCGTGTGCTCAGTGGTATTGTGAGCAGTACAGACCATACTGTGTTATTTTTATATATTATTATTAACGGTTTATTGCCAACAGACAAATAAAGCAGAAAAGTATCACTAATATGGAAACTCCAGGAGAAGAAACTCATGACAAACAATGATTCCAGAGTAAATTGTGATGTAGCAGTCTCAACAATACACTCGTTCTCCCTGGACAATGCTAACATATTCCCGTTATAAAACATTATTTTTGCAAATGACAGAAATTTAGACCCGGCGGGGGATTTATACTGCTTGTGGGCTGCGTGCTAATTGCTAGAAGCTAGCGGGAGGTCCGGACCGTATCTTGGGAAAGAGATAGAGACTCGGGGGAACGTTAGCCTCGTCAGAATAGCCGGGTCTGTAAGGCCCGGTCTCGGTTAGTTTGGCAAAACACTTACTTTGGCAAAGCACTATTACTTAGTTCATGTAGAATTGTAAAATAAAGCAGTTAAATATTTTTTTAACTTTCGAAACCACGCTGTAAACTATCTAGCCTGCAGAAAAGTACCTATATAGCCTAATGTCTACAAACAATATTATTCACATTACTATACATTTAAAAGGTATCATTTACTGGATTAGCATCAATGTATGGTCTCTGTTTTGAGATACAGATGCTCTAGCATCATAAATGTAGTATTTTGTGACAGATGACAACATTCAAAATATAACGTGACTTCTTACCTTTTGTGTTGACATAACAATCGCGAATCGAATCATGTCTGTTTCAGATGTGTGAATAATCCATGAAAGTCCAAAAAAATCCAATGACCATTTTTGTCCACAAATTCGTATAATCCGTGAAATATAGATACATAGTCTTACATCAGATTTCGCATGAATGCCTACAATCTGAGGACTATTTGCGTCGGAGCACACTGTATATAAGATTACTCTTTAGGTTCCAATAAACAAGCGTTAAAACGTTGTTTTTAAAAGTAGGCGGGAGTATAATCCATAATATCCAAATAGCGCTGTTATTTCAGTGAGACATGATAACAGTATAGAGGGTATCAGCGAAGTGACTGACTGCTCTGTGCTCTCTAGCTCCTGGTGGGTGGAGACCTGCGAGTTTGGTGGTGGACGGGAAAATTAAAACGGAATGTGACGAAACGGCTAGTTACGTCACAACGGCGCTGAGTTTGAACTTGTGCAATGTGAGACTCAAGGCAGAGGACATTCAGAATCCTGTATCTCACTCAAAACAGCATGGATGGATTTTTTCCAAGTTTGTATGGGTGTGGGAGCATCAGAGACACAAAATAACACCCCAAAACCCAGAAAAAGTGAGTTTTTCATAATATGGGCCCTTTAAACCCTTTTTATGCTTCTGCAACAGGCTCGTATTTTGACATCACATGTAATGCACATAAATTCATATTACGCCCCAAACATATATTTTGAAATGACGAGCCACACACCTGACTGGCTAAATACATGTGACAAGCTTTGCATCGTAAGCCCTTGAAAAAGAAGTCACCGGCCGCCACTGCCCAAGATCATACAGATCAGATCCATGACAACTTATTCGCATTTTTACAAATTTTGTTCCTTAAGTACATGGTGCTGCAGAATCATACCAAGTTTTGTAATTACACACACTTTTTAAACTACTGTATTGTAACAAAATTGTTAAATGGCCAAACACAGATCATTGGATAGCCTTCAACTTGGCATAGCCCAAGAAATGTAAAGAGACCTCTCTTATATTTTTTGACTAAAGTATTAGTTAAGGGATAATCTATAGCTAGCTCTCCATTAAAGGATTTTAGTACACTCTAAAAAATTGTGCTAAATAGTACTAAAAGCTCATAATCATAAGGGAACCATTTTTAGTGCTACAGTGCATCTATATAGCACCTCTGTAGAACCATAAGCAGTGCTAAAGCATGACTATAGCCCCACTTATGATTCAACATAGCACAATACGGTTCTACACAGGTGCCAGTGAACCACTTTTGCTGCTATTAAGCATCGTTTTTGTAGAGTGTATGTAGAGGTGAAGACCACCTGACAGAAGTTTAAATGTATTGTTTAAAATGTTCATTTTCCAGGTTAAAAACAAATTAAAGCTGTTATTGATGTTTGCATGCAATTTTTGATCGGGTGGCTTAAAATTACAGTTATTTTGTAATTTACAGCTGATTGCATCTAGCGCACTGTCCGCTTTTAATTCAACACGAAAATACATTAAAGCAATAGGATTGTATTTAGTTGATTGAATCATAACATTTATTTTCAGTTCATTATTGAGAGAGAAGGTTGCCCACCTTCGAGCCATTCATAATTAAATATTCAGACAGACAGATGGTGTATAAATTTATAACCCATTTGTAGTTTGGCACTGTGCATGTCTTCTCTGCATGACATACACAAACTTTAATGTCAGTGTGCCAAAGTGTTGCCAAGATACAAGCTCAAGTCCATTTTGATGAGCTCACAATTGAAGTAAATGACACGTATACAAGAATGGTTTGGTCAGTCCAAAAGCTTTTGTAAAATTTTTGTTGTGGGCATCCTTAAATGCAATGTACAAAATATCATGCAAACCGGACAAATGGTATAGGAGTTTGAAAAAGGATGTTTTTCTAAAAATATTTAAAATGCCGAATAAGTTTCATAGGCGGAATCAAAGATATACATTATGTAAGGAATGACCTTAAGATTCATTCATTTTGACATGGTTGTGGAGGGTTTGACCAAATTGTAAATTAGCGTATTATTATAGCACCACCTACAGATAGGTGGATTCCATTGTACTTGACTGGGTAGTGTGTGAGATTTGGGACCATCCCACAAAATTAGGTATCCCTACGATTTATGTTTTTTATCTGCATTTCCAATTTTTGGAAATTGTTATTTGTATAAGATATATATTTAAAAAAATAATTAATTAATTTTGTATTTACTTTTTAGATGCAGTTCTTCGTCTCCAATTGTTTTTGGTCTTCTGTCCAAACATCATCATGTTCTTTGCTTTTGTCTTCTGGGGTGTTTCTGAAGGTCAGTGTTTATGACAGTTACTGTATCTGTATCTCTCAATCTGTCAGTTTTCTATTTAGTGGGACACACTGTTGTAACATTGTGCCTACACTTATTTTTTTATTACTGCGTCATAAGTGTAATTTTCATATGTTTCTTCTGTTTATACATCAGTAAATTGTCATCATTAATATGTTTGTGTTTCTGAAGGATCTGTGAATGAGACGATCTTCTGCTGTGCTCTTTATATTCTCAGACCTCTTATGTTACTTTTTGCTGCTCCATATTTAAATCAGTTTACAGGTATGATTCACTTCTGATGATTGACAGTTTATCAGAAGAGATCAGGAAATCTATAATTAAACCCAGATATTCAGACTTCATATATTTGGAAGGGAATTTCCCCCAAAAAGCTAAATCAAGTTTACATAAGGATTTAGTGTTTAAGTTACTTTTCTGTTTCAGTGTTTTGGTGTTTATGTGATATTATTATTTATGTATTACATCTTTTCTGTTTTACAGGCAAAATCGAAACACTTTTAAAATATAGTTTTGAAATGAACTATATTTCTTTCACAACTGTTGTTTATTCAGGTAAGCCAATGCCAATACTACTATCACTTTTTATAATGAACACAAAAGACAGCATCAAACAAAACATTTTGGGAAACAAAATCTAAAGCAAAAAAACAGAAAAAGGTTGATGATGATTTTTGGTTCCCAGAATGCTTTGAATGAGGCTGTTATTGTAGTTTTATTCTGTAAAGATAAAGACTTGTTAATATTTAAAATTTATTTAACTTTGAACAAACTTTTGCCAGTAAATAACATAAATTTAAATCTACGGTAAATTACTGGCAAAGCAGCTGCAATTTCTAAGGATTTTTTTACAGTGTAGTTTTGATGTGTTTACTATAATTCTATAATATGGAAAAATATAAATATAAAGTGTTTATATTTTGAATGGTAGTGTATATCAGCTGGGCTGATGATTTTTATGTCTTTCTTGTTCCAGTGTTTTTCAAAACAGCCTGGGAGAAAAGTCTGAATTATACTGCTTCAGAGAGAGTCATGATCTTGGTTCTCTTTGTAATAGTGCTTCTGTTATGCCTCATCTATATCTTTTACAGTAAGTTTTTTTGTGTGTGCTTATTTGTGAGTATCCTTTAATACCACTCTGAGATGTGCTTTAATTAGCTGAAAAGTGCTTGTGTCAGACAAAATCTGAAGTTGGTATCGCTTAGGTAGGTTTATGACAGGTTTAGATTTCATACACAGTATTCATTATTTTGCATGGACATGATAGAAAACGACAAGGCAGAGCTGTTTAGTATTGAACTCTTACTCTATCTTAGATGTAAGCAGACTATGGTGATTGACAAATCCTGTATACAGTGGGTACGAAAGTATTCAGACCCCTTTAAATTGTTCACTCTTTGTTTCATTGCAGCCATTTGCTAAAATCAAAAAGTTCATTTTATTTCTCATTAATGTACACTCAAATGTACGGTTTTTTTCTGTCAAGATGGGGTGCTGAGTGTACATTACTGAGAAATAAAATGAAATTTTTTAAATGGCTGCAATGAAACAAAGAGTGAAAAATTTAAAGGGGTCTGAATACTTTCCATACCCACTGTATATTAATGTAAAGTTTCAGGGCAAGACAGTGAGGTTTTGAGATGGTATAAACGGAGGTTGGGGCCAGCTGCAAATAGTCACAAGTGGGCTGTACAAATCTCCAGAGGATTTTGATTGGTTTATTCTATGGCGTGTGCAGTTGATTTTGATTGTTTAATTTAGTGTTATGTGTGTTGTGGCGGTAATGTGGAAGTTTTGTTGTGTTGCTGATAAGGTTCTCACTAAAGTGTGTGTTTCGAGTCTGACAACCTCATGAGGACGTGGTTCGTATTGTTGCCTGTTTTGAAGATCAAGAGCCTCACAATCCCGGCTGAGTGGTGCTACGTGTCTGTAGATTTCAGCACTGCTCTATCTTACCAAAACATATTATACCGCAGCGAAGTTTTAAAGTTTACGGGGTTGACATAAACTATGCTATCGTCATGTTGACAGACTCAAAACACCATGTATTTAATTAAAGCCCACTAGGCAAACCCTACACATTTGTGAAATCCAGCCTACTCCCACCTGCAGGTCTCCAGTCTGCTGTGATATCTACTCTGAGGTTTTGTCCTTAAACATCAATGATGTCATGAAGATTAATACTCAGTCAGCCCACTTTCAGTACTGGAATAAAAAACGATCCTGCATTCATCTGAAGTTAAAATCTATTAACCTTCTGAAAGAGATCTTGATGACATGAATCCAAAACTGAATGAAATATCATAAATTCTGTAAATGCAGGTTCTATCTATGAATCTATGTAGATTGGCCTACCAGTGTTTACCAGAGACTTACTTTTTGTGGCATATCTTTCTGTCTTGGGGGGTGGTTGGGGTGCGGGTTTGAGAAACGGTGAACTAAATGCAGTCAGCCGTGGGGGTGGCACACTGTAAGGACCAAGTCACGTCTATATGACAACTGACATCACACACTGGATATGCACATTCTGCAGGTGTCAGCTCAAGCTCTACTACAAGTCTTAATGCAAGATTGCCCAATTTTTACTGTCTTTCTTTTAATTTTCATTTAAAAATAGGTGACTTTTAAATGTTAATCAGTAAATACAGGTACGCTCTGTATGAGATAAATCTGTTATTGCTTTCTTATATCTGTTATGTAGTATGTGTCCTGTGAAGGCTTTTTTCACTGTATTAATGCAGTGCTTTCCTGTTCATCTTGCAGTCTAGTATAAAGTCAGTTTGTACATTAACATTGATTTGGGACAAACATAACATCATTAAAGGGTGAAATTAATGTTAAACTATAAGTGTCGCATAGGAAATGCAACAAAAATATTTTATAGTTTAGATTAAATAATTTAGTAGTTTAACAGTTCAACAGGTGTTTTTTTTGATTACTAAGTTATCATAACAAAGTCTTTATTACCTGTTAAAACATGAATAAGTGTAGTTAAATCCTGTACATCTGTTTTAAATAATAGTTTTGCTTTTTAAATTAGGCTTATATTGTTTATAAAATGTTTATTTTGATTTCTGTATTTTTTCTTGTTGATATCCTTTACTTCTTTTTAATAAAATCTGGACTGATAAACATTTGTGACAATAAAAATAACTACTTTTTCATTGTTGTTCTGTTTTTGTGATACAGTGTTGGCAATAATGAGTGGGAAATTAAGTGAACGGATAAGAACTATATTCGATGTTCTGGTTAATATAATCATTACTGTTCTGCCTTCATTACAATTCATCCTTCTGTTCTACACGTTTGGATCAGCCAAAGGAGGTGAGATTAGCTTTATAAACTTTATGGATTTATTCATAAAATATATTAAAAGAAAGCAGAATTGATCTTTTTTTAAAAAAAGTTGATATTTTAGAGATTCAGGATCAGGACTGATGGTGAATCCCAACAGTCTGAGATGTTACTGCTTCATTATAACAGTTGTATAAGCAGTTAAAAGGCTGGAACAGATGTGTATTATTGAAATATATATATATATATATATACAACCCCAAAACAGAAAAAGTTGGGACATAGTAGAAATTGTGAGTAAAAAAGGAATGGAATAATTTACAAATCTCATAAACTTTTATATTTTATTCACAGTAGAATATAGAGAACATATCAAATGTTGAAAGTAAGATATTTTGAAATGTTATGCCAAATATTGGCTCATTTTGGATTTCATGAGAGCTACACATTCTCTCAGAGGTCAAGATGGGCAGAGAATCACCAATTCCCCCAATGCTGCGGCGAAAAATAGTTTTCTGAGCTTCTCAGAGAAAAATTGCAATGAGATTGAAGTTATCATCATCTACAGTGCATAATACCATTCAAAGATTCAGAGAATCTGGAACAATCTCTGTGCGTAAGGGTCAAGACCGGAAAACCATACCGGATGCCCATGATCTTCGGGCCCTTAGACGGCACTGCATCACATACAAGAATGCTACTGTAATGGAAATCACAACATGGTGTCGTGACTTTGGTTTTTGATACTGCTGTATTTTTGTTTCTCTGTTCATGTTTCTGTGTTGACTGTTTTCACACATGCGCGGCTCTGTCACGGGTGTCATTAGTGTCATTTCTTGCACCTGCGTCTCTCACCTGATATTCATTTGATGCCCAATCGGTTTAGTATTTAATCCCTGTGTGTGTGTTTGCTCCTTGCAAGTTCGTCTGTATATGTTCTCGCCATTACTAGCATTGCTAGTTTCCAGTCTTGTCTTGTGTCGATTTCTTGTTTGGATTTATTCATTTGTGCTATCTGCTGTCCAGGATTTATCGCTGGGATTCTGTTTATACCCTCGGCTCTCTGGACTATTTCTCTGCTGCCTGTTACAGACTGTCTTCAACCTCAGTTGGATTTACAGACTGGTCTATTACTTAACTGCAGAAGCTCATCGCGGCATTGTCGCTGTCCACCGGAGAGGTCCTTCATCACTGGAGCTGTCCAGCTGTTCTCATCTGTTTCTCTAACGCTCTCTCTCTCTCCCTCTGCCCGCCGCAGGATTTACCCCCCTGTCCCAGTGGCTTCCGTGACGCGGCGCTCACGGAAGCGGTCTACGCACCATACCCCGTATCGGGGTCTTCATACTCTCTCCCACCGTTCGTCTGTCTGGCCGGAGCCCGAACGTGTGTGGTTCATCGGTCCGGTGCCAGTGTGTGATCTCCACCCCAGCCGTCTGCCTTGGTGTGGCTTTGAGCCCAGACGTGCTTTTGACATTTTCCTCTCATTATCATTTAAATAAAGTCTTCTGTTATCCGCACTGGGATCTTCTGTTTTCATTGTCTGACAGAACGAACTTGCCATCATGGATCCCGCAGATGCAGATTCCGTTCGTTCAGCGATCGCTCAGCAAGGGGCTTGGCTGGGTAGACACACCGATCAGCTCTCTACAACAGCTCGGAAGATGGAGGATTTGTCCGCTCGTTTTAATGAGCTTTCGTCACGTTTTGATCGGACTCATCATTCCCGAGATTCGGAGCCCCATGTCGCCAACCCTCCACCTTACGATGGTGATCCCTCCTCCTGTCGGGCTTTCCTGTCCCAGTGTTCACTGGTATTTGCCCTCCAGCCTCGCCGCTATGCGACTGAGCACACTCGGATTGCTTATGTTATCACTCTGTTGGTTGGGAGAGCACGCCAGTGGGGCACCGCTGTTTGGGACGCCCAGGATCCTTGCTGCCATTCTTTCGAGGAGTTCCGTGAGGAGATGGTGAAACTTTTTGACCGTTCGGCTCATGGAGATGCCGCTGCTGCCCGGTTGGTCCGTCTCACGCAGGGAGCCAGCTCCGTCACTGACTATTCCATCCAGTTTAAGACCCTGGCAGCAGCCTGCAGCTGGAACGAGCCGGCACTCCGGGCACTATTTCTTGAGGGTCTCAGCGACAACATTCAGGATGAGATTGCAACTCACGATTTACCTCACACTCTGGATGGTATCATCGAGTTAGCACTGAGGGTGGAGGCTCGGATGCTGTTTCGTGATCAACGTCGCACACTGCGTCATCGTGTCCATCAGAGTGAGATCTCTCAGTCCAGTCAGAGCAGTGTTCCTTTAACTACGGAGACTGAGCCCATGCAGTTGGGTAGAATGCGTCTTTCGCAGAAAGAGAGAGAGCGTCGCCTTCAGAAGTCTCTGTGTCTTTATTGTGGCAAGCCAGGACACTTTGCCAAGGACTGTCCGGTAAAAGGGAACCGCCCATCAGTGAACCGGGGAGTCCTGGTGGGCGCCACTTCTAGGAAATCCTCCCCGACTTCTAGCACTCAGCTTCCTGTCACCCTGTCGTATGCTGGCCTCGATCATTCTACTACTGTGTTGCTCGACTCGGGCGCTGAGGGCAACTTTATTAGTGAGGATTTGGCTCATGAGTGCGGCATTCCTGCTGTCCCTTTAGAGGTTCCACTGGATGTCTGGTCCATTAAGGGTCAGCAGTTGGCACAAATCACGCACTGCACTCCTTCTGTAAGTCTTTTTATTCTGGCAATCATCGTGAGGAGATTGTGTTGTACATCCTTCATGCCTCGCTCTCACCCATTATTTTAGGGCATGCATGGTTGGCACAACACAATCCTCACGTTGATTGGCAACTCAATGTCATTTTATCTTGGTCTCAGTCTTGTCATGTGTCTTGTCTTGGTTCTGCTGTTTCGGGTTATGTTTCTTCTCTCCCTCAGGTTTCGGCGGTTGATTTGACCGGGGTTCCGGCGGAATATGCCGATATCGGTCAGGTTTTCAGTAAAGCCCGGGCCACCTCCCTTCCTCCACACCGGCCATACGACTGTTCTATTGAACTTCTCCCATACACTTCTCCGCCTAAAGGTAGACTTTATTCTTTGTCTGGTCCGGAGAGAGAGGCTATGGACCGTTATATTAGTGACGCCCTTCGTGCAGGTCTCATTCGTCCCTCCACCTCTCCCGCAGGGGCGGGTTTTTCTTTGTTAAAAAGAAGGACGGCTCCCTACGTCCCTGTATTGATTATAGGGGTTTGAATGACATTACTGTTAAGAATAGGTACCCTCTTCCTTTAATGTCTTCTGCTTTTGAGCTTTTGCAGGGAGCGCGGTTCTTCACTAAGCTAGATTTGCGCAACGCTTATCATCTATTGCGCATAAGAGAGGGCGATGAGTGGAAGACAGCATTTAATACCCCTACTGGTCACTTTGAGTACTGCGTTCTTCCTTTCGGGCTTTGTAACGCTCCGTCTGTCTTCCAGACTTTGGTTAATGATGTGCTGAGAGACATGATTAACAAATTTGTCTTTGTGTACATTGATGATATTCTCATCTTTTCTTCCTCCATGCAGGAACACACTCAGCATGTCCGCCGAGTCTTACGCCGTTTGCTTGAGAACAAGTTATATGTGAAGGCGGAGAAGTGCGAGTTTCATAAGAGGTCAGTTTCGTTTCTGGGTTTTGTGATAGCCGAGGGTGAGATACGTCCCGATCCAGATAAGGTCAGAGCGGTGGCTAAGTGGCCTGTCCCCGACTCTCGTAAGGCATTACTGCGTTTCTTAGGGTTCGCCAATTTTTACCGGCGATTCATTAGAAACTTTGGTCGGATTGCTCAACCCCTTACGGCTCTCACCTCCACTAAGGAGAGGTTTGTCTGGGGAAAGGAGGCTCAGGAGGCCTTTGATAATTTAAAGTACCGGTTTATCACTGCTCCTGTTCTTTCTATTCCAGATCCTACCTCCCAGTTCATTGTTGAGGTGGATGCTTCTGATGTCGGGGTTGGTGCTGTTCTGTCTCAGCGATCTCGTAAGGATGGCAAGGTGCATCCTTGCGCTTTTTTCTCACACCGGCTTAACCCTGCGGAACGGAACTATGACATAGGTAATCGGGAGCTGCTGGCCGTCAGATTGGCTTTGGGTGAGTGGCGTCACTGGTTGGAGGGGACCTCGGAACCCTTTCTGGTCTGGACGGATCATAAAAATTTAGAGTACATCCGTTCAGCCAGAAGGTTAACGTCTCGCCAGGCTCGCTGGGCACTTTTCTTTGACCGGTTTAACTTCGTCCTCTCGTACCGGCCTGGTTCAAAGAACACTAAACCCGATGCTCTCTCGCTTGTTCGATGTTTCCGATTCGGGCAGAGACGAAACCATTCTCCCGAAAGGGCGAGTGGTGGGCGCTCTGCGTTGGGGCATCGAACAGCGGGTGAGAGAGGCCGGACGAGAGGGGGAAGTGCCAGAGGGGTGCCCAGCGGGTCTGCTTTGGGTTCCTAAATCGCTCCGTTCCGAGGTCATCCGGTGGGGTCACGAATCCAAATTAGTCTGTCATCCTGGGGTTCGGAGATCGTTGGCTGCCGTCCGTCAGCGATTTTGGTGGCCCTCTATGGGTTCCGATGTCAGACAGTTTGTGTTAGCCTGTCAGGTTTGTGCCCGCAATAAGGCTTCTCATCAAGCCCCAGTAGGTCTGCTTAAGCCCTTATCTGTCCCTTCCCGTCCCTGGTCTCATATAGCCATTGATTTTGTTACCAATTTACCCAGTTCTAGAGGTAACACTGTAATTTTGACCATTGTCGATCGCTTCTCTAAGGCAGCGCATTTTGTCCCTCTGCCCAAGCTTCCTTCTGCCAAAGAGACGGCTCAGATTATGATAGAACACGTCTTTCGCTTACATGGTCTGCCTTCTGACGTAGTTTCTGATAGGGATCCTCAATTTATCTCCCGTTTTTGGCAAGAATTCTGTAGACAGATCGGCTCCACAGCCAGCTTGTCTTCAGGTTATCACCCACAGACCAACGGGCAATGTGAACGGGCTAACCAGGATCTTGGTCGTGCGCTCCGCTGTCTGACATCTCAATATCCGAGCTCTTGGTGCCAACAGTTACCCTGGGTAGAATACGCACATAACTCTCTTCCTGTTTCTTCCCATAAGATGTCTCCGTTTGAGGCTTCCATGGGGTTTCAGCCCCCTCTTTTCCCAGATCAGTAACTCGATGCGGTGGTCCCGTCTGCGCCAGCCTTTGTTCAACGTTGCAGACGCACCTGGAGAAGGGCTAGAAATACATTACTCAGGACCTCCAGACGGACCAAAGCCGCGGCTGATCGTTACCGTAGACCCGCGCCCCGTTTTATCTGTGGGCAAAAGGTATGGCTTTCTTCCAAGGATCTGTCTCTCCGAGGGCCATCTCGTAAGCTGGCACCTTGATTCCTTGGGCCATACACTATTGAAAAGGTTATTAACCCGGTGACGTTAAGCTCAGATTGCCTCCTGCTCTCGGTCGAGTTCACCCAGTTTTTCATGTGTCTAAACTGAAGCCTGTTTTCTTTTCTCCCCTTAACCCTGTCCCTTCTGCTCCCACCCCTCCCACCCCGCAGCTTCTGGACGGTGCCCCAAGTTTATACTGTTAAATCCCTTTTAGATGTGCGTCGGCGGGGCAGGGGTTTTCAGTATTTAGTTGATTGGGAGGGTTATGGTCCGGAGGAGAGGTGTTGGGTACCGGCCCGGGACATCTTGGATCCTGACCTGATTGTGGACTTCCGTCGGCGACAAGGTGAGCCCTCCCATGGACCGCCTGGGGGCGGTCGTGGGGGGGGGGGTCCTGTCGTGACTTTGGTTTTTGATACTGCTGTATTTTTGTTTCTCTGTTCATGTTTCTGTGTTGACTGTTTTCACACATGCGCGGCTCTGTCACGGGTGTCATTAGTGTCATTTCTTGCACCTGCGTCTCTCACCTGATATTCATTTGATGCCCAATCGGTTTAGTATTTAATCCCTGTGTGTGTGTTTGCTCCTTGCAAGTTCGTCTGTATATGTTCTCGCCATTACTAGCATTGCTAGTTTCCAGTCTTGTCTTGTGTCGATTTCTTGTTTGGATTTATTCATGTCATTTGTGCTATCTGCTGTCCAGGATTTATCGCTGGGATTCTGTTTATACCCTCGGCTCTCTGGACTGTTTCACTGCTGTCTGTTACAGACTGTCTTCAACCTCAGTTGGATTTACAGACTGGTCTATTACTTAACTGCAGAAGCTCATCGCGGCATTGTCGCTGTCCACCGGAGAGGTCCTTCATCACTGGAGCTGTCCAGCTGTTCTCATCTGTTTCTCTAACGCTCTCTCTCTCTCCCTCTGCCCGCCGCAGGATTTACCCCCCTGTCCCAGTGGCTTCCGTGACGCGGCGCTCACGGAAGCGGTCTACGCACCATACCCCGTATCGGGGTCTTCATACTCTCTCCCACCGTTCGTCTGTCTGGCCGGAGCCCGAACGTGTGTGGTTCATCGGTCCGGTGCCAGTGTGTGATCTCCACCCCAGCCGTCTGCCTTGGTGTGGCTTTGAGCCCAGACGTGCTTTTGACATTTTCCTCTCATTATCATTTAAATAAAGTCTTCTGTTATCCGCACTGGGATCTTCTGTTTTCATTGTCTGACACATGGGCTCAGGAATACTTCCAGAAAACATTGTCAGTGAACACAATCCACCGTGTCATTCGCTGTTGCCAGCTAAAACTCTGTAGGTCAAAAAAGAAGCCATATCTAAACATGACCCAGAAGTGCAGGCGTTTTCCCTGGGCAAGGCTCATTTAAAATGGACTTTGGCAAAGTGGAAAACTGTTCTGTGGTCCAACGAATCAAAATTTGAAGTTCTTTTTGAAAAACTGGGATGCCATTTCATCCGGACTAAAGAGGACAATGACAACCCAAGTTGTTATTAGCGCTCTTTTCAGAAGCCTGCATCTCTGATTGTTTGGGGTTGCATGAGTGCGTGTGGTATGGGCAGCTTACACATCTGGAAAGGCACCATCAATGCTGAAAGGTTTATCCAAGTTCTAGATACATATGATCCCATTCAGACGTCGTCTCTTTCAGGGAAGACCTTGCATTTTCCAACATGACAATGCCAGACCACATACTGCATCAATTACAACATCAAGACTGCATAGAAGAAGGATCTGAGTACAGAAAGGGCCAGCCTGCAGTCCAGATCTTTCACCCAAAGAAAAGAATTGGTGCATCATAAAGCGGAAGATGCGACAAAGAAGACCTAAGACAGTTGAGCAACTAGAAGTCTGTATTAGACAAGAATAGGACAACATTCCTATTCCTAAACATTGGTCCTCCTCCAGCTGTTCCTTATATGCACATTTACCTTTTCTGGCCTCTTATTGCTATCTGTCCCAACTTTTTTTGGAATGTGTAGCTCTCATGAAATCCAAAATGAGCCAATATTTGGCATGACATTTCAAAATATCTTACTTTCAACATATCTATATTCTACTGTGAATAAAATATAAGTTTAGGAGATTTGTAAATTATTCCATTCCTTTTTTACTCACAATTTTTACTATGTCCCAACTTTTTCTGTTTTGGGGTTGTATATATATATATATATATATATATATATATATATATATATATATATATATATATATATATATATATATTTGTATTTATATTGTATTTTTATAACATATATTGAATTTTAATGATTATGTCTGAGTTAATGATGTAAATGAATGTTCTATAGGATTGTTTAAATATTCCTATTAGTCGTAATGCAAAACTACTGTATATAAAAAGCTGCTTAACTCGATCACCACCCTAACTATGTAAATTTATACTGTAAAAGTCCATGGGATTGATGGTACTCAAAATCAGCCTTAAATATGTAACGGTTTATCAACATACTGAAGGATTATATGAACAGTGTAAATGAATCACTAAAAGCTACATATGAAAAAATAATAATTTACTAATGTGGAGGATCTAATTCTGCCTATCATGTTTGAAGGACACATAAACGCTTACTGTCCTAATTCATTATCATCTATATCTGTAGTTTCTACTATAAGCATTACTATTAAAGGTACTACATTTATACAATGTTATATAAGTGCTATTAGATTACTAAGACAGTTTGTTAAAGATATAGGGGAATCCAGTGCTCCTGGTCCTCCATTTACAGCTCATTAAATTATTTTATCTCTTATGTTTTATAAAGTTCATAAAATATTTTCAACATGTTAATTACACTGATCCCCCACAACATACTGTAAAACCACCATTGGCAGGTGAAGTAAATAACATTGATTGAAATACAATGGCACATGCCAAAATGTGGGATATATAATTCAGCATGAGCAATACATTTCATGTAGGAAGAAGAAAAAAATGAGCAAGCAAACCGATCTGAATGACTGTGACTAGAGCCAAATAGGGATGGCTAGACAACTAGGTTAGAGCATCTTTAAATGTTCTTGTGAGGTGTTTCCACTGCAGTGGTTGTACCAAAAGTGGTGCAAGAAAAGAGAACAGGTGAACCAGCATCAGGGTCATAAGCGTCCATTGCCCATTAATGCATGTGGGGACTCCTGGGGAGCAGAGGCTGTCCCCTCTGGTCCTATCGCACAGAGCTGTAGCTCAGATTGCTGAAAAACTTAATGCTGTACATCAGGGGCATCATGCACCAATATTTTTAAGAGGGCACAGTGTGCACAGCTCACAGAAATTTGTGCATACACAGACATTAAAAGAAATATTATAGAGCGTTCACAGTCTTTTTCATGGCACTTCCACTTACATTTCTAACAATCTGAGCCCCCTTGCCTTCATGTGAAAAACACCAAAATAAATGTGTTGACTAACTTTTATCTCAAATACGTATATCAATGAATTTCATCAGAATAATGACCTGTTGGCATCATATAACATCTGAAATGGCATTTTTGTTTATTTACGTTCTGTTTAATGACTTGTTTAATTGTGCCTTTAATGCACTTGCACAACAACTGCGTTATGTTATAAAATTAATGTAATTTTAAATCTATAATGAATATAAACAACGAAAATGACAAAAGCAACAGTCACATGATTGATTGGCGAACCCTGAAATTGTATTAAGATGAATCTAGACTGTCACATTTTGAACCATACATTTTCTACACAGCGGAGGTAAACTGCTCATTACCGTACTGAAAGAGGACAAAGTAACAGATTAAAGGACAAGTTTGGTATTTTAGACTTAAAGCCCTGTTTTCAGATTGTTTATGATGAAATAGAACGGTTTTGACTGTAATTTCAACATATGCGGCTGCCCCGAGAATTTTCGGGTGTTTGTTGTTTCACCTCCAATGGGTTTATAGGTGCACTGGAACAATCCTTCCTAGAATGCATTGAACTTTCGTTTACAAAGGCGTGGGACTCACCTAGTGGTCGGGGGTGTTCACTGATATGCTCGCACAGAAATCGCTGCAAAAGATGCTTTCCAACAGGTGTTTTAGCATTCGTTGTTAACTTGTGGACCTATTTTTCCAAACGCCTCACACACGTACATTCTTCCGCTGAGAGCTTGAATAATAGACATGTCACGCCCAGGGGCTGGCTGTGCTTTGACTAAAGCCACGCCCCTTCTCAACTTCCACCTCGAGGAGGTCCCCAAAGCCAACCCAATGACCAGACAACAACGAGAGCAGGTAAAATTTAAAACAATCTTTATTTATTAAATATTTAAAAAGAATGGGGAATTGGGGAAAGGGCAATTTAAAACTAAGTGTTCCTCTGACTCTTCCCTCCAGGGGGTCTGTAGTGCTTGGACAGGCAGGGGCAAGGGGCAGCGGGGATGTAAACCACCGCAAGCCAGGGGAAGGGAACGTCAGGCTCCGACCTGGTCCCTGCTAGCCGTGGCGCCCTCCTTCTTCCCTCCTGGAGGCAGAATAAATATTTGTATGACTGGTGAATGGACTCTTCACTGCTTGCGTACCTTTCTCCGTTTGTTTCCTCTGGTGTTCACTTCCTCTCTTTCTCTCTCCACAGACAGCAGCTGGGACACAAGACACAGTTAGTTCAACTTTGCTTTCTCACCTCTTCGCTGCATACAGCCTACGGTAAGTATGAGGTTTGCTCTGTTCGTTTTCCTGGCATTCACTTTCTCTCTTTCTCTCTCCACAGACAGCAGCTGGGACACAAGACACAGTTAGTTCAACTTTGCTTTCTCACCTCTTCGCTGCATACAGCCTACGGTAAGTATGAGGTTTGTTCGTTTCGTTTTCTCTGGCGTTCACTTTCTCTCTTTCTCTCTCCACAGACAGCAGCTGGGACACAAGACACAGTTAGTTCAACTTTGCTTTCTCACCTCTTCGCTGCATACAGCCTACGGTAAGTATGAGGTTTGTTCGTTTCGTTTTCTCTGGCGTTCACTTTCTCTCTTTCTCTCTCCACAGACAGCAGCTGGGACACAAGACACAGTTAGTTCAACTTTGCTTTCTCACCTCTTCGCTGCATACAGCCTACGGTAAGTATGAGGTTTGCTTTGTTCGTTTTCCTGGCGTTCACTTTCTCTCTTTCTCTCTCCACAGACAGCAGCTGGGACACAAGACACAGTTACTTTCAACTTGGCTTTCTCACCTCTTCGCTGCATACAGCCTACGGTAAGTATGAGGTTTGTTCGTTTCGTTTTCTCTGGCGTTCACTTTCTCTCTTTCTCTCTCCACAGACAGCAGCTGGGACACAAGACACAGTTATTTCAACTTGGCTTTCTCACCTCTTCGCTGCATACAGCCTACGGTAAGTATGAAGTTTGTTCGGTTCGTTTTCGCTGGCGTTCACTTTCTCTCCTTCTCTCTCTACAGACAGCAGCTGGGTGCGGTGCCCTCCTGTTCAAATTCGAATCACAGACCTGGGGGTTATTTAGTGAAATCAGGTAAGCACGGCGGACTTACGGTACTTTATTTCTCTCAATGGGTCAGGTGCAACATGTAGTTTTCCCATGTAACGTCGGGGGCGGACCCTCTCAAGAGCGCGTTGGTCACAGAGGGGTGTACACGTCGCACCGTCACACCAAGGCCGAGCGCTGCCCTCCCACGTCACCGTTAGGCGATCTTCCACCGGACAGGGGCGCCCTTTTGTAGGGACCTCGGGACGGGCGGGATTTCCTACACCACGTTCTCTGCAACAGTAAGTATTTCGTAGAATCAAAACATCCACAATAGCATTCCCTAGTTGTACTCACGTATCCACTAGTTTCCCAGCTCTTCGCCGCCGCTCTTCACGACCCCCAAATGTCTCAACAGGACTTGTTTCAGGGCACCACTCCGTCACTCGTAGCTAGAAGCACACTCACAACGTACAGTATAATAGTGTTCCACCAGGGCCGACAGCCTCTTCGTTCTCCCAGACAAAGTGTATGAAGGCGGGGGTTTGTCTGACAAGACACACACAGCAATACACAGCAGAATACACAGCACCACGCTATAGTGAAAGTTTCCACAGCACAAAGACTCACCCACCACAATCGTGTACACACGAAGGACGCCCGTCTTCGCCCACCTTGCCCGAGTCCGATTGGCGATGGAGCTCGCGGCCTTAGTGGTGATCTCGTCACTGTGGCTGGCTTCAAACAACAAATCTCCTCGGCTCACCCACCACACTTCCTTAGGGGTAGGGCCCCTCTCCTCTTCCCGGAGGTATTTGCTAGAATACAGGTTAGTAAATACACAGTGTCTGTACAACAATACGGTTACTCACTCGTCACTTTAAAGTGTTTCTCTCTCTCCTTTTCCTCTATTCCCCTCGACCAGCAACATCAATACTGCAAAAGTATGTCTCTTCCAGATACATCCACAACTTCTTCACAGTAGTACTCACACAACTCCGTTTCTTCTCCTCTTAATGTATCTTCATTTGCATTGTTTACGTTCGTCTTTCGACCCTTAAGGTTTACACTTACTTCCAAAATCTGCTTTAACTTGAGAGAGAGAGAATCCGACCGCCACCAGTAGCGCGTTGAGTGAACCCACACAATGCCAACAGTCACAACGCCCAACAGTCAAAAAAAGCGCCCCCACTGTGATTCAAGTTGATCTTAAATACCGTTTGGTTTGGCGTATCCTCCAATCGCCGACCACTGTTGTTAACTAGACACAGCTGTACTCAATTTGCCGATTTTCCTCCTCGCGGCGCTACCGGAAGTTCCGGTGTTCTCTCTTTCCGGTCCGGGTGGAACACTTCCGGGCGGAACCAAAATTCCCAACTTCTCACCTTGTGACAGACACTCCAGCCCAGGTGGTGGCGCTAATCCGCCTTTGCCAATTGCAAGAATAGAAACAAAGTTCCCGGCGCGGAGTAATACCGTACCTCACAGCACATCTAATACAAGTCAATGGAGTTAGCAAAACTACGATAAAACCTGTTGGAATGCGTATTATGCAGCGATTTTTGTGTGAGCATACCAGTGAACACCCCTGACCACTCGGTGAGTTTCACGTCTTTGTAAACGAAAGTTTAATGCATTTAAGGGAGGATTGTTCCAGTGCACCATTAAACCCATTGTAGAGGTGGGAGGTGAAACAACAACCACCAAAAAATTCTCGGGGCAGCCGCATATGTCCAAATTTCAGTCAAAACCATTCTATTTCATCATAAACAATCTGAAAACAGGGCTTTAAGTGTAAAATACCGAACTTGTCCTTTAAAGGACTTTCTTTGAGTTCTTTCCATTTGGCTAAACAAACTGAGGGGGCACATGTTTGAATGGGCATGACGGCTCTGTTGGACATGATGGAAAGATGGCAGAACCACCAGTGCATCTGAGTTTGTTGTGTATGGGGCTGCGCAGACGCAAACCTGTCAAGAGTCCCCATGAAGACCTCTGTCCACTGCCAGACTGCCTACAATGGGCACATAAGCTTCAGAATAAGACCATGAAGCAAATGAAAGAAGGCTAGACTATCTGATCTGATGAATCTTTTAGATTAGGTGGATGGTCGTGTACATGTGCTTTGTATACCTGGGGAGAAGATAGCAGCAGGGTGTAGTACCCCATTACATGGAGAAGTATAATGCTTTGGGAAATACTCTGCTGGAAAATCTTGTGCTCTGGCATTCTTGTGGATGTAACTTTGATTACGCTTCACCTACCTAAAGCCTGTTGCAGACCATGTACAGTACATCCCTTCTTGCCAGTTGTGTTGCCTGATGCCAGTGGCTGCTTTCAGTAGGATAATGCATCTGCCACACTGCAAACATTGTGTAGGAATGCTTTAGAGAATGTGACAAAGAGTTCAAGGTGTTGCCTCGGCCAGGGACGGATTATGACTTTGATGACTTTGAACGTTCCAGTTTTCTCTTAAGAACACTTGCATTATTATACTACATGTACCAACATACAGTGCACTTCAAAATGAAATAGCTTAGAACAATGGGTTACTTTTTATATTCTATGCCACTATCTTCAAGTTTTTTTCACAAAAAGATCAGTTAACATTTAAACACAGAAGGCAATCTGTGCTTTTTCTGTCTCACCTGCGATCGCATGCTATCAACAACACGCTGGTGATGACGGCACAATAAGCGACTCATCATATTAGATGTATTGCCTTGAGCATACGGCACTCGCAAATTTGACAGTTTTGTCCACGTTTTCTTGAGCATCGCTGCTGCAGTAGACTTAAATAAAGCTGGTGGGGCCTCCATTAGCGTCTTTTCTCTTTCGCTTGCCGCGCTAAACGGTCCGCAACACATACACGCGCCTGCGCGCACCAACACATAAGGAGGAACTGTGAGGTTGGGAACAGATTTGCATACTATGAGTTGATTGGACAGGTACTCTCACTTGAAAACACGCATTCAGAGCCATAGATTAGTGGTTTTATGCGTTGTTTTTTACCAAACTATATTAGAAATGTGTGGTCGAATCAAACATGGTGCACGTGCATGCCGAACCGTGGGAGGATAACGGGACGATTCGATTCTATAGCGAGAACTGTTACACCCCTACTATTTAAAGGTGCAGTGTGTACATTTTAGCGGCATCTAGTGGTGAGGTTGTGAATTGCAACCAACGGCTCAGTCCACTGCTCACCCCTTGCTTTTGAAATGCATAGAGAAGCTACGGTAGCCGCCACAGGAAAAACATGTCATCGTCGGACACAACTTAGTAAAAAGGTTTGTCCGTTAAGGGCTTCTGTAGAAACATGGTGGCACAAAATGACAATTTCCATGAAAGGGGACCCCTTTTGTATGTAGATAAAAACGTCTCATTTTAAGGTAATAAAAACATAAAAGCTCATTATAAAAAGGTCTTCATACACCTCTGATAATATAGTTTTATATATTATTTTGCATTTCTGTCAAGAGATACTTCTAAAAAGTACACACTGCACCTTTAACTTGTTAGAACCATTTTCGATCTCAACGTTGGAAATCTGTTTCTCTAGATAAGTAAAGAATAATTGACGACGGGCCATTGAATTATAAGAAAAGTGTCGTGCCGTTACACCACGGGTGTGCATTATTTACAAATAATTCAAATGACCGGAGTCAATTATTCCTCTTATACCACGGTTACCACAAACATTGTTTTGGTGCCTATTTTTAAGACATTTTACAAGTTAGGTGTGCGGTTATCAGAAATGAATGCATACCCACGGAACATTTCTCAGCCAATCAGAATTCAGCATTCAACAGAACCGTGGTATAAATCAAGATTAATACACCACGAGGACTGCTCTTTACATGGGAAATAAAAACAGAACGTGCCTCCCATCTTCAACTGAACTCACTCAGAACAGTGCGCGTGCACCACAGAACGGTGTCTGACATGTCTGCTTGTTTTTCTGAACTGAGACCTGTTTAATTTTCACAACAACTTATTTCAGTTGCTTAGAAGTTATGAAAACAGCATTTAAACATGACATTAGAATTAGAGTTCAGTCTTTCAAAATCTTGTCTGGAAGGACTAACAGTGTGATTCTTTAATGTGCCAGCTTTATAAAAATGTTGCTTTTACCTTAGCTGATGATGGGCATCTTTCGTGATTTCCTTCGGGACACAGTTATCAAAATCCAGTTCACAAGTTTGGATTATATGGTCATAAAAGAAAAGTCTGAGTAGCTACTTCAACCTCTGAACAACATGTTGTTTTTTACTTGCTCTCAACAGTGATGGAATGCATTAGGATAATTTATTTAAAAATCTTAAAAATGTATTTGTTATTTATTTATTAAAACACGTTATTTCACAGTATTCTGTGCCATTTTATTTAAATAAAATGAAAATGAGTATATGAGGAATGTACACTCAGTAAATTTGCCAGGGCCCCCTGCTGGTCCAGTGCCCTGGGCACGTACCCAATATGCCCGTGCATTAATCTGTCCCTGGCCTTGGCCCCCAGATTCCATAGAGTTTAATCCGACTGAGCCTCTATATTAAAGTGCGCTTAGTTAATCTGATCCATGGAGGCCCCACCTCATAACTTGCAGGATTTACAGTAAATGATCTGCTGCTATTGTCTTGATGTCAGATACCACAGCACCACAGCACGAGTTTAAGCGTCTTGTGTAGTCCATACCCCAATGCATCAGATCAGTGCTGTTTTGGCAGTATGAAGAGGACCTACACAAATCTGTTCTGATCAGTGCATGTTTTTAATATTACACCCCCAATCTTGCAAGATTAATGGGCTGTGATCCATTACAAGAAATTCACCCTCTTGTTGCTTTTTGGAAATGATTATATGACAACAGTCCTGTAGTTCAGTTGGTAGAGTAAGTTTGTGGGTTTGATTCCTAGTGAACATGAGGAGCAATAAAATGTATAGATTAAATGTAAACGAGTCTTTCTTGAGGCTGGAGAAAATGAATTAAACATTTAATGCAGTGAGACTGATGTTCAGAGATTTGTGTGATGTGTTGTGAGTCTGTTGTCAAATCCCAGCAAATACTTAAATATTCTGTTCTTAGGTTTCTTCATTGTTGCAATTTTACCTGTGATAACAACAGTGACCAGATACGACTGGAATGCTGTTTGTGGAGATCAGATGGGCTGTAAGTGGTTGAATTATGATCTCTGTATTAAATTCCAAAATAAACCATTGCATAATTATATACTGTATAATTCTTTAATATGTATGCATAGAAAGATAAATATTTCCAGTTCTTTAGTAATTTCAGCAACAGAATTTGTGTTTAGTTGATGTAGACATTTGAGATGATGATCTTGATTTAAAGTCAGTTTGTGATAATAAACTATGCTTTACTTCAGGTTCTCCTTTGGTCATGAGATTGGTGTGGTTCATTTTATTATTATTTATGAATGCAGTGCTGATCTATTTCTACAACATAGCACTGGAAAATGAAAACGGTAAGATCTTTTTTAGATTTTTTTAGGCAAGGCAAGTTTATTTTGGATATATGAAATATAAGAAAATGTTAGAGAAAAACAGCAGAGATAAATACAGAATGAAAATCCTTAAAAGAGAATGTCTTAAGAAATCACAAAGAGCTATAGATTCTAAATAATTAATATAATTAACAAAACAAAACAATTATTATTTTTAAATGTTTAAAAAGAATAAGACAAAATAAAATAAAATAAATACTTAAAGGAACAGTATGTAAGAAATGTATATCAATTAATCATAAGATGGCCCTGATATGTCACTAGACATTAAGAAATCATTTTAATTTCAAATACTTATATCACTGACAACAGTGGTCCGGCCAGGATATTGTCATTTAAAAAGTGGAGTTGCAGCCCTCAACTGTCATTTTGTGTATTGGCCACCAGTTGTGTGATTGCAGTACCTGTTTTAGCCACAAGTTTTGTGATTGCAATACCACTTTTGGCCACAATCCTACATACTGTTCCTTTAAATAAAAGTGTGGTCAGTGAGAGCAGTGCTCATTCAGTAAATGCAGAGTTAAACAGATGTGTATTAATCTAGATTTAAAAGTGTCTACCGTTGAAGCACATCTGGGCTGCGTTCCCCAAAACCTTCTTAGCTTTACGTCATTCTTAAGTTGTACCTTAAGCTGTACCTTATCATTAATACATGTTTCCCAAAACGTTCTTAGTTACGTATACCTTCTGTAAGTCATTTGTTCGGAAGGTTGGTCTGGAGCACTCTTAGCTATAACTTATCCCACTTGACTCCGCTAGGGGACATCACTTTCATAACAGCTTGTGTACAAAGCAGTCTAAATATCTATTAAAAAATAGCATTACAATAAGGGACATTTCTTATATTTAAAGAATAAACATTCAAAGTTAGACATTACACTGATGGTTGTTAGCTTAAATTATATTTTCCAAAGGAACATCAGCTGCGTGAACTATACAGGCTTAAGAGACAAAAATGATTTTGGGTGGAGAAGTGGGTGAAACTATGGCAGCTATACAGCGAATAGTGTCACTATTTCGTGTATGTGCATTTCATCCGTGATTTCTTAGTCTACCGGCTAGTATTTTAGCTGCATATAAATAAATCAAGTAAACGCATGCCACGGGAGCATTTTCAGACCCACCTAGACAGCTATTCAATCCATTCCACCTTTTTTTTGTATATATATATATATATATATATTATTTCAAAATCATAAAGCCATGTTGATTTCCCTAATCATGATTTTAAATGTTAATTCGACTTTACAAAGTTTTTTTATGTTTTCTAACTTTGAGGCAACTGAATGCATATTCTTCATATACATTCAAAAAATTCAACAAATTTTCCACATTAAAACTAATTAAAGCTAAAATCTAAAGCAATCATATTATATATTTATATAATATTTTATATGTAATATTTGAGGTAGACAGACAGGCTCCAGAAATGCATCCAAGCACAATAAATGCGTGAACTAATAAACAACAACAGTTTGTTTTTAAATATCTTAAGTGTAATGCACAGCCAAGCCAAGTACTTGCACGACCCACTTTATTTCCCTGTGCAACGCACTTATTGGGAACCTCTAATATAAATTATCCTTTAAAGTGAAGACATAGCAGATGCATTGGAGCAGTTTATGCATGATACGTTTGGAAATTAAGTTGCAGGTTTTGCATGGGTTTGATATAAAATAAAATATACAAGGTTGAAATTAGTTGTTTGCAATTTGAAATATTTTTACAAGATATTCCTAATAGATTTAACTTGAACTATTTCTGAAATGTTTCTTTAATAAAGAACACCACTTTCTCATAACGCAGCGAAACCTATTACATAAAGTGAATAATTGATTGTCGAGCAATTGATATCAACCTATTCAGCACCATCGTCATGGACAGCACCTGGTAACGTCGTACGTAAGAAAGTATATCTTAAGCATCCCGCTAAGGTACAGTTCGGGAAACACGCCTAGAAAAGGTAAACCTGTAGTTAAGGTTTAACTTAAGAGTCTTCGTAACGCGCTAAGAGACAACGTTATCGGGAAACCCAGCCCAGATCTCTTCTGGAAGCTGATTCCAGCTACAGGTGGCATAATAGATGAATACTGACTCACCTTGTTTTTATATACAATGATCATATCTGCAGTTTAGGTCTTGAGCCATTGAGGGATTTATAGACAAGTAATAATACTTTAAAATCTATTGTAAATGTAACAGGAAGCCAGTAAAAAAGACCTGAGGACTGGAGTGATGTGCCCAGGTTTTTTGGTTCTGGTCAGAATTTTGGCAGCAGCTGTGTTCTGTATGAGCTGCAGTTGTTTAATGGTCTTTTATGAGTCCATTACAGAAAGCAAGAACAAGTTTCTCTAAGCCCTTTCTTGAGCATCACAGCACTGTCTCTGACGGAAACCAAAAAGTGATTGAAGATCAAAAATTGTCTATGAAGAGTTTTTTTTTTTGGCAGATCGATAACAACCCTTTTTAATGATCTTGCCTATAAAATGAAGATTTAAAATATGTCTGTAGTTGCTTAGCATGGTTTTATCCACATTGCTCTTTTTTTAAGAGAGCGTTGACAACTGCAGTTTTTAGGGACTCCAGAAAAGTGCCTGAAAGCAGAGAGACATTCATTATATTTGAAAGATCAGTTTCTAGACAGATATAGGTATAGGGAGCATACCAAGGCTTTTGGTATATGCTGTAAGATGCTGTTTTGTTTCTTCCAGGGTTTTTGCATCAATTGTTAAAATTCAGAAATAGCTAATGTTTTAATTGTTGTGATGAGGTCTGACTCATCTGATCTTGCACGGTGTACTGTTTGTAACAGTGACTTCAGCATTGCCCATGGGGGTTAAATGATTGTAAAATACATGTTGAGGTGAGTTCAACAAGTTTAATTTCATGTGCATATTTTTCAGGCCGGCTAGTTGCTATTTAAGCCTGTTTAAAGTTGCAATGGAATATAAATAAAAACAGTTTACATAAATAGTATAAGCAGCTTATATAAATTGTAAAAGTGATTTACACTTATAATTAACAAATCATTGGGGAACACTTTACAATAAGGTTCATTAGTTAACATGAACTAATGATGAATGACACTTATGTCACAAGGTGACGATCTTTTTGGGCGGAACCAAAAGTCGGGAAACTTTGGTTCCGCCCGGATGTTTCCGCCCAGACCGGGAAGAGGAAACACCGGACATCCGGTAGCGTCGTGAGGGCTGTAATCAGCCAAATCAAGCGCAGCTGTGCGCGGTTAAGAGGAACGCCGGTTGATTGGAGGATTACAGCATACAGAGGAGTATTTAAGAGCAGTGTAAATCACAGTTTGTGTGCTTAGTGTGTGAGTTGAGGTGCGGAGCTGTGCTCGTCCGTTACACATCAGAAGCTGGTTGTACTTTCTCTCTCTCTCTCTCTCTCTCGTAGTTCGCAGTGGATGTCGGAGTAAGAGCAAACCCTGTGGGTAGAAGAAATATCGGTTTATGTGACACATTTAGAGAAACCAAGGAAGAAGGAAACGAAACAGTTTTGCATAACATTAACCAAGAGGATCGCTGTGAGTATTAGCTTCTGGATTTAAATGAAGTACAACCACTAGCCTGTGTATTATCGAACACCTCCAGGAAGAGGAGGGCGGCCCTACCCCTGATTTAGCGCGGTAGGTGAGCCGCAGGAATAGTTGGACTCAGCAGCCATAGCAGCAGAGCTAAATACTCCGGCCGTATTGTCATCGCCCCCATCCGACCTCAGCGAAGTGGAGGACGTCGGGCGTCTCTTGTGTACACCTGTAGTGTGGTGGGTGAGTCCATGTAATTTGAAAACCTTTCACGTTGAAGTGGTGCTGTGTATTTGCTGTGGGTTGCTGTGCAAGTGCTGTGTGTCTTGTCAGACGTATCCCGCATCATCCCTTTTACTGAGGAAGAGACGGAGAGGCTGACGGTCGTGAGTAACATCATCTATTATACGCTGTGTGTGATTTGAGTGTGAAGTGACGGTGTGGGCTTTTGGAAGCCGCCCCCGTCTGTGTGTCGACAGTTTTCAGAGTGTGGCGGTGAAGACTTGGAAGTTGGCAGTGTGTGTGTGAGTACATCTACGGGCCTGTGTATTGCTATTTTACCTGTGTGTTTTCCCTTGTGGCAGAGTGAGAGGCGAAGGAGTTCCGCCGCCCCGTGGTCTCTACAAAGGGGCGCCCCTGTCCGGTATTCGATCGCCCTACGGGCATTGAGGATAGGGCAGCGCTCGGCCCGGTGAGGCGGTGTGACAGTTCGCCCCCTGCTGACTAGCGAATTCGCCGAGAGGGTTTGGCCCCCGGCGCCCCCTGGGAAAAATCATCCCCGTTTGCCCTTCTGTGCAGGCCAGCTGTCGTACGCCCGCCCCCGTGCATTGTCGACCAGAACACCGTATAGCGAGCTGTGGAAAAGCCATACATACCCAGAGCTGTAAACGGCAGAGAGGTGAGAAGTATCCAAGTTGCACTAACTGTGTTGTGTGTCCAAGCTGCCTGTGGAGAAAGAGAGAACGAGAGTGAACGTCAGGAGAATGAACTGCGGACAGTCATACATACGCAGAGCTGTAAACAGCAGAGAAGTGAGAAGTATCCAAATTGCACTAACCGTGTTGTTGTGTCCAAGCCACCTGTGGAGAAAGAGAGAACGAGAGTGAACGTCAGTAGAACGAACTGCGGACAGTCATACATACCCAGAGCTGTAAACAGCAGAGAGGTGAGAAGTATCCAAGTTGCACTAACCGTGTTGTTGTGTTCAAGCCGCCTGTGGAGAAAGAGAGAACGAGAGTGAACGTCAGGAGAACGAACTGCGGACAGTCATACATACCCAGAGCTGTAAACAGCAGAGAGGTGAGAAGTATCCAAGTTGCACTAACCGTGTTGTTGTGTCCAAGCCACCTGTGGAGAAAGAGAGAACGAGAGCGAACGTCAGGAGAACGAACTGCGGACAGTCATACATACCCAGAGCTGTAAACAGCAGGGAGGTGAGAAGTATCCAAGTTGCACTAACCGTGTTGTTGTGTCCAAGCCGCCTGTGGAGAAAGAGAGAACGAGAGTGAACGCCAGGAGAACGAACTGCGGACAGTCATACATACCCAGAGCTGTAAACAGCAGAGAGGTGAGAAGTATCCAAGTTGCACTAACCGTGTTGTTGTGTCCAAGCCGCCTGTGGAGAAAGAGAGAACGAGAGTGAACGTCAGGAGAACGAACTGCGGACAGTCATACATACCCAGAGCTGTAGTCAGCAGGGTGAGGACGACCCAAGTCCAGATTAAACGTGTCTTTGTGTTCCCAGTTGCTGCCTGTAGGAAGAGGAAGAAAGGAGAGTGAGCAGTGAAGCATCCGACTAGCGTAATACAGGTACAACGGGCGAAGAGAGAGTTAAACCCCTAAGTCACACTATTTTGTCTTTTGCCTCCAGGAAAGAAGAGGAGGGCGCCACGGATAGCGGAGTTTGGCAGGAGCCTGTGTTTCCCGTCTTCCCCCCCTATACCTTTGGCCCCCAGCACCCCCTGGAACCCCCGTTGCCCTCTTCCCCTTCTTGCCACCTCCCTGTGCCGTGGCCTGCCTGGAAGGCAGAGAGGAAGTTTAGTTTTAATTGCCCCTTCCCCCATTCCCCAAGTTATTTTAAATATTTAAATAAAGTTTGTTTTAATACTTACCTGCTCTCGTGTTGTCTGGTCATTGGGTTGGCTTTGGGGACCTCCTCGAGGTGGAAGTTGAGAAGGGGCGTGGCTTTAGCCATTAACAGCCAGCCCCTAGCATGACAGATTTTGGCGTAGTCGGCAGGGTTCCACCTCGAGTTGAGTAACCAGGGTCGCCCAATGACCGACAACGCGGGGCCCGCAGCCCCACCCCGTGCCACGTCCATCATCATGGGTAGCCCATGGATGCAGAAGTATGGAGGAGCAGAGTCGGAGGTCCGACTGACGGAATGGAAGGCCCAATTAGAGTACTTGGCCGACCTACAGGGCCTTAGCGCCACCCAGCGGCTCCAGTTTGTACTAAACTCCCTAGAGGGAGAAGCCCGGCGAGAGGTGCAAGCCGCCCCCGAGGCAGTTAGAGCCACCGCCCAGACCGTATTCCAGTTTCTCACCGAACAATATGGTGACCATACCCCCGTAGCTGTCCTCCGCTCCCAGTTTTTTAACTTTAAGCAAGGCCCCCGACAATCCATTAGAGCGTTTGCCCTGAGGCTGCGAGAGCAGTTCACTCGACTACAGACCTGACGTGATCATGGGCTGGGAGACGGGGAGAACCTATTACGCGACCAGTTCCTCCTGGGGATGAAAGAGGGCCCCGTAAGGCAGAGTCTGAGGGTCCAGTTTCGGAGGGACCCCGGGCTCACCTTCGAAGATCTTAAGAAAGAGGCACTGGCCTTGGAGGGTGATGAGGTCGAAGTCAGTGAGGCCCCAGTGTGCGCGGCTGTGAGCGAAACTGCACCCACACAACCTGAGCGGGCGGATTGGAAACAGGCCCTGAAAGCAGAACTGTTGAAGGACGTCCAGGAACAGATATCGGAGTTGTCTAAGGCCCTCCTGGGAGAGTTGCGCCAAGGAAGGGCGCGGGAGGAACCAAGGCCGGCCCCCCGAGAGCGAGCGTACTCAGAGCGAGGCCGAGAGCCATCCGGACGCCCGAACCGCTTTAACCGACCCCGCTTCGAATGGGATGACCAGGGGCGGCCCATCTGCAATCGCTGTGGTGAACCAGGACATATCAGTCGTCAGTGTGGGCCTCGTAGGACATCGGAAGGGGGTTTTTAGATCGACCGGCCACAGTGGGTCGTGTGGCCGGGAACCCTCGGGAAGACCCAAGAAGAAGCGATAACCCTAGGCACCAGATGATCGGGCATAGCCCAATAGCGGAGGTAAAAGTGTGTGGCAAGACAGTCCAGTGCCTGGTAGATACGGGCTCTCAGGTAACGTTGTTTGCAGAAAGCCTTTCACAGGAAGTATTTGGAAGGCAAGGAACACAAGGAGCAGAGGCCCCCTGGCTGACGTTGCGGGGTGCAAATGGCCTAGAGATCCCTTACGTCGGTTACCGACTAACAGACTTGGAAGTCCATGGGGTGTTGGTCCCCCAAAAAGGTGTGATCATTGTCGAAGACAGGTGTTTGGGTGCCCATCGAGCCCTACTGGGCATGAACGTCCTCTCTGAATGCTGGGAAGAGTTATTTCAGGCTAAGCCTGGCCCCAGGATCTCACCTGCCGAGAGGCCCAAATGGGACCGTGTAGTCGCCGACTGTCGTCGAGTCCAGATGGCCCAGGTCCGTAGAGACCGAGAAGAGGTAGGAAGAGTGATGTGTCGATTTGCTTTGTCCATTCCTCCTAGAAGTGAGGCCATTGTGTGGGTGAGAGTGCCCCCTCGAGGAGCCAACCCGGAGGAGTGGGTATTGGTTGAACCTCATGCAGACTGCCCCCAAGTAGAAGTGGCACGGGGCCTAGCGGCGGTTCGCCGGGGAAGGGTCCCCGTGAAGGTACGGAACGAACATCCTTACGCAGTCCACTTACATCGACACCAACGACTGGCCCGACTAACGGTGGTCGCACCCCACCAGGTGAGAGAAGAAAGGGACGTCAGTTTCCGTCAGGTGTGCCCCTCTGTGATCGAGGTGGCCCTGACGCAGATGGATGCCCCTGCAAACGACAGGAAGAGTGAGGTGCCGAAACATCTGGCGGGTGAGTCACTACAAGGAGAAAATCTAGAACAGGTACAGACACAGAAACTCCAGGCGCTCCTTCGGAAATGGCAACATGTATTTGCAAGTCATGAGGAAGACTATGGGTGCACCAGAGTGGTGGAACATCACATCCCGACTGGGGACGCAGGGCCAAGCAGAGAGAGATATCGGCCGATTCCACCTACCCTATACACAGAGGTACGCACACTCTTGCAGGGCTTGTTGGAGCGGGGCATCGTCCGGGAGAGCAGTAGCCCGTGGGCGGCCCCCATCGTGCTTGTACAGAAGAAGTCAGGGGCTTGGAGGTTCTGTGTGGATTATCGTAAGCTCAACCTGGTAACCAAGAAAGATGCTTTTCCCCTATCGCGGATCGAAGACTCCCTTGCCAGTCTCACGCGGTCCGCATGGTACTCCACTCTAGATCTGGCCAGTGGGTATTGGCAGGTGCAGGTGGCCAAGGCAGATCGAGAGACGACCCCGTTTGGACTATTTGAGTGGGAACGGATGCCCTTTGGGCTTTGTAACGCTCCGGCCACGTTCCAGCGTCTGATGCAGCGCTGCCTTGGAGGTCAGTTGATGGAGTCAGTCTTAGTATATTTGGATGATGTGATTGTGTATTCCCCAGATTTTGACTCCCACCTTCGGCACCTCGAAGAGGTCTTCCAAGCCATGGAGAAATATGGGCTGAAACTGCAACCCGATAAATGCCATCTGCTGAGGCGAGAAGTCCATTTCCTGGGTCATGTGGTCAGTGCCGCGGGGGTGTCCGTAGATCCCGGAAAAGTCTCTGCAGTAAGTGACTGGAATGCACCCAAGACCGTGAGGCAAGTACGATCATTTCTGGGATTCGTGGGTTATTACAGACGATTCATAAAAGACTTCTCGAAGATTGCTAAACCTCTCAACCAGTTGCTGGTTGGTACAGGGCGAAGCCGGGGACGTGGGTCACCCTCCATCAACTGGGACGACCCTTGTGAGGCTGCGTTTCAGAGGCTAAAACAGGAACTGTTACAGGCACCCATTTTGGCATACGCAGACTTCACTAAACCGTTTGTCTTGTACACCGACGCAAGCAACCTGGGGCTGGGGGCCGTATTGGCCCAGCGACAAGAAGGAACGGAGCGGGTGATCGCTTATGCAAGCCGAAGCCTCCACCCAGTTGAGAGGAACGATGCAAATTACAGCTCGTTTAAACTGAAGCTGCTGGCCCTGAAGTGGGCCCTGAGTGAGAAGTTTAAAGACTACCTCTGGGGTGCCAAGGTAACAGTAATTACGGATAACAATCCTCTGGTACATTTGCATACGGCGAAGTTGGGGGCTGTGGAACAGCGGTGGGTAGCCCAGCTGGCCAATTTCTTTTTTTATGATTAACATTTTATTGATTTTCAGGCACTTTTCACAATATAGCATAACACATCTGTACCAAATTAACATTTCCAAAACCCTATCCCCACCCACTCAAGGAGAGGTCCCCACTAGATCTTGAAGTCACAACTTGGCTATACAATTCATTATAATAAGAATTACTTACATGATAATGAAAAAGAGACAACAATAATACCACTAAACAAAAATAAATAAATAAATAAACAAATAAATAAATAAACAAATAAAGGATAAAATAATATTAATAATGATACTAATTACTGCCCCCTTTCCAAATCAGATAAATATCTAGACCATTTCTTTAAAAAAAAAGTAAATTACCCATCTGTCCGTAAGACATTTTTTCCAGAGCAGCCACTCTACCCAGTTCTGCTACCCATTCTTGAAAGGAAGGGGCCTCCTCTGACTTCCAACTCCTAAGAATAATTTGTCTGCCAATCATTAAACAGGTTTGTACCCAGTTTCTTATGTGCTTGTCTCTTATATCACTATCTGTCCACACACCTAATATAAACAGCTGAGGACATAGTGAAACCTGGGTCTCCAAAACCCTGCCAATATATTCATGTACCCTTTTCCAGAAAACCTGAATTTTTGTACAGGTCCAGAGGGCATGAGTTAAGTCTCCATCCTCGGTCTTACATCTCCAGCAATATGGTGTGCCTTTTAACCCAAGCCTAAATAATCTGGAAGGGGTCCAATAAAAACGATGCAGTATCTTAAACTGTATGAGACGTATTCTTGCATCCCTAGATGCAGTTTTAACATTTTTTAAAACTCTACACCACTCCTCCTCATCAAGTGTTAAATTTAAATCTCTTTCCCATACTTTCTTAAGAGCTGATAACGCACCATCACCCAGATTTTGAATCAGCCAGGAGTAGTATGTTGATACTTCATGACCCTTTCCATATGTTGACATTACTATACAATGAATATCTGCTGGCTTAGGAAGCTGTGTACTGGAACCGAAAATAGTACAAAGTAAATGCCGTAGCTGTAAATATCGAAAAAACTGAGATCTAGATATACCATACTGCTGGCGTAAATGTTCAAATGACTTCAAACTATCATTTTCATAGAGGTCCCTTAACATAATCACTCCTTTCATAATCCATTCCTTCCATAGAAAGGGGACTTTATTAATACACAGTTTAGGATTCAACCATATACTCGAACATATATTAAGGTACGGATCAGAACTACGCAAACGGGAAATCCTTATCCAAACTGTATGCAAATGCGAAATAATAGGATGTTTTTTTGCCTCGCTATCCAATTTAATGGACAGACTCTGCAATAATGAAATCAAAGGGAAGACAGATTGTTCTATTGTATACCAAGGGGGAGCTCGCTCAGGCGGCAGTGACCAATGGGCCAGGTGTCTAAGACTGAAAGCATAATAATAAAATAAAACATTAGGCAGGCCTAAACCACCTTTCTCAACAGGTCTCTGCAGCTTGTTAAAATGCATCCGAGGGCGCTTACCATTCCAAATAAAAATCTTACACATTCTGTCAAACTGTTTAAAGTAATTAAGAGGTATTTGTATTGGTAGAGACTGAAATAGATAGTTCAATTTTGGCATGCAACTCATTTTAATTACATTGACTTTTCCAGCCATTGACATATGGAGTCGAGACCATCTATTCATATCACAAGAAATTTTCTTCATTAGTGGATCAAAATTAACTCTTACTAATTCATTTAAATTTGAGGGAAATATAATTCCTAAATATCTAATACCTAACTTAGGCCATTGAAACATGCCAGGATGAAAAGCTGAAGCAGGGCAAAATGCTGTCAGTGCGAGGGCTTCAGATTTAGACCAATTCACCTTATACCCTGAAAATTTTGAAAAAGAATCAATTACTCTAAAAAGACAAGGTATGGACCTACTAGGATCAGAAACAAATAATAAAATATCATCTGCATAAAGCATAAGCTTGTGTATCTGCCCCCCTGCTACGATGCCAGGAAAGTCTTCATTTTTCCTAATTGCAGCAGCTAGAGGTTCCAAAGCTAGACAAAACAGCAACGGGGAGAGTGGAGAACCTTGCCGTGTTCCTCTACCGAGTGAAAAATACTCTGATATTAATCCATTAGTTTGTACCGCTGCTACTGGTTGTTTGTACAATAGTTTGAGCCATCTTATAAACGTGCTTCCAAACCCATGGACTTCTAGAATTTTGAATAAATATCTCCATTCTATCATGTCAAAAGCCTTCTCAGCATCTAATGAGATGGCTGCTATTGGGGACTGTTCCTCCCTCACTGACCACATAATGTCAATAAACCGACGAATATTATCAGAAGAACTACGTTCGCTAATAAACCCTACTTGGTCCACATGTATAAGTGATGATATAACTTTATTTAACCGATTAGTCAGAATTTTTGACAAAATTTTCATATCAAGTTGAATCAGTGATATTGGACGGTAATTTTTACATTCACTTGGGTCTTTATCCTTTTTAAGTATGAGACTAATTAAAGCTTGTGACATCGTTGGTGGTAACTCCTCCCTCTGAAATGCCTCCATAAAAACTTCTAGCATTAAAGGAGCAAGATCTTTAATATGTTCCTTAAAAAATTCTGCGGTAAAACCATCCGGATCGGGAGCTTTTCCTGTAGGCAATGCTCTGATCACCTCAATCACTTCCTCTAGCGTTATATCAGAGTCAAGAAATTGCTTCTGCTCATTTGCTAGTTTAGGGAGATCTAACGGTTCAAGGAATCTACTCATTTCTTCCTCGGATGAAGAAGATGATGACTTATAAAGATCTATATAAAATTCTTTAAATTTAGTATTTATATCTGTAGCAGAAGTCAATATATCTCCCCTAGAAGACCTAACAGATGGAATAATAGAAGAACACTCCTTATGCTTGATATAATTAGCTAGAAGTTTTCCTACTTTATCTCCTGACTCAAAATATGTCTGTCTTGACCTAAACCTCAGAAATTCTATCTTTTGCGAAATAATTGTGTTATATCTATATTTCAGCTGCGTTAATTCTCGAAGACCACTAGATGTCATTTGACATTTTATTTTTGTTTCGACCCGTTTAATGCTATTTTCCAAACCCAAAAGTTCTTGTGCTTTTGATTTCTTAAAATACGCCGCAAATTGAATAATACGTCCCCTAATAACTGCCTTAAAAGCATCCCAAGCAACTCCCACCGAGGATACTGATAACCAATTTGTTCTTATATACTCTTTAATTTCTGTTTTTAACATTAAATGAAATTCTGAATTTTGTAAAAGAGATGTATTAAGACGCCATCTGTATGATTTTTTCCTCTCTATATAAGGCTTCAAGTCTAAGAATACCCAAGCATGGTCCGAAATTAAAATATTTCCAATTTTGCATTCAATAACAGAAGAAATAAGTGTTTTTGATAAAAGAAAAAAATCAATTCTAGAAAAAATTTTATGTGCATGCGAGAAAAAGGTATAATCCCTTCCAACTGGATTCAGAAGTCTCCAGATATCTATGAGACCGAGAGATTGACACATCCTAAGTAATGACAATTTCGCTTTTGATGTGGTAAACACTTTTGGGCTATTATGATCTAAAAGTGGATCCATTAACAAGTTAAAATCTCCACCCAGCACAATCTCATAATTCCTTGCAGAAAGCAACATCGCTTCTAGTTCTATAAAAAAATTTTGGTCGTCAATATTAGGCGCATAAATATTGGCCAATAATAAATTCTTCCCCTGTATTTCGGCCCAAACCATAATTACTCTTCCAGACGTGTCTTTCATTTGATTAACATATCTAAATTGTAAATGCTTTTTTATTAATATTATAACTCCCCTACTATTACTTGATCCTTCACTGCAAAACATATAACCGCCGAAAGCCCTTCCCAATTTTTCAGCTTCATGCAAAGCAAGATGTGTCTCTTGAAGAAATACAATATCCAATTTGTTACGCTTGAGAGAAGTCACCACCTTCTTTCTTTTAATAGGGTGCCCCAACCCATTAACATTCCACGTAGAAAAAGACAATTTACCTAAGTCAACGAGTGGCATTCTTAAATTGAAAAAAAAAACCACATGTAGCCAAGTTCCCCTTCTCTAAACCATATTCAAGCAATAATGTAACCGCAAGACCCCATTCAACCCACACAGAAACAAAAACAGATTGCGCTTCGATATAAACATAGCGCATTAACGTTTTAACAAAAACCCATCCCACAATAGTCCAATGGTCCATGACTCATTCAAGAGAAGTTCCGCGACATTTCGCTACTCAAAATGGAAAAGAATAAAAAATCAAAAATAATCAAGGCCGATGAAATTTAACAGCAGAAAAAAAACCTTTCGAGAATGGAAAAAAATAATAATAAAAATGAAAGAAAAAAAAGGATATCAAGGGACATTACATTTTTTCAATAAATGCCATAGCCTGTCGTGGACAAGAAAAAGTGTTACGGCCATCCTTGGTCTCAATTCGTAATTTTGCAGGATAAAGCAATGCGAAGCTCACCTTCTTCGAGTGCAGCAATTTCTTGCATTCCTTAAATCTTTCTCGCTTCTGCTGCGTTGCTCTGGTGAAGTCAGGAAAGACCATAATAAAATTGTTCTCCCAGTAAAGCTTGCCTTTAATTCTCGCCGCCCGTAACACGAAATCCCTGTCGGCGGACCTCAGGAGTTTTGCTAGAATTATCCGAGGTTTATCCGTCAGGTTGAGGCGCTGTCCCGGAGATCTTTGTGCGCGTTCAATCCCAAATTGCCGGCTCGGCGAGTCAATCAATTGAGGGATAAGATCCTCCAGAAACCTCACCATGTCCTGGCCTTCTTTTCCTTCCGGTATTCCGACGATACGAACATTATTGCGTCTGTTCTGATTCTCCATGTCTTCTATTCTATCCCATATTAATTCCAACTCGGCTTTGGTAGCAGGTGGATTGGCCTGTAGTTCTCTCTCAGCCACTTCTAGAAACTCCACTCGTTTTTCAACCTCATCCAGTCTTGTAATCAGAGCGGATAATTTAGCCTCCACCGATGCAGTCGTTTTGCGTATCTCCGCAATTCCCTCCAAATCACTTGAGATCTTGGTCAAAATTGTATAAATGTTGGTAATGTCTTGATTCGCAACTGTAGACTCGGTCTCAGAGTCAGCTAGCATTAGCTCCCGGCTATCTTGAAGCTGTGTAGCGTCGGGCGTTTGGGAGCGTAAATGCCTTTTTATATCCCCGCATGCCGAAGATTTCATGGTTTTAGACATTCTTTAATATCAGTATTGCTATGATGATAATGCGAATACTGATTCCACCGAATCGTGATTATTAACAGGATAATTGTAGCAAAGTGAAGCGGAGCTCACTACTAAGCTGCCTTCTCTCGCATCGCGTCACGTGACCAGCTGGCCAATTTCGATTATCACCTGCAGTATCGACCTGGGCGAGAGCACACAAACGCCGACGTCCTTTCAAGACTGCCGGAGGTGGACGACCCCGGGTGCCGGGGGGGCCAAGAAGAGGATAGCCCGAGGGAGGGCTATATGATAGGGGCCGTGGACGCCCCAGGAGGTCAACAGGAGGCCGCGCCTGGGAACTGGGGGTGGGACCCCCGTCGGTGGATAGAGAGGCAGGCCCAGGATCAGGATGTGTGTCAGGTAAAGACGTGGGTGGAGCAGGGCCGACGGCCAACGTCGCCAGAACGACTAGCCCAGACAGAGACAGGGAGAAGACTACTGGGGCAGTGGGACAAGCTGGAGCTACAGGAAGGAGTGCTTTGCAGAAAGGTTAGTGACCCGAAGCTGGGCGAGGAGGTGCGCCAGATCGTGGTGCCCGCTGATCAGACGACAGCATTAGTCTCAGCCTACCATGATCAGCTGGGGCACCAGGGACAAGAAAGGACCATGTCGCTGCTGCGCAGATTTTTCTACTGGCCAGGGCTGGAAGCCACAGTACGTAGTTTGATCCAGGCTTGTCCCAGGTGCATGCTGTTTAAATCTCGACGAGAGGCTCGAGCGCCGATGGTGCCCATCCATGCCAAAGCCCCCCTCCACATTATGGCAATGGACTTCCTGACACTGGGCCGGCCACAAGATCGCTACCAAAACATCTTGGTGATCACTGACCTATTCACCAAGTACGCATGGGCAGTTCCCACCCTCGACCAGACAGCTAATACCACCGCGACTGTTCTATGGAGGAACGTCTTCCAGACATTCGGATGCCCGGAGTTCTTGCACTCGGATCAAGGGGCCAACTTTGAGTCGAAGGTGATCCGAGAATTGTGCCAGCTGTATGGGTGTACCAAGACCCACACGACGTCGTACCATCCCCAAGGAAATGGCAGCTGCGAGAGGTTCAATCAGACCCTGTTGGGGCTACTGGGGACCTTGGATCAACGGCAGCAGAGCGACTGGGTGAGTGCTTTACCGAACCTACTTCAAGCATATAATAACAGTGTACATAGTACGACGGGGTATGCCCCTACTTACCTGATGTTCGGCAGACACGTGCGGATGCCCACGGACCTGGTCTTAAGAGTGGCAGCCGGCCAGGAGGAAGTGAGTGTGACCGAGTGGGTGGGACGCCATCACCAGCGGCTACACTTCGCCTACGAGCAGGTATCGAGGAAGATACAGACAACAGGGGAGAGGAACAAGCGGTTGTATGACCGGACGGCCCGGGACGCCCCCCTGTTACCAGGAGAGAGGGTCTTGGCGAGGGACAATAGGCGGCAAGGCAAAGGAAAGCTAAGTGACCGCTGGGAGACCATCCCGTATGTGATTTGTAGGCAGCAGAGACCGGGACAGCCAGTGTACACCATCCGGCCGGAAGGAAAGCCCGGCCCTGAGCGAGTGGTACACCGGAACATGATTCGCCCCTGCCCCAACTATCCTGAGGCAGCAGAGGAAAGGGTTGTGGAGCCGGTGCCGGCGGCCCCCTGGATGGGAGGATGGGCTGTGGTACCAGGCCGACCCGTGTTGGCGTTGCCCCCGGCTGCCCCGAGAGAGCGAGAGTTGGCACCCGAGCCAGCTGAACCCCCGGCCGCCCAGAGGCAGCGAGAGTTAGCACCCGAGCCAGCTGAACCCCCGAGACAACCAGAGCTAGCACACGAGCCAGCTGAACCTGATTCACCCGTGAGACGCTCCCAACGGGAGAACCGAGGCCGCCCCCCTGCCCGTTACGGTGAGTGGACGACTCCGAGGCATTCCAGGGACTAGAATGCATTGGCGGGGGAGGATGTCACAAGGTGACGATCTTTTTGGGCGGAACCAAAAGTCGGGAAACTTTGGTTCCGCCCGGATGTTTCCACCCAGACCGAGAAGAGAAAACACCGGACATCCGGTAGCGTCGTGAGGGCTGTAATCAGCCAAATCAAGCACAGCTGTGCGCGGTTAAGAGGAATGCCGGTTGATTGGAGGATTACAGCATACAGAGGAGTATTTAAGAGCAGTGTAAATCACAGTTTGGGTGCTTAGTGTGTGAGTTGAGGTGCGGAGCTGTGCTCGTCCGTTACACATCAGAAGCTGGTTGTACTTTCTCTCTCTCTCTCTCTCGTAGTTCGCAGTGGATGTCGGAGTAAGAGCAAACCCTGTGGGTAGAAGAAATATCGGTTTATGTGACACATTTAGAGAAACCAAGGAAGAAGGAAACGAAACAGTTTTGCATAACATTAACCAAGAGGATCGCTGTGAGTATTAGCTTCTGGATTTAAATGAAGTACAACCACTAGCCTGTGTATTATCGAACACCTCCAGGAAGAGGAGGGCGGCCCTACCCCTGATTTAGCGCGGTAGGTGAGCCGCAGGAATAGTTGGACTCAGCAGCCATAGCAGCAGAGCTAAATACTCCGGCCGTATTGTCATCGCCCCCATCCGACCTCAGCGAAGTGGAGGACGTCGGGCGTCTCTTGTGTACACCTGTAGTGTGGTGGGTGAGTCCATGTAATTTGAAAACCTTTCACGTTGAAGTGGTGCTGTGTATTTGCTGTGGGTTGCTGTGCAAGTGCTGTGTGTCTTGTCAGACGTACCCCGCATCATCCCTTTTACTGAGGAAGAGACGGAGAGGCTGACGGTCGTGAGTAACATCATCTATTATACGCTGTGTGCGATTTGAGTGTGAAGTGACGGTGTGGGCTTTTGGAAGCCGCCCCCGTCTGTGTGTCGACAGTTTTCAGAGTGTGGCGGTGAAGACTTGGAAGCTGGCAGTGTGTGTGTGAGTACATCTACGGGCCTGTGTATTGCTATTTTACCTGTGTGTTTTCCCTTGTGGCAGAGTGAGAGGCGAAGGAGTTCCGCCGCCCCGTGGTCTCTACAAAGGGGCGCCCCTGTCCGGTATTCGATCGCCCTACGGGCATTGAGGATAGGGCAGCGCTCGGCCCGGTGAGGCGGTGTGACAGTTCGCCCCCTGCTGACTAGCGAATTCGCCGAGAGGGTTTGGCCCCCGGCGCCCCCTGGGAAAAATCATCGCCGTTTGCCCTTCTGTGCAGGCCAGCTGTCGTACGCCCGCCCCCGTGCATTGTCGACCAGAACACCGTATAGCGAGCTGTGGAAAAGCCATACATACCCAGAGCTGTAAACGGCAGAGAGGTGAGAAGTATCCAAGTTGCACTAACTGTGTTGTGTGTCCAAGCTGCCTGTGGAGAAAGAGAGAACGAGAGTGAACGTCAGGAGAACGAACTGCGGACAGTCATACATACCCAGAGCTGTAAACAGCAGAGAAGTGAGAAGTATCCAAGTTGCACTAACCGTGTTGTTGTGTCCAAGCCGCCTGTGGAGAAAGAGAGAACGAGAGTGAACGTCAGTAGAACGAACTGCGGACAGTCATACATACCCAGAGCTGTAAACAGCAGAGAGGTGAGAAGTATCCAAGTTGCACTAACCGTGTTGTTGTGTTCAAGCCGCCTGTGGAGAAAGAGAGAACGAGAGTGAACGTCAGGAGAACGAACTGCGGACAGTCATACATACCCAGAGCTGTAAACAGCAGAGAGGTGAGAAGTATCCAAGTTGCACTAACCGTGTTGTTGTGTCCAAGCCGCCTGTGGAGAAAGAGAGAACGAGAGTGAACGTCAGGAGAACGAACTGTGGACAGTCATACATACCCAGAGCTGTAAACAGCAGAGAGGTGAGAAGTATCCAAGTTGCACTAACCGTGTTGTTGTGTTCAAGCCGCCTGTGGAGAAAGAGAGAACGAGAGTGAACGTCAGGAGAACGAACTGCGGACAGTCATACATACCCAGAGCTGTAAACAGCAGAGAGGTGAGAAGTATCCAAGTTGCACTAACCGTGTTGTTGTGTCCAAGCCGCCTGTGGAGAAAGAGAGAACGAGAGCGAACGCCAGGAGAACGAACTGCGGACAGTCATACATACCCAGAGCTGTAAACAGCAGGGAGGTGAGAAGTATCCAAGTTGCACTAACCGTGTTGTTGTGTCCAAGCCGCCTGTGGAGAAAGAGAGAACGAGAGTGAACGCCAGGAGAACGAACTGCGGACAGTCATACATACCCAGAGCTGTAAACAGCAGAGAGGTGAGAAGTATCCAAGTTGCACTAACCGTGTTGTTGTGTCCAAGCCGCCTGTGGAGAAAGAGAGAACGAGAGTGAACGTCAGGAGAACGAACTGCGGACAGTCATACATACCCAGAGCTGTAGTCAGCAGGGTGAGGACGACCCAAGTCCAGATTAAACGTGTCTTTGTGTTCCCAGTTGCTGCCTGTAGGAAGAGGAAGAAAGGAGAGTGAGCAGTGAAGCATCCGACTAGCGTGATACAGGTACAACGGGCGAAGAGAGAGTTAAACCCCTAAGTCACACTATTTTGTCTTTTGCCTCCAGGAAAGAAGAGGAGGGCGCCACGGATAGCGGAGTTTGGCAGGAGCCTGTGTTTCCCGTCTTCCCCCCCTATACCTTTGGCCCCCAGCACCCCCTGGAACCCCCGTTGCCCTCTTCCCCTTCTTGCCACCTCCCTGTGCCGTGGCCTGCCTGGAAGGCAGAGAGGAAGTTTAGTTTTAATTGCCCCTTCCCCCATTCCCCAAGTTATTTTAAATATTTAAATAAAGTTTGTTTTAATACTTACCTGCTCTCGTGTTGTTTGGTCATTGGGTTGGCTTTGGGGACCTCCTCGAGGTGGAAGTTGAGAAGGGGCGTGGCTTTAGCCATTAACAGCCAGCCCCTAGCCGTGACACTTATAAAGCATTTTTTTTATCTTTGTTAATGTTAATAATACATTTATTTAAATCTTGTTAACATTAGTTAATGCACTGTGAACTAACGTGAATAAACCATGAACAGCTGTACTTTTATTAACTAACGTTAACAAAGATTAACAAATACAGTACCAATTTACTGCACACGGTTAGTTCATGTTAGTTAATGTCACAGGGTGACTATTGTAGGGCGGAACCAAAAGCGGCAGAAATTGGTTCCGCCCGAAGATGGTTTCCGCCCAGGCCGCATTTGACGACACACCACTTTACTTCCCGGTCTCCCTAGCAACCCAAATCAGGAGAAAACAAGCAACAGGTGCAGCAAATTAATGTAGCAGCTCCGATTGGGAGAGGGAATGAGGACGGGCCACATAAATAGAGCTGTAGCAACACACAGAGAAAAGAGTTGTTTCGGGCACGAGCTCCATTGTTGCCTAGGGCAGAAATTCACACGCTCCGTCCTTGGAGGAGCCGGAGGGCGCCGTTGATCCATAGAGCGCTTAGAGCGAAAGGAGAGAGTACGGCAGCCAAGAGAGGCAAAAGAGGACGGAGCTGTGAGAGTTAAAGGAGCACTGCACCACAGTGCTTGACCAAAGTGGATGATGATGAAGATCTTGTGAACCTTATAGGTTGAAAAACGAGCAGAGTACGACATACATTGAGAGGAACAAAGGAGAAGGAAACGTATTGGTTGTCTGCAACGTGAACTAAGCGGAGAATTGTGGGATGAAGAAAATTGCGACAGTTGTGAGTAACAAAACCTTTTATTGAAACGAATTGAATACTGACTTGTGATTTGACTGGATACCTCCAGGAGAGGGAGGGCGAATGTATGTATGTGAGGGTAGGTATGGTGTTCTTTGGATGCAACTCAGCATCTTTCTCCTACAAACACAAGAAGTTGAGTTTCTACCTAAAAGTTATGTTTTGGTTTCATCTGACCATATGACATTCTCCCAATCTTCTTCTGGATCATCCAAATGCTCTCTAGCAAACTTCAGACGGGTCCGGACATGTACTGGCTTAAGCAGGTAGACACATCTGGCACTGCAGGAATTGAGTCCCTGGCTGCATAGTGTGTTACTGATGGTAGCCTTTGTTACTTTGGTCCCAGCTCTCTGCAGGTCATTCACTAGGTTCCCCCATGTGGTTCTGGGATTTTTGCTCACCATTCTGGTGATAATTTTTACCCTACGGGATGAGATCTTGCGTGGAGCCCCAGATCGAGGGACATTATCAGTGTTCTTGTATGTCTTTCATTTTCTAATAATTGCTCTCACAGTTGATTTCTTCACACCAAGCTGCTTACCTATTGCAGATTCAGTCTTCCCAGCCTGGTGCAGGTCTACAATTTTGTTTCTGGTGTCCTTTGACAGCTCTTTGGTCTTGGCCATAGTTGAGTTTGCATTCTGACTGTTTTAGGTTGTGGACAGGTGTCTTTTATACTGCTAACAAGTTCAAACAGGTGCCATTAATACAGGTAACAAGTGGAGGACAGAGGATCCTCTTAAAGAAGAAGTTACAGGTCTGTGAGAGAAAGAAATCTTGCTTTTTTGTTATTGACCAAATACTTATTTTCCACCATAAATTGCAAATGGATTCTTGGAGGATCGGACAATGTGATTTTCTGGATTTTTTTCCTCATTTTGTCTCTCATGGTTGAGGTGTGCCTGTGATGAAGGTTGCAGGCCTCTCTCGTCTTTTTGGGTGGGAGAGCTTGCACGGTTGGTGGTTGACTAGGTGCTTTTTTGCCCCACTGTATTATATGCTGTGAGTGTGCTTCAGGTTTAAAGCGACGGTGTGGTGCCCTGGAACGATTTCCCGTCTGAACATTGGGCGGATTTTGGAGAGTGGCGGTGAAGAACTGAAAAGTTGGCAGTTGTGTGAGTACAACCTCGGGCCAGTAGTGTTGATACTTTACCTGTGTGGATTTTATTGTCGCAGAGAGAGAGGTGAAGGAGTTTCGCCGCCCCGAGGTCTCTACAAAGAGGCGCCCCTGTCCAGTGTTCGATCGGCCAACGGGCAGCGAGGAGAGGGCAGCGCTCGACCCGGGTGAGACGGTGTGACGTTTCGCCCCTCTGCAGACCATCGAGCTCGCCGAGAGGGTTTCGCCCCCGGCGCCATATAGGAACTGCTGCCCATCTGACACAACGTAGACGTCCATGGTCATGAGTCCCCCACCTCGCCCAGTTATACACTAACCTTTACAAGCTGTATTGACAGAGACGGAGAACGAGAGTGAGCAGCGAAGAGGTGAGATCCATCCAAGTCAGAGTAACTGTGTCTTTGTGTCCCAGCCGCTGCCTGTGGAGGAAGAGAACGAGAGTGAGCACCAAGAGAACGAACTGTGTGAAACCTGTACTTACCGAGAGCTGTAAACAGTAACTGTGTCTTTGTGTCCCAGCCGCTGCCTGTGGAGAAGGAGAAAAGGAGAGTGAACAAACGACAAAGAATTGAAAGAAAAGGAGGGCGCCACGGATAGCGGGGACAGGCAGGAGCCTGTTTTCCACGCCTCCCCTATGGTCTACAGTGCCCTGGACTCCCGTCCCCCCCCCCCCTTCTGTCACTCGCTTGGCCACAGCCTGCCTGGAAGGCAGAGCAGGAGTTTTTTAGTTTTAATTGCCTTTCCCCTTTCCTCCCCGTCCCTAATTTATTCTTTTAAGTAAATTAAATAAAGTGTATTTTAACATTATTCTTGCCTTGTGTGTCTGGTCATTGGGGTGGCTTTGGGAAAAAGGGGCGTGACCTCATTAACATCTGGGTCCACCCCTACCTGTGACATTAATACATTAACTAATGTTAACAAATAAGAATTGTTAAGTGTTGCCAATAATTTCATAGGCCTATAGAAATATTAGGCTATGGGGGGAGGGGGGCTTGTGAGCAAACCAATTGGTCGGGTCATCGATATGTCCAGGTTTTCTATCAGACATGGGTGGCAACCCTACCACTCACTCGGGCAAACAATCAACATTTGGTGATAGGCGCTATGGCAGCTGTCACAATAGGAGACATTTGACAGGAGGCAATTGACAGAAAGACTATATCATCTCGAAGTCACCATAAGGGCCCTTACTATGCATTGGAGGGTTGTATTAATAATTTTATTGTTGAGAAGGTCGATGACAAGCTTCAGCTCCAGGCAAAAATTTACAGGTCACAGTGTAAAGTTGGACTAAGTTGCAAGCCTTTTTACCATCTTTACCAAGAGAACCTCTTTGTTTGTTTGGTGCTACAGTATTTAGATGAATCATTCAGCACAACATTGCTATTACAAATAACAAATAACATCTGTTATCTCGGTTATTTACAGATACGTTAAATGAAGCTTAGTGAAATGATGTACAACGCAGCTAGAAGCTAACGTTTTCTAATGTTAGGCTAGCTAGCATTACTTTAAAGATAACGTTCAGATATGTTGTTGACTTAGCTTAGAACAGATGTAGACATCCTTGTTTAATTTTTCCACATTTAGTTGTTGTTGTTGTGGTCTACGTTACCGCATAACTTAATCCAGAGAAGACACTTAACGTTATCTCGGAGATGTGAGATGAGATGTGGCTTGGGAAAGGGTAAAAAATACACAACGTTGCCCAGCCTCTCGGGATACCTCATGTCGGAGTTGCATGTACCCCATGCACACCGTTTGACCATTTTAAACTTAAAATGACAAGAAAAAACATATAAAAACGAAACTGACTAACTGCAATGCATTTCAATGGACGTGTAAGCAGAGAATGTCCGAGTGTATTGAATTAGCTATGCGCACTGTCATTGGCTCATCGCGTTTGGGGGCGTGGCTTAGCCATAGGTTAATTGGCTGCCGTTGTTTTGTTAAAAGGAACCCCCACTAGTGCGTCATGTTGGCCTTTTGGGCGTCAGCTATAAAAGGGTGATACAAAACATTTAAAATGGTTTTGTTTTTATTAAAAAAAGACAAAAATCCGTTCACTCGTAGGCCGCCATAGTTATTTACGTCTCAATGCATTCTGGGTAGTGACGTGTAACGGTTGCATACTGTCAATGGATTGCAGCAGTAGTGATTAGCGAGATGAACAAGTCTGTCATTCAGCATTTTCAGTTTGAACCCGAGCTCACTGTAGGCCTAAATCATGAGAATAGCGCAGAAGATGATAGGCCGAAGATTATCAGAGAGTTGAGGAAGCGAGAGTGGGGCAAAACAGATGGTGTCTGTGCGGCAACTGCTTGCCAATGCCAAGCGAGAACGTTTGCTGTAAAGAGCTTCACTTTTTGTGTGCTGTCCAGGGTAGGCTAAGTATAGGCTAGATCAGACAATCGTACTATCAGTATAAATAATTTAATAAGTCCTAACGACGTCTTGCTTTATTTTCCCTAAGCAGTCACTATGTTAAACGCAGAAAAATACCCTTTCACCCCTTACACTGAACAAAGTCAACACTGTTCTGCTCATCTACGTCATGTACATTTAAAATCTAACAATTACGATATTGTTATTAACAATTACTGTTGCACTGAATTGCCTTGCACATTTAAAAACTTATCGTAGGAGGAGCGAGTACGAGTCATGCAACACTATACAACACTTATAACTTATGATTCACTACATTTTTGTGTCATTTATATAATATGCACACGCCTATTTCTAACATAAGACAGAAATCTTACCGCATGCAACTCATGACCCGGTTGGGAAAATCCAGCGCATCAAACACACACGCAAAACTCCGCAACTACCTCGGATAATAAACTATATCCATTGTTTTCATAAGGCTGACTTTCTTCTCCTTACATCCAAAAACACATTTCTTCTTTCGTGCCATTGTTGAGTTTTGAAATTAAACAAAGCTGTGTCGCGTGATAAGATGTTTGCAAGTTATAGCGTCTCCCGCTGATTGACGGGTGGGCGGGATTTTCCGGGGGAAGTGCCCATATAAAGAAGTGATACATATAGAAAGCAACTTCCCACTATTTTTGTATTTTTTTCTCCTTTGGAAAGAAGTGGAGGCATACATGACTCCCCTCACGTCCTTTGGATTGGAAATTGCAACCAAACTGTGCACAATGCGGCATTATATTCACGTTTAGGATGTAGCTACAGTTTACAGCACCATTGGCTTACCTGTCCCTGTACTGAACGCAACCAATACATGTCATCGACCCAGAATGCACTGCGAGCCTGAAAATAATGGCTGCCTTCATAGCTAAAATTCTACAAAACACTGTGAGGATTTTTTAAATAACGACAATATTTTATGTATTTATAACTATGCCTTTTTGTAGGAGAGAGCAATTGTAGCATATTAAGGCCTATTTGTCTTAATAATCGGGGTAACAAAGAATGAAGCAAAGTTATCATGTGTTAAAGATGACGAAGGCGGGGGAGATGGAGAGAAAATGGCAGAGAATGCTTTAAAACGGGAGTTAGAGGCACTGTTAAAGTCTTAGCTGTGGAGACAAGAGAGAAGAGACGAGTCATTTGTGCAATTTTCTCTTAGCAGCCCTAAGCCTGGAAACGGAGCTTCCGGAGGACATTGGATAGCCACACTATTTAAAAACAAACGGTGCTAAATAGCACTAAAAATGGTTCCTCTATGATTACGAGCCAAGAACCACTCTAGTGCTATTTAGCACCATTTGTTTTTAGAGTGTATGGTGCAGTACTGGCTGGACTAGTTGTGAGAGGGCCCAAGAATGTCTAAGCAAGATGTTAGGGTAAAGCAGAGTGTGTCAGTAGTAGTGTTGGCATCCAGTGATGAGAACTGGTCAGGGGGAGGGAGCGTAGATAAAACCGCAGATGATAGGTGGGAGGGAGAGAGTGAGTGTAGGCAGGGGCGTCATGCACCAATTTTTTTTAGGGGGCACAGTGTGCACAGCTCACAGAAATTTGTGCATACACAGACATCAAACGAAATATTATAGAGCTTTCAGTCTTTTCCATGGCACTTACATTTCTAACAATCTGAACAGCCCTGCCTTCATGCAAAAACCTCCAAAATAAAAGTGTTGACTAACTTTTATATCAAATACTGTTCAATCGGAATAATGACATATTGCTATCATATTTACATCTGAAATGGCATGTTTTATTTATTTTTTAAAAAACAACTTTGTCATTTATACTTTATGTTTAATTGTGCCATTAATGCATTTTGCACAACAACTGCATTATCCTATAAAATTAATGTAATTTAAAGGTACAATTTGTAAGATATTTGCAGTAAAATATCCAAAAACCACTAGTCCGGTGTTATATATTTTGTCCAGCTGATTGCTAACTGACTGTAACATCTATGACTAACAATTGCGTTTTGAACATTACACGAAACCTTACATAATGAAAAAAAAAAACGATGTCATCAAACACAACATTTATAAAACTTGATTACTTTACCTCATGTGTAACATGATTTCTCCTTCCCGTCTGATTGATGGCCATCAGCGTTTGAGTTAAAGACAACAAATCCCATCAGTCCACGCTGCTTCAGAGCATCATTAATCTACGTCAGTGTTATTGATTTGATCTGGCACCCTCTAGCGACGCGGATTATACAAATTGCATCTTTAAATCCATAAAGTATATAAACAACGACAATGACATAAGCTACAGCCATGTGATTTACTTTAATGTTTTATATTTTGCTTCTTTGAGTTGCTTACTGGCAGTCTCTTGTTCTTTAAGGTTGAAGATGTAGCTCATGAAACAAACTGACAGTTTGCGTGTACTGTGATACAGTAGATATCTGTAATACATTGGTAAAATATAACCAAATTTGCCAGCATCTTTTTCAGTGTATTCTCAAGTCAGTGGTGGATCATAATGGCTAAAAGTATTCATAGCGGAATACGTTGTGATAAAACACTAGTTTCTTAAACATAATGCATATGTTTACCTTGGAACAGCTACTGACAGAAAGCGCTCTTTACAGTTTTTTTGGATTGCTTAGCATGATTTTCAAAACAGGGCCCGTGTTTTCAAAACACTACACACAATTAGCACAACCACACACCCAATTAGCAAAACACTACAAATACTTTGCATAATTAAACACACACGTTTCACATTACTATACTCTGTTTGCACGAGGTACACCTAAAACACTTTTAGCACTTCTACTTCCCTATGATTAGAGGAGGCTACCATTAACAAAGTACAAATATAATGTAAATTCACCAAACACTACACAAGACCAATGTTGCAGACTGAAGAAACTCATTTATTTGTCAACACGCCCAAAATGTTGACATGGAGATTCATAATATTGTAACAAAATGTCACTTTACGTATTGTACTGTAAGTTTACTGTAAGAAAAAGAAAAACTAGACATTGTCTCTTCGCCTAGCTGGATCTGGACAGAGAATTTCATCAACATCGCGGGCAATGTTGTCATTAGCAAGACACCTGGAAAGAAATGTTTTGAATGACGAATCCATCCTTGCATTGCTGCTACCTCCATCTGGTCACAGGCCTCCTCCATGGCTTGGATGAGGGGAACCTCAGCCTGGAGATGGAGATCATATACCTTCCACCGCCATGCCGAGAAAGGTCTATGGGGTTAAGGAATGTAGAGTATGGTGGAAGATTTAGGATGGTGAAATGTGGATGTTGCCGAAACCATTTCTGAACCAGAGAAGAGCGGTGGAAAGGCACATTGTCCCAGACAACAATGTATTGCATATGATCGATTTGATTTGCTGCTGTTATGTTGTGCAATTGGTCCAAGAATGTAAGTATGAGTGCTGTGTTGTAAGGGCCCATATGGGCATGGTGGTGGAGGACCCCATTCTGTGTAATGGCTGCACAGAGTGTTATTTTACCCCCACGTTGCCCTGGTACATTGACTTATAGCCCTGTGGCCAATGATGTTTCTTCCCCTCCTTCGTGTTCTCATTAGGTTGAACCCAGCCTCATCTACATACCTGTAAATGAACTCATGCTGGATCTTCTCTCCATCCATTCATAAAACACTTGTAAAACTGACAGGCAAAATTGACAACGTGGTCAACCAGTGTTACGCGGATCTCATTTGTCAGATTTGGTCCTCTCCCTGCAAGTAAGCTTACGATGGGCCTGTATGGGCATAGCCTAAGGGCCCCGCACAGGTTTGCTCACTGGCGAAACGTTGGCCCCTTAGCGCTGGCCCTGCATGGGCAGCCCTTACTTAGCCCCCAGGAAGCCCACACATAGAGAAATCCCGTGAGTTAAATGAACACTGCTGGATGTATATATTGTCCCAATCTTACAGAGTGTTATAAAGTAACAATGAAGCAGAATTAAAAGCTCTGTTATCCTTTCTCTCACAATCTCTTTCTGAAATCTAAAATAGCATTTTACATCTTACTTGTAGAGTCATTTTCTTACTTTAGGTTGAGATTTTGTTTCATTTAAAGTCACCATTATTGTGATCAGTGTTTGATTTAGTTAAACTTGACTATTGACTCTTGCTTTGTTCAGTCTTTTGATTGCTATAACTTTGTGTGTTTAAGACATGTTTGTTATGGCAGCGTGTGATCCTTTGGTGGTGGTCAGTTCAGTAAATAAAGTCTAAACATCATCATATAAAAACTTATGTATTAATTTATGTTTGCACACTTATCAGAAGCATCTTTCTCTAGCAATGTGATACTACAGTATGAGATCCAGCTCTTTCTTAGCAGTTTGTCTTTCTGAAGATTTTTGAAACACTGACACTTAAAATTAACTGCTCTACAATGTAGACACACAAATATCAAGAATCAGAGTATGAATCACAATGATGGTGACAATAAAACGAAAAGCTTCATGCTGCAATGCATGCTGGGTATCAACAAATTACAAATCTCATCCAGAACTCCCAGAATGCACTGCGGCATGAATAAATAATGACCTTTTTTTACCATTTTCTTTGTCACCATTGTTGAGATTTATACTCTGATTCTTGATGTCTGTGCATCTACATTGTTCAGCGGTTAATTTTTATGTGCACACTATCAAAATCCTTCAGAATGATAAACTGCTATGAGAGTTCTGGCCCTTACACTGTAGTATTTCATTATTAACAGAAAATTATGCTTCTGATGAGGGGGGAAACTATATTAATAAACCTGTTCATTAAATGATTATGTTTGATAATGTTTATGTATCAACCATCAATATTCAATTACAATTGCCTTTTCTTTGCTATAACATGTGTTTTGGGCGCACTTAGATGTAGCAGTTAGAAAACACTAACCAACACTAACTAAGCCAACAGTCAAGAGACAAAGTTCAATTAAAACAACCACTGATCACAATAATGGTGACTTTAGATGAAACAGCCAAAATCTTAACATAAGTTAAGAAAATGACTGTACAAGTAAGATGTGAAATGCAATTTTAGGTTTCAGACAGAGATGGTGAGAGAGAGGATAACAGAGCTTTTAATTCTGCTTCATTGTTACTTTTTAACACACTGTAAGATTGGGACAATATATACATCCAGCAGTGTTCATTTAACTCTGGGGATTTCTCTATGTGAGGGCTTCCTGGGGGCTAAGTGAGGGCTGCCCATGCAGGGCCAGCGCTAAAGGGCCAACGTTTTGCCAATGAGCAAACCTGCGCGGGGCCCTTAGACTAGCCCTAAGTGGGCCCATAAAGGGCCATCGTAGGCTTACTTGCAGGGCTTTGAGCACCACCTTGTCTACCTCTACCTTCAGCATGGCCTCCATCTCTTCCTCTGTTGATTCCTCTTCCTCCTCTTCCTCCTCCTCCTCCTTGTCCTCCTCCTCGTTCTCCTCCTCGTCTTACTCTTTCCATTGTGCTTGAAAACCGATGAACTCACACTGTAAAAAATACTCCGCTGCCCCAACACTTCTTTGCTAAATCAACTCAGAAGTCATGTCAACAGAGATGAGTTGTCACAACTTACAATATGTGGTTGAGAAAAGTCAACTTAATTTTATAAGTTATAACAACTCACATGTAGTTATAACAACTCATCTCTAGTCAAGATAAATAATAGTAAGTTGGATGTAAATCCGAGTTGATTCAACAAATTTACAGTGCACCTGCTGCTTTTTGTGGTGATTATGCACCTGGTTGGTGTGTCTACAATTAAGCAAACAAGTGTTTGCACACCTGATGACTGTGTTGAACTAATTGGTTGGACGGTGCTGTCATTTGACAGTCGGTGCTTTGGTGTTGCAAGGAAGTGACTTCATGATGGATTTTTGTGTGTAATGTCTGTTAAGTGTGTTTAGTGTTTTGCGAATCACTGTGTGTGGAGTTTTGCGACAGGTGTGAGGTTGGCAATGTGCTTATAGTTGTGCAAATATGGGCTGATGTTTTGCTTCTTGAGTGTAAGGTTTTGCTAATAGTGTACTACTTTAATTTTGATATGTCAGAAATCGAAAAAAAACCCTGTAATAATGGTGTCAACAGCGCATGGTGCCACCTACTGTTTTGCATGCATTTTATCTCTCATCGTCTGTTTGCCGTATCATTTTACAAATTTACTGATGGAAGACGGCAGGTTTACTATGTTAACCTCAATGTAGCACAATGAAAAGCAAATAAGTGAAAGCAACTGCAAGTGAACAAAAAATAAAATATTTCTTCAAAAACACATAATATTAAACTTTAGAAGTGAAATATTTGCAGATTTAGCTGGTTTATTTGTATGCATTTGTATATATTCTGCTTTTTGTTTATTACAAAATGTTTTTTAAAAACAAATTAAAGTAAAGACTATATATATAAATATACCAATACCATATCTCTAAATATGTTTATAAGAAGCTTCCAAGAACAACAAGTATAACAAAGATACCACTCATAGTTTCATTTGTTGGCCTTGGAAGGCCGCAAAGCCTGAATTGGGATGCACCCACTGCGTATGCACAAAGTCCCTCCCCAAGAGGATTTAATTTTTTAACGGTTGAGGATTGGCTCTTTTTACTGGAAGGTAGGACCAAAGTGGCCATACTGACCACTATATGACTGACCATTCATATCAATACCAGTGACGCATCTTGTTAATATTACAGTTTTTTACGATTGCTTACACACTAAAATTAAACTTTTCCCACAATTAGCAAAACCTTACAGTCAAGGAACAAAACACGAGGCTGGATTTGCACAACTGTAAGCACATTGTCAACTTCACACTATTTACAAAACAGTACACACAGTGATTTGCAAAACACTAAACACATTTGTATACATCAGACAGTTAAATGACCACACTTATGAGCCAATCTGTTAAACACAGCCATCAGGTGCACAAACACACTATTGTTAAATTGTAGACACACCAATCAGGTTTAAGCACTATGCAGCAGGTAGGTTCACCTGTCTTTAACCAAAATAGAAAGAGTCAGAAGATAAGTGAGGATGAGAGGAGGAGTACACAGAGGAGGAGGAGGAGAAGGAGGTAGAGGCTGAGGAAGACCTGAAGCAGAAGAGGAACGTGCACAAAGAAGAAGATGACCAAACTTATCAAATGAGATTCATGCAACACTAGTGGACTATGTTGTGAACCATGGATTGACACTAAGGGATGCTGGACTGAGAGTTCAGCCAAATCTTAGCAGATATACAGTGGCAACTGTCATAAGGGCTTTTCAACAGGAAAACAGGTAAAAGAAGATCTGTCTACAGTTACAGTACAATCAGACGCTTATTGTACGCACCATATCAGCACTTATGATGCCCCTTCCTGTGACACTGTAGAGTAAGTTACATGTATTATTCTATACATAGGATTAAGGGTCGGGAACGACGAGGAGGAAGGGGGGGCCCATATTTACGCAAGAACAAGAGAGAGAGAGATAATAATGCTATCAGGCTGAGAGAACTACAAGCAAACATTATCGGTGACCATGCCATGTCCAATGATGTCCATCAGGTATCTTAGTCAACACTGGCACGCATCCTAAAAAAAGACATCAGGTTTAAATGAAACAACAGATTAGCAAATGGATGTTGAGGAAATCCTGCATGAATTCATATAAATTGACAAGGCAGGGTTTAAACTCACAAAAGCAAAAAGGAGAGGCCGAAATATCATTGGTCACAGGGCTATAATCAATGTCCCGGGGCAATGTGAGGGTAACATCACCCTTTGCATTGCCATTTAACAGCATGGGGTTCTCCTCCATCATGCCAAATGGGCCCTTACAACACACCTCACATTCTCCCATTTTTGGACCGTAATCTGGGACAATGTGCCAGTCCACTGCCCTGCTTTGGTCCAGAACTGGTTTCAACACCATCCACACAGCCAAAGAGCAGTAACTACGCATTTGGTCAAAATTGAGTTAAGAGTTGAAATGGGCTTCGTGAGATCTGTTGTGTCTTGTGACAAGGTGACATTGTCCCAGATTACGGTCCAAAAATGGGAGAATGTGAGGGGTGTTGTAAGGGCCCATTTGGCATGATGGAGGAGAACCCCATGCTGTTAAATGGCAATTGAAAGGGTAATGTTACCCTCGCATTGCCCCGGGACATTGATTATAGCCCTGTGACCAATGATATCTCTGCCCCTCCCTTTTGCTTTTGTGAGTTTAAACCCTGCCTTGTCAATTTATATGAATTCATGCAGGATTTCCTCAACATCCATTTGCTAATCTGTTGTTTCATTTAAACCTGATGTCTTTTTTTAGGATGCGTGCCAGTGTTGACTAAGATACCTGAAGGACATTATTGGACATGGCATGGTCACCGAAAATGTTTGCTTGTAGTTCTCTCAGCCTGATATCATTATTATCTCTCTCTCTCTCTTGTTCTTGCGTAAATATGGCCCCCCCTTCCTCCTTGTCGTTCCCGACCCTTAATCCTATGTAGAGAATAATACATGTAACTTACTCTACAGTGTCACAGGAAGGGGCATCATAAGTGCTGATATGGTGCATACACAGTGTTATGTTCACTACTGTAGCATGACACCTGGACATGTTTGGTTGCGATTCTCCATGTTGACTGATTTGGGTAGTATATGGAGAGAAATCAATTATATTTTCCTCAGTCTGCAGCATTGCTGTTGTGTAGTGTTTAGTGAACTATTGTGTACTTGCACTTTCTCTGTGTACTTCATTTACAGTACTCTAATCACTGAGAATTAGACTTGCTAAAAACTTTTAGGTTAGCAACAGAAGCAGAGGTGTCATGCCCATTCAAACTGAGGGGGCACTTTTGAGCCAAATGGATTTTGCATGCAACCTCAAAATCAAAGAAACATCCATTAATCAGTTATTTGACTTTTAATCTGTTTAATATGCACAATATTATCAATTCTGTGCTGCATCCTTTTCACTTTTTCCTACTCATTTTGATAGTGTTTTGATCGTGTTACATTACTTTAGTCATTATTCCGATTGAATAGTATTTGATATGAAAGTTAGGGGTGTTCAGATTGTTAGAAATGTAAGTGCCATGGAAAAGACTGAAAGCTTTATAATATTTCGTTTGATCTGTGAGCTGTGCACACTGTGCCCCCTTAAAAAAACTGGTGCATGACGGCCCTGAACAGCGGTGTGTAACTGGTTCAAAAAGATTGAAGTCTAATGAAATGTGTGTGTTTCGTATGGTAACAAAATATTGTTTTTATAAAGTCGTGTATAGTTTTGAAAAAAGTGTTCCATTTTGCAAATGATCTGAAGTGTTGTGCTACTTTGGTGTAGGGTTGTGTTAATTGTGTGTAGTGTTTTGACACACCGGGCCCTGTTTTCAAAATTGTGCTTAAGCAATTGAAAAAAACTGTAAACATCTTTGACTTAACTGACCTCTGGAAGAAATACCTTTTTAAAATGTTGCAATTTCCTAAAGACAAGGAACGATGGTGAGCATGGATCACTGTGCAAAGAGAGGTTTGGCAGCCGGGGAAGAATTCAAGGATCTGTAGCTAACGTTATACATTAATTTTACACAGTAACATTAGTTCAGTGTAATAGTTGACCATGGCACCACCCCTGTTGCTATGGGATCTGCCCACACATGCGCACACCCGATTGATTTGAACGTGCACGAGACACTCTAGGAAGAGCAAAAGTATGGCAGAGAAAGTGTATATCCAGTCAGCGAAGGCAAACAAGGCAAAAAAAGGAATAAACAAAGCAATCAAACGAGAGTAAATATCACGTGACTTTTCCTCGAGTCGATGATGCGGTAGCGGTATTGTCTCCGGAGTGTAGTCCTCATCAGAGTCCACAATGCTTTCATCACGGAAACTCTTCCATGCAAAACACTGGCTTAATAGTGAGTACTAAAAGGCATCCTATCTGTTTATATTCATAGTGATAAAGTTAGGTGTATTATGTGATATGATGTTGTTACATGCACCGCGCTCCTTCCTCTCCGCTCGTCTCAGGTAAATCCTTCTCCCAGCAAAGCTGTCGGTGTCGCACGTTCATGTGTTTTGGGGGCGTGGCTTTAAAAGAAACCCAGAAGGGAGGGGTGGAGTGAATGGAAAAATGAGCTGTGTTTAAAACAGTGGTGAGAGGTCTACAGACACTCGATTTTTATACTCTCTTTTTCAGAGTACTTACATTTTACTTATGTATTGATATATAAAGACAGTTTAAACAAATTTGTTAAAAAGTTTTTTTTAGATAATTCCTGCCTATCCTGCCTTTAACAGAGTGTGTGAGTGTCATTTAGGCATGTCAGATGGATAGCAGATTTTTGAACTGGGTTTTGCAGTTCTCAGAGGGATATTGCAATAAATTAAGGGCCCCGATTTATTAAACGGGAAAATTAGCATGAGAGCACAAAAAAAAAACGCAGATGGGAGTTGAAATATCGTCTCGGTTACGAATGTAACCCGAGACGTCACGTTGTGACCGACGAATTGGGAACTCGCTTAGAGAGACCAATCTGCTTCGAGTACTACTAAAACGCCAATGAACTTGGCATTGAGATATTTGCATAATGCTGGTGCTGGCCCGCCAGGTGCCTTTATAAGCAGCAGGTGCAAATAGGGAAATTAGCTTCTTTTCGCTGAGAAAGCAGGGAGAATGTGACCGGCCGACAGCAGGGAGCAGCACCTGTGGCGACGGGACGTGACGTCTCTGTTCCCTCCTTCAGGGAACGAGGGTTACATCCGTAACCGAGACGTTCCCTTTCAGTCGGTCACTACGACGTCACGTCGTGACCGACGAATTGGGAATCCCTACCAAAACACCACTAGGGGCTGACCTCTTCAGGTGTCTGCAAAAAAACCCTCCAAATTCCCTTAAGGAAATGGAGAAATAGGATAAGGCAGAAAGGCCGGGCACTAGATGTTCCTTTAACCCCACAGAAGTGCCAGCGACTGGGAAGCGCCCTACTTGAGCGGGATAGGAACGCTGCGGAAGCCACCGCCCCTCTTAAGGGCTAATGGTGGACGAATAAAGTAATAAGGACAGCCGTGGCTGTGTAAGCAAAGCAGTGCTATGCTAAGGGAAACGTGGGCTGGTAGGATTAACCCCACGGAATAATACTCACAAAGGAACCCGGTGGGACACAATGTGGAGCCCGAGCCAAACACGTAGGTTCGCGAGGATACAGCTAGTGAAAGGCTGACAGCCAATGCTCCGCAACAAAGGCTGCCAAGGCAGTGGAGGAAGAGCAATTCAAACCATTACGCATTTTTGCTCTGATGGCCTTCCATACTGAAACTCAATTTGGAGCACCAGTCAGAGGCTGCAAGCCGCCTTGCGAGTCTGCTCTCCGTGCCCTCCCTGGTGAGGAAAGAACACGAGAGGATACAGGCTCGATACGAACACTGTAAAATCTAATGAACGTATTAGGTGTCACCCAACCAGCAGCTCTACAGATGTCTGTTAGCAAGGAACCAAGAGCGAGAGCCCAAGATGAGGCAACACTCCGTGTGGAGTGGGCTCTCAAATTAAAGGGGCAAGGAATACCCTGAAGATTATAAGCCAGGGCGATAGTATCAACTATCCAATGAAACATCCTCTGCTTAGTGACAGCTTTCCCTTTCTGCTGGCTACCATAACAAACAAAGAGCTGGTCTGAGGTCCTGAGGCTTTGCGTGCGGTCCAGATAGAATCGCAGTGCGCGTACGGGGCACAACAAAGCCATGGTTGGGTCTGCCTCCTCCGGGGGCAGCGCTTTCAAGCTCACCACCTGATCTCTGAAGGGAGTGGTGGGAACTTTGGGCACATAGCCTGGTCTGGGTCTCAATGTTACTCTCGAGACAGCAGGACCAAACTGAAGGCACGAATCGTCAACAGAGAATGCATGTAAATCCCCTACTCTCTTCACGGAGGCCAATGCTAGCAGGGTCAGAGCTTTCATTGATAAAAGCTTCAGACTCGCAGACTGCAAAGCCTCGAACGGAGGTCCCTGAAGTGCTTTCAGCACCATGGACAGGTCCCAGGGAGGAATAGAAGGAGGGCGCGAGGGGTTTAGCCTGCGAGCGCCTCTTAGAAATCTAATAACCAAATCATGCTGGCCAACTGCTCTGCCGTTGATAAGTGAGTGATGAGCAGAAATAGTGGCGATATCAACTTTAATGGTGGAGGGTGACAGCCTAACGTCTAACCTATTATAAGCCAATTGTCGAGGTAAGCCAATATGCGAACACCGCTCTCTCTGAGGGGCTTTAACGCCACCTCCACTACTTTCGTGAACACACGGGGAGAGAGAGACAGCCCGAATGGTAAAACTTTGTACTGATATGCCCGACCCTCGAACGCAAACCGGAGAAACGGTCTGTGACGAGGGAGAATGGACACATGAAAGTATGCGTCTTTCAGGTCTATTGCTGCAAACCAATCTTGGGGGCGTATTGAATTGAAAATTTGCTTCGGTGTAATCATCCTGAAAGACCTCTTCTGAAGAGATTTGTTCAGGACGCACAAATCCAAGATCGGTTGTAACCCACCGCCTTTCTTGGGTACTATGAAATACGGGCTGTAGAAACCCGACCTCATCTCGGTAAGAGGGACCGGCTCGATCGCGTCCTTCGCCAGCAGGACTTCGACCTCTGCACGCAGTACATGTGCATCGGACGCTTTCACCGTGGTAAAACGAATGCCCGAGAATTTAAGTGTGTGCCGGTTGAATTGTATTTCGTAACCGAGGCGGATCGTGCGTAAAACCCAACGAGACGGGCTGGGAAGCTGAAGCCAAGCCCCCAGGGACCGCAAGAGGGGAATTAACGGCACTACCGGTGTACCCGCGGTGGGGCAGCGAAGGGAGACAGGTGTTACTGTGTTTGTAATACCCGGGCAGCTCCAAAGAACCAATCATCCAAGCGGGACGGTTCGGGCTGAGGGGGGTTAACCCACTCTAACCCTACGGTCTCCGCCGCTCGAGCGAGCACGGCCACCATCTCTGGATCGAACTCCGGCGTCCCGACCCGACCGGAGGGAGGAAGGGCGTCGGGGACCACGTCAGAGGGAGGGGGCCCACCCTCGGATGCTGCGGTTTCCGTGGATCCAGAGGGAGGCACAACAGATTCTACAGACATCGTAGAACACGACGCTGAAGTCTCCATCGGCACATCTACCGGCTGTGGATGAGGAGGCTGAGAGCTGAAGGACGAATCCCCCGATCGGTTAAGCACAGTAATGCGGAGGTCATCCTTTGAGAGCTTAACAGCCGCACAGTGGCGGCGCTCAGCACTCGCAGGACGCGGGTTGCGTTTTTCCCGGAGAAAAGACAAACCTTCTCCGCAAATCCACAAGGGACATATTCTCGCAGTGAGAACACTTACCCCCAGCAAACGCTGCCTCCGCGTGCTCGATACCCAAGCATGAGAGACAACGCTCGTGACCATCCTTCGGACCCATATATTTGCCGCACCCAAGATCGCACGGACGAAAAGCCATCCTGAAAAGGACGCTGATCTCCGGATATACGAGAGAGTGGCTGCCTTTAACAAGGCACAAAGCTCTCCGTATCACTCTTTTAGGGAAATTCACTCAGATGCTCAGTTGATGATGCGCACAGGGAAAGGCAACACACACACTAAACTCAAAACAAAAAAGATGCAGAGTCGTGGAATACTGCGAAGCGTCCGCTGTGGTACTGCTAGTCCAACCAACTTCAGCAATCGATCCCAACAGAGTAGAGTAGCTTCTCAGTAGCAGATACTGCTGGCTTTCGAAACGAAAAAGCTAATTTCCCTATTTGCACCTGCTGCTTATACACGCACCTGGCAGGGCGGCGCCAGCATTACGCAAATATCTCAATGCCAAGTTCATTGGCGTTTTAGTAGTACTCGAAGCAGATTGGTCTCTCTAAGCGAGTTCCCAATTAGGCATCACGACGTGACGTCGTAGTGACCGACTGAAAGGGAACTGCGGGTTATTAACTAAAAAGGTGCAAATTAAATAACAAGGGAACAACAGCTCATTTCCATAATGACCAACGCAATCTACTAAGAGCAAGCGCAAATTAGTTCAGAGTTGCGGGTGATCTACTGTGATTGAGGCAGCTTGTTGTAACCTGCACTTTAAAAATGGCTGGGTTATTTTTGACCCATAATGGGTAAATATTGGTCAGAACACAAGCTGGGTTAAAAATGACCCCATGCTGGGTTTCACGAGTTCACACTTACAAAAAATTCTGAACAGGGTTATTAATATGCGTATTTGGCGTGCTGTCCGAGGAGAGGGCTCGGAGCTCGTTAATGGCCTGAGCCCGGAGCGCCTCCTGGCGGGAGAGGGTTCCGGGCTCGGCCTTAGGCCCACTCCTCATTCACCTCCAGAGAAGCTGAGCTTCCATGGGCGGGACATAATCGCAGCATTTATCCAATGACCGTCTAGTTTCGAAGCGCTGAAAAAACTGTTCAAAGCAGCCCCATTGAAGTCAATGGAAGCTGGGCTTCAACAGGGAGACGCTACGGGAATGTATGAGAAGGAGATCGAGTCAGCTGGCCTGCTGTATGTAACTGATTCTAAACGAACTCGTCTTTGAGATGAACGTTTTCTATCGTATTTTTAGTCAATAAAATGTTAATACAATAGTACATATTTGACCATTCGTTTTTTGTCATTATGGGGAAGCCGAGCTTCCCTTGTAGTCTTAAAGAAATCGCCACTGGTAATGAGCAAATGCCTCCTGTTATGACCACTGCAGAAGGATTTACATATAAAAACTTTCAAAGAGTTTAAGTACTGTCCAATGGTATTGCTACTTCAGACTGTCAAAGGCTTTTTTAGCATTTTAAGATGCTGTGGTGCAAAGTGTGTCACTTGCAGCTGCATTTATGACAGTAAAATTATCTGATCATCCTCATGCACCAAATAAAAAATATATAATCAAGTAAATCGACGTTTGGCATACAATTTAACATTTTATAGAGACAATGATCTTTAATTCCCACAGTTAACAGTTAAATCTGTCAGGCTAAGGTAACATAATTTCATAATCATATCATCACTTTTATTGAAAGAGACATCTTTAACAGTATGAAGAATCATATTTAATAACGGCTGTCCTATCCAGAAAGACATAGTGCAGGAGGGATTCTGTCCCGCAGGTGCCATTCATCATGGTCATAAGACCTTTCTTTCATTCATCTAAAGAAAATGGGGCATTCAGAAAGATTGCCTTTCACCACGGAGTGAAAAAAAACTCAGATTTTATCAAATCTGATACATATATTCAAACCTTTAAATACATTTGGGCCATTGGCAGTTTGAATTGCCGATTATTTATCATTTCTTTTGCTATTTTAATCTAAAAAGCTAAAGTAGAATTTGGCTTAGCACCATTGAAGTAATAGGCAGAGGTGGGACCAAGTCATTGTTTTGCAAGTCACAAGTAAGTCTCAAGTCTTTGCATTCAAGTCTCAAGTCAAGTCCTGAGTCAAGACAGGCAAGTCCAAGTCGAGTTGCAAGTCATCAACTTCAAGTCTTAAACAAGTCATAAGTGCTCTTTGCCCAAATTAGTGTATCAATCATATAAAATGTATATTCATTTATATCAGGAAGGCAGGTAGAGTATGTTTTTGCTGTAATTTTTTGAATGATTTTCATTCCTATGTCCATGACGACATATCAAGTGACGTGACACTGACTGTATATGATTGCCGCAAAAAAAAAAAAAAAAACGCAAACTATTCAATATTTAGATTCTCAAATATATGTAAATAAATGTTAAAGTGCGGTTGAATGTTTTAAGTTAAATGTTAAGTTTATAATGTGCAGCTGATCGCTAAATTTAGGGTCTATGTGCTGCAGACTGGATTCACAAGACTTGAAATCATTTGTTTATCCCGAAAGAAATGAAAGTGAGAAAAAATTATTATACTGAATAGTTACATACACAATGCTCATTTTGTAAAATAAATAATGAAATTCAACTTATTTTAAAGGATCATGTGACGCTTGCCTAATGTGCGATTTATAAGCTGCCTAGTTTGTAAGTATTTATCTACTAATTCTGTTGCAGCAAACTTTAAACCTTGTTTTAAAAAAACATAATTTTAATCATTGATTTAAGATATATTTAAGATGAACTTTACCAAATTTCACCAAATACGACCAATAGATGCGTTTACTAAATTAGCGCCTCTACCAGCAGCAGGTGAAACTTAATACACTCAAAAAAATGAACTTGGTTGGAGTCAGTTTTACTAAATAATTTCTTGTTCACTTTACTTAACAAACAAAAGTAACGGCATATGATTAATTTAACTTAGTAATTTTAACAAAAGACTGTGTCTTGTCAGCTTTACTTCAAAATTATTTGTTCAGCCAATATAACATTGTTGCGTAAAATTAACAGATTAATAAAACCAATACAGACTTGCATCTCATTGGCTGATGATGCGGCAGTGTATTATGGGTAAATTGTTGTTCTGGCAGAATTGTTGTACCCTCTTGCAGAAGTGTAGCACCATTAGATAGGTACCTGAGTAATAAGTGGCCAAGTATAAGTTATTTAACTTGTTCTGATATATTTCAGAACAAAATAAACCAACAAACGGTTTGAAATGTTACATTGCATTTCAAATATGTTTGTGATATGTTTGATAAACTGTAATTAAATAAAGGTTGTATTGAGCAGTTGCACTCTGATTGATTGATTCGTTGTTATGGAGTTATTAAATCATTATTTTTAATTTTGTTTCATCAATTAAATGTTTCATAATAGTGACTTTACTGGGACTTCTTTAGTCCATGCAACATTTAAATTGTAAATTTTACACAAACTTTTTTAGTAAATACAACTTACATTTTATTTGTTAACATTACTTAACAAAGCTATGTGGAACCCACTTGACGAAGTTTTTTTAAGTGAATCCAACTTTTTATTTTTTTGAGTGTATATAAGGGAATAAAATTATATTTTGGGGTATAAATTTGTTTAGATTTTCAATTTAAACCGCCAGGATTAATTGTATTTTATTACACATTACACTATTCAGGCATTTGGAGCAAATAAAGTACCCATTTATTTATTATATGATATAAACACAACTTTTTAAAAAATTACAGAGGTTAAACAATCAATTTGTTTGAAGAAAAGATGCAAAAGTGATGACAATCCTCTGTAAATATCAGGATATCAGACGTACATTGATTCGAAAACTGCCCCGATGCTACATCATCTATGATTGTGAAAAGGCATTGGCTTTCGTGTGTCTCATGACCCATCGCATTATTACGTCAGCTAAGAATGTGAAGAGCTGTTGTGATCGACTACGTCATGCTGGTTTATGTTTGAATGAGATCTGACTGTGCGTTCTTCATATGAAGTAATCGTATGGCTTCAGTTCGCAAGGTTTGCAACGCGAATGCTTTGTAATACTTATATACTGTTTTATGCAATAAATACCTGACTGTACTTTTACTTACGTGTTGTGTTTTATATGGTTGAGAAGTGGTTGGGTTTAGGGTAAGGGTGAGGGTGGGGTTAGATGCTCCAAAATATCTTTAAAACCATAAATGTTTATTAAACCGTTTCTACATTTACAAATTCATAAAATTAAATGTGTCTAATCTGATGCATAAGGCAAAAAAACTTAAAATGTATAACAACAGGTTGTATTTATAAGCTACTGCCGCTAGAGGACACTAATCCTTTAAAATGTCACTTTATGTCGTAATAAGGTGCTTTTAATATACATTACGAAAATGTTATATATATATTTGAAAGCATATTATAAGTTAAAGGCTTTATTTTTACCTGGCATTCGAAACAACACATTTTAGTGTTGCAATGGCAATACCGCAACACCGTGAAACCGTCGTATTTTTGCTAAAGGTTATCATACTGCCAGAATCTTATACCAACCCATGCCTAATGGATTAATTTAATAGAGGTTTAAATAAAATGAAATGCACGTGCAATTAAAATGTGTGACTAACTGAACAAAACAGTTGTGGCAGGATTCCTGGGATGCGGATGTTGGGCAAACAAAAGAAGTGAGGAATATGTTTAACATTTAACAGCAGCCGTAACGGTGATGATGATGCAAGCTCCAGTGATCGCGACTACGCCTATCGTTTCTCATGCCTGCGTCCTGTGTGTCTGCTGAGCAGCAATTAACCAGACAGGGCAGCGCTGTCAGGAGCAGAGATGTCAAGCACATAGGGTCAAGTGCACGCTTGCAGGGACCCGTGATAAGGACTCTGATCTGATCATGAAGTCTTTCCAGGTCACAGGGCCAAGTCACGTCTTGAGTCATTGCTGTCAATGTCTAAGTCGTCTTTAGTTATGTTGAGACGAGTTGCAAGTCATCAAATTTGGGACTCGAGTCCGAGTCTTGTCGCAAGTCATGTGACTCGAGTCCACATCCCTGGTAATAGGCTCTTCTAACCTTGTGCATCAAAAACTTTGTTCTGTAACAAGGAATGAAAGTTTTCAAAATGTGAAAGATGCCTTAACTGGTGTAGACACGAGGCATTTAGCTAAAACAACACTGTGATCAGATAAAGGTCATGGCCATATTATAGCGCTATGTATTTCTGAATATGAATTGTTAGATATGACAATGTAATATTTTATGTCTTTCATGTCTAGAAGAGTAATACTGCCTAATTGTGAATTGAGGAGTGTGATATTTATCAATTAGGCTCAAATTAAACATTAATATACATTTAATTAACAGGAATGATCAAGAGATAAATGTACGTCTGCGTTTATCAGCACTGCACTGATAATAAGGAAACAATACTGAATCTGCAGGAAAGTGTTTTTTTTAGCAAGAACAGGAAATACATTTTTATCAGAGATGGGACATAGATTCAAATGAATGCAAACTTATGACCCGCTTTACATGCTTTTTTTAATTTTTACCTCATTTGTAAGTCAATTTGGACAAAGGCGTCTGCTATATGACTAAATGTAAATGTAATATATGACACCATTTTGACAGCTATATCTTTCTAGGACGTTAAAAGGAAGCTTTTATTTTAAAACATAAAGTGTACCACATAAATAACTATTCAATAATGATGATGCAGCTTCGTAAAAAAATTAAGAAAACCTTTGAACACCTGTTTTCCTCAAATGTGATGTATGTGAATAAATGCCAGGTCATCGTAATGTCTATGCAAGTAGTCTAGTCAGACGCTTAATCTCTGTTTCTGCCTCGGGCTTGAGTAGAAGTGTAAACCCACACTAGATTTGACTGTCTGTAAATACCAACAGAGATCTCATGAAACCTAATGTAAGAACAAATGGATCTGAACAGTACAATAACATTACCCCGTTGGCCATTAATATAAATAAAATGTTGACATAATGTGTCACACTAACAACCATTATTATGACCAGACCACTTAAAAAGTCCTCAACCTCTAGATAGGACTTGTGATTAGCTTTGTCTGTCTTGGAGTTTGAGTTGTGTTGGATACCCCTGCACTAATCTGTTAAATGTCTTTTTTACCATCGACTTGTAAATTTCCTCAACACCTTGAATATACAATCTCGTATCTATAAAATAAACATTTGGGGCCTGTTTGTGTTGTTGGGGTGTGGCGGCTGATGCACTGAGATTTCATTATCTACTGTTTACACTGTTCAATGAAGGTAAAACCTATTGGTAGAGAATCCAAAATGACATGAGACACGAGATTTAAAGCTTTCATGGCTTCTGGTAGATTTACAATGCAGAAATTATTCCTGTGTCTCTGATGCTCTATGAGTTTATTTCTAAGATGGCTGTTCAGGCCTGATGATCTACATATTTCTCTTACCCCACAAGAACAACCAGACAGCTTCATCTGAATGTTCTTCATTTTGTGTTAAAGAGTTTTAAACTGTGTTTCAATAAACAACGGTTGCTTTATTCAGATTTGAAGACATAGGGCTCTATCTTACACCCGGCGCAATGCAGCGCAATGCGCGACGCAAGTGTCTTTCGCTAATTTCCACCCTGCGCAATTATATTTTTCACGTTTAGCGCCACGTTATTTAAATAGCAAATGCATTTGTGCCCCTTTTTGCGCCCATGGGCATTCTGTTCTTAAAACGAGGTGTGTTCAGGCGCATTGTTGGCGCGTTGCTATTTTGAGGCAACTAGAATAGACTACGCCATTGACCAACAAAAACCTGCTCTAAAGTCTAAAGTCAATGGCGCAATATGTTTTTTGTTATTTAAAGAGCGCATTAGTAATATGCGCCTAAACGGGAGGACAACACGCGTTTGCTTATCACAAAGTACATGAATGCGCAGCAGCACAAAAATGCTTTTAAATATGAAAGATTAAAGGATTGAATGTAAAAGATTATTATTGAGTCTCTTGGACATAAATGAGGACTAATTATGAGACGTTAGAAGGTGTAAAGAGCTGCTTCACCTGTAGACTGGTAAGTAAATAAATGATTTGCTTTAAACAAATGCATCTGTTTTTAAATGCTACCTTACGGATTTATTGTATATGATGACTCTGTACCTGTGGATATGGTAAGATGAGAAACATTTTTAAGTAATGCTTAAAAAACTCTTTGCTTAAAAAACACTGTCCAAGTGTTAAAACGTGCGGAGAGCCGTTTGTAAATTCTTTATCTCCTGTTTGTTACAAATAAAGTATTTTTAGAGTACAAACCTTATCTTACATACTTGTAAATTATTAATAATTAATACATTTTTGATGATATTGGATAGCCATACATTTAAAGCAATTATAAGCCTGCTTTTTTCCTTCCATGATTAAGAGAAAACGGGTTATAAATGTTTTCGTGAAAAATTTACAATTTCAATAAAAATGAAAACAACACAATTATTTAACATTAATCTTAAACTGGGGATCTTCTTCCTCCGCTTAGTTTTTCAGTTTACAAACTCCGTCATCTAAATAGGGATTAGACCTAGCGCAACTGGCTTTTAAAGGGGATGAGAGCTGAGACTCTAATTGGTTTATTGCACGATTCGCCCAAAATACTCCCATTAATCATTAAAAAAATAAGACCAACCCTTTTCGACCATGCGCTCGGTGCACAAACTATTTTTCCCGTCGTTAAATTAGCAAAAGGGGAATCGGACACGCCCATTTAGACGTTGGGCTGTGCGCTTTAGACAATGCGCTTAGATCGTTAAAATAGGGCCCATAATGTTATTGCCAAATATAAAGTCATAAAAATGGACACACAATAATTAAAATAGCATGGTTATATATACATAAATGGAAAGGGTCTGTGGAGCCACAGAGCTGAGTTGTCATTGTGCTCACAGGTCATGTGACCTCCATGTTTTTTTAATTTTAAAGAACAAAAGCACATTGCCTTAGTGTAGCTAAAATGATCCAGCACATTTATCTTGTGTTCATGCTAAATGTTTGTTTAATAAATTATAAATTCATTTTTAAATGTATGAATATTATAATATATAATTTAATATACAACATGTATTCATGTATTATTTTCTTCATGTTAATCTACAGATCGTGTTGGATGGGCGTGTATGATTGGATTTCTTCAAGTGTTATGGACAGTTTGGAATTGTTTATATACATTTAGAGATTGGGGTAAAGTATTAATCATCTGCTTTAATCATCTTCTCTGTGTGATGTTTCATTTACTTTCAGTTCTAGTTTATTTTTTTCAAACCCTTTTTAGTTCTTCATTTATTTATCATTTTCCAATTAAGAAACAAATAATCATTTATGCTTTTTCAACTTTCAAGACACAACAATTACAGCTATAAAAGTATTCATTACCCTCACATTGTGAAAAAATCCCAGTATTCTTCCTCAGTTTGTTTAAAAAACGTTTTTACCCGTTTGCATTATTTCCAGTTTCATAAGGCAGTCCCAACTTAAATGTTGTTACTGCATTGACAAGACTCTTAAGTAAGCAGTATGGCTCCACACTGTAATCCAGCAGAAAATTAAAACAGAAATGTAAAACAAAAAAGCAAAAACAAGATATTAATATTGATTAAAGATATTGAATGTTAAGAACGTTACTGTGTTTTGCTGAGAACGTTACTGTGTTTTTTCCTATTAAAGCCACAATTCACCCAAAAATTATATTAAGCCATTATTTACTCATCTCATGTTGATCTGACAAAATGTGGATCAATCATCTAAGTGAAGTCATTTTAAAAAGACTTCTGTTCAATCTTATCCACACATTAAAAGTGAATACTGTCATCTCAAGCTTTGGTGTTGCATGTTTACTGACTGTAGATGTTGAGAAAGAAACAGATACACCTGTAGAAGTCAGATGAAGGTGTGGTTCGAATGTCTGTCATGAAGGCCACAGTCATAAAGTCTTAACTTTGATGTGAACGGTTAAATCATAAGCAGTGTGATGTGGAGTCTTTTCATGCTGAATAAAGACCAGACATGTTGCTGTGTTCGTGGGCCAACTGCATGAACATGTTAAAGCAAGAGTGTGTCAATACTTAATACAATAATTGACCAACTTGCAAGTATACATTTCTAATCAGTCTTACTTTTTCAGATTCAAATTAGACCAAACTACCATTTTTATGTAACTGACTTGAGCCCTATTCGCACTGGATTAGTATTATCTGGGGACCTCATGTGATTTAGAAATTACCCCCCTACATCTGAATTTCGTGTTGCGCATTCGCACTGGATAAACAAAGCTTGTGATTTTACTTAAATTTACTGAAATAAATCTCGGATATGGTGTCAAGGCGTAAGACAGTGTTCTAATTACACGCGACGCTTTTCCATGTTAATCAGAGTTTTTTAACAAAAGCCTTGAAAAATGATATACGAAATGATAGATATATGAAATGATAGGCCTTGACAGTTACTGAAAGGTACTAGCCACTCAGCATTTTCATTGGCCAAAATTTTGTTGTTGGTAAAATAAAATTCATATGAATAAACGTGACTTTGGCATCCTTAAAGGTGCAGTGTGTAATTTTTAGAAGGATTTCTTGACAGAAATGCAAAATATTATACATAACTATATTATCAGTGGTGAATAAAGACCTTTTATAATGAACCGCTATGTTTTTATTACCTTAGAATGAGATTTTTTTCTACATACACCGAGTGCCGGGTTAAGCCTTTGTGAGGCCCTGGGCTAACGCTGGTTTGCCCCCCCCCCCCCCAATATACACTGAAAAAAAATAAAGGCTGGATTTACTAAGTGCCCCATTGCGTACATTTTTTTAGTAAAACTTACTAAAAAAGGGGATGCAAAAACGATGCACTGTCTATATTTTTTAGTAAATCCAGTGTTTTTTTTACAGCGTATGTGCAACATTAAATACCTACAATTATTTAAATAAATGAAACAATATTATCAAATAATTTTACAATCAGAAACAGCCCAGAAAATAACATTTATTAAATAAAACTTACAACAAAAAGTGCTTCTTTCTGCTCTTCTTTAAAGAGAATTCTTCAATTAAATCATTAAAATCAAGTTGACGCAAAAGTAGGCTGAAATTATTTAAATAAATTAAACAATATTATCAAGTAATAATTTTACAATCAGAAACAGCCCAGAAAATAACATTTTTTAAATGCAACTCACAACTAAAAGTGCTTCTGTCTGTTCTTCTTTAAATATAATTCCTCAATTAAATTATTAAAATCAAGTTGACGCAAAAGTAGGCTGAAATTATTTAAATAAATTAAACAATATTATCAAGTAATAATTTTACAATCAGAAACAGCCCAGAAAATAACATTTATTAAATGCAACTCACAACTAAAAGTGCTTCTGTCTGTTCTTCTTTAAATATAATTCCTCAATTAAATTATTAAAATCAAGTTGACGCAAAAGTAGGCTGAAATTATTTAAATAAATTAAACAATATTATCAAGTAATACTTTTACAATCAGAAACAGCCCAGAAAATAACATTTATTAAATGCAACTCATAACTAAAAGTGCTTCTGTCTGTTCTTCTTTAAATATAATTCCTCAATTAAATTATTAAAATCAAGTTGACGCAAAAGTAGGCTGAAATTATTTAAATAAATTAAACAATATTATCAAGTAATAATTTTACAATCAGAAACAGCCCAGAAAATAACATTTATTAAATGCAACTCACAACTAAAAGTGCTTCTGTCTGTTCTTCTTTAAATATAATTCCTCAATTAAATTATTAAAATCAAGTTGACGCAAAAGGGCCTGAAATCTAGGCCCTGACCCAGCCCTGGCCCTAGCCCGGCTCTTGTCTGACAGCTTATCAGAATTCTCAGCCCGAGTCCGACCCGAGTGCGAACTTTTTAATTCTCCCCATTAGGAATCTGTGTCTGCAGATATAGTCATTGCATCGTGTATGTTTGTGAGTAGAAGTCTGTGCTGTCTGCTGTGAGGTTTTTATGAGAGAAGCACAAACTATTTAATAGCCTATATAATATGTAAAACTTGAATTTGAAATAAAACTTTCTGCGGAGAAGTTAATGAGATCTCTGTCGTCTCTCTTGCTACATGACACGACAATTATTTATTATTTCAAATTCGTTTACAAGATAAATATATATACATTGTGTTGTTAAACTGATGAAATTATCTTGCTATATACGCTACATTCATTATGAGAAGCCTTTTCTTTTTCTTTTTTACACTGTAGACAGTAATACATGTATATTATATAAAACTCTATGGTCGTGAAAGCACATTATCCATTATCTGTTGGTTCATGTTGGTCTAGTTTAATTCAGGGTAATCCTTTAATAAAATGTATAATATAGGTATAAAATATTTTATTGTTTTGTAATATTCACAGCACACATTCTCTCAGATCGTTTTAAAACATTTTAAATCATTCTGCAAAATTCGCATAGATTTTGCAAAAGAAATCCAAAGAAATAGCAAAAAACACACTGCACCTTAAATTGACATTAATTTGAATAATTTTACTTGATTTAGTTAGATTAGATGCAGAATGACCACCCAAATTAAGACTACATTTATTAGCTGGTATATATCAGTATAGATCATATCATATATTTAGGGGCATGATAAAGATGCTAGTAAGGCATAAATAGATGAACTTCTATTGAATATATTAAAAGTGGAGCAGGGGTGTTGAAGATTAACTAACAGTTTAAATATTTATTAACAACACCAATAAATAGTGTCAAGACATGTACATGAATTTTACTGTCAATTTGTTTATGCAGATTGTATTTTATAAGCTTGATCATGGTTTCTATAAAAAGGGTTTAATTCAATGCGCTCTTTTACTGACAAATGTCAAGAGGTCATTATTGTTGCATATATGTAGCCTACATTAATATGATGTGCGAACCTCTCCACTCTTCCCTTGACTTCGGACAAAACTGGGACATGTGCATTCAGGTATGCGCTATGAATTTCCCTCCGTTCTTGGCCAGACACTGTGCATGTGCTTTAAATCTCTTTAATAACTTTTATGCCAATTTTTTATATTTCCTGAAGTGTGCCTGTATGCGCTCAGACTGCAACCCCTGCATTCGCATTCATGATAAATGAAAGCTGCGCTGACGCGTGCGCGTGCCAGCCGGATGCAGACGCGGAAAAAAGGTATATCCGACCTGGCCTTACGTTGCAATGGGTCACAGTGTCGCATTCCGCATTGTTTATCATTTCACATAACTTTTAAGAAAACTACAAATATATATATATATATATATTTAACCTGCCAAAGTGGCTAGTGGGATTTGCTGTCTTACCCACAACAGCAGAAATCTACCCGCATTGGGCGGGTTGGTGGGTGTTAATGTCAATCCCTGGACCCCATCAAATCCTGGTCAAATTACAGAGATGCCGATTCGCACGGGATTTATATTATCACAGGACCTCTGTGTTTGGCTAAACATTTGCAGGGGAACTTTTACTTTACATTTAAGATTAAGATCACAGACAATCTCCACAATTATTACAAATGACTAAAGGTCACCACATAATACTAATCCTGTGTAAATAGGGCTTTAGTCTTGAAGAAAGAAATTTGATGACTAACTTTTAAGACTTTTAAGTCTAAGCAGTTTATGCAACCAACAACTGAATTACCCGGAGAGACTAGTTATGCTGGAAGGGTGACCATTAGAGCGTTTCAATAGTTCAGTCTTAAAATGAAAAGAACTTAGAAGTGTTGTGTAGCATAATCAGACAGTAAGAGTCTGAGTATGAAGTATGAAATCATGTACAATCAAGTATCATAAAATAACTTATTATGAAGCCGGACAAAACAATTGGTAAGACATAAACCAATATGAATTGTGTTTTTTTTCTGTTTTTTTTTATCTTGACTTCCATGTAGGTTTTCTGTGAGCATTCATGAAAGTAAATGAGTGCAGCAGAATAAAAGGCTCAGTCCATGTACTAATACCCACACTTGTGTATTTTTACTTGTCTACTAGCCTGCTTTACATCGTATGCACTTGACAGGTGCTTTAATCCAAAGTAGCCTAATTTACAATGCATTGCATTTTCATCAGCATGTGTGTTGACTGCATGTGTTGACTTTTTCACTGATCTACTGGCCTTCCTTCAACGTGATGCCCGAGATATATATATATTCCCATACAATTTTATAAAATAGTATCAGTATATAGTATATTCTTTATAGAATCAGCTATGTCTGGCTGTCTCTCAAGGGGTTTTTTATCCAAAGGACTTTTCCCCCCTAATAAAATTAGGATTTTTTTATCCTAGGAATTTTTTCAACCCCTAGGGAGTCAGCTGACATTGGCTTAACTTAGAACTCTCTTCTATACGTTACATCTTTACTCCGCTCACTAATACGTAAGATAAGTTTAATCTTAGCTTAACTTTTGTTGTCCAACAATTTTTCTGTATTTTCTCCTGGTTTTATTAATGTAAAGCTGCTTTGAAACAATTAAACAATTGTGAAAAGCGCTATATAAATAAAATTGACTTGACTCCTGTATAGTTCGGTGGTAGAGCATTGTGTTAGCAGTAGGGATCGACCGATATGGATTTTTTTGAGCCGATGCCGATACCGATTTTTTTCCATCAGCTTTAGCCGATGACCGATACAGGCTGCCGATTTTCTTTAGCCGATATTTGGAGCCGATACTGCTTTTTCTCATTCAGTTTATATCATAAAAATGACACAATGATAAAACCAAATGTTACAGCTCTTAATTTAAAAAAGGAACATTTATTGAACTACATTTAACAAATAGTAAGGTGAGGTAGAACAAGTAAGAAAATTCAGTGCTGCTTAAAATACATAAATAAAATAATAATTACACCATTGCACACAATAGCAGCAACCAAGCAGCATAACAAGGGGAACACTTTACTTTATCCATGAAAGTAACCAACTATTTACAACCTATTTAATGCTTAGGTCTAAGTTTTAGTGCACTTAACTTAATCTCTTGTAGAGCAAATGTCTTTAATAAGAAGACAAGGAAAATGTAAACAGCAATACTGATCAAAAACAACTTAAAAAGAATTCTGAATAACATGCCAATTGCCCCACTTCTGTACCTCACACACCCTCTTGCCCTATAATAAATGTGAGGGATAGTTAGTTTGCCTCAGCTCGCCCTAAAACGCATAAAACTGAACAAATACATGAGGATTTGTGTACGGACTTCGGTCAGATAGTAGAGCGCGTGCACGTGGGAGAGGTGCAGTGAGACATGGATGAGAGAGTGCATGTATCTTTGCGCTCCCAGTGAACAGAAATGTTGACAAAACTTACAAAAAAACACTTCTCCGGTCACATAAAAGTCATGTGGGAACTGTTTGGAACTAAGTGCTTTGGGTCATATTTCTTATTTTTTTTCGCTGACGAAAATTCCGCGAAACTCCGTGTTAACAACCATAAACGTATGCAACCATGAACTGCGCTCTCCACAATGACGAGAAACTATCAGCAATGGATATAAATTTTTAGCCTTTTACTACTACATATGTTTATGGAGATGAAAATTAAAAACCCAGCATGTCCAGCTATGATCAGCTGTTCGGCTGATGACCTGCGTTCGCTTGCGGCATTATGAGCACGCGTCGTGTCCAAACTGAGGTCAGACTGGTGGTCGCTGAATAAAACTCCTAAATACCACGAAATCACGGAACAACGTCAGCATTATTTAATCCTATGATGTTCGTAACAGCTGCCGTATGCATACGGTTAGCCTAAAGGCTATTTGAAGCTCCCTAAATACAATGGCAAGCAGTTTTATAGGCATTCGCGTTTTCCATTATGACCACCAAACTTTCTTAGCTATGATTGCACGCACATATAGAACAACGTGCTTACACTTTCAAAGTATATGGCAATATTTCAGTCACACAGTTAAAAGATGCTTTGAAGTTTAAAACTTACCAGAGCAGGCTTGGAGCGCTCCACTCTGCTAGTGGGGGGAGGGGCAATGCACGGGCTGCAGGCAGCCTCCAAGAACACAGAGCTGCCTGTGGGCGCCTGTCTGTAATTAATGCCGGGGAAAAGCTATCGGCGAACGCAAGCCGCGAATCAGCCGATGCCGATACACCTAAAACCTGCTAAAATCGGCCCGATGTATCGGCCGGCCGATATATCGGTCGATCACTAGTTAGCAGCACACAATGTCAAGTCATGTAAGGGATAATCCATGGCTAGCCATGCATTAAAGGGTTTTAATGCATGACCATGGGCGGAAATCCCGGGGGGGGTCGGGGGGAACAGGACCCCCCCTATCTGAGGGTTGTCCCCCCTAAAATATCATTAAAATATGTGTTTTGAAAATATTTTAATGATTTATGACTTAAACTAGTTGTGTAAGAAGTGAAACAATACAAATGCAAACGGAGCAACAACAAAAACGTTTTAAACATTTTGATTCCCCCTCCCTTGCCTCACAGTGGTTTGGTCCACTGCCCGCGCCCCTTTTACCTCACCACCGACACACAGTCCGGTAGAGAAGAGACGGAGCCGACGCGTTAATCAGCTATATACCTACAATACAACGTTTCCCATCACTTATCAGTTTATCCTCATATGTTTTAAAACTGGACTATTTTGACATGAACATATTTCGTTTTCTGAGAACAGAAGCAGATAAACGATCAAGAAAACAGATTTATGCATTCATGCAGAGGTGAAAATAACAAATTGCATTTACTCACCTTGCTGTAACCGAGTTTTTTTTTGTGTACTTTTACTTTGAGTAGTTTTTAAAATCTGTACTTTACTTTTACTTAAGTATGTTTAAAGTATTGTAGGCTACTTCGCTTCAAGTTAAATCATATCCGTTACTGAATAAAAAAAATAAAAAAAGTAAGGTGATAAAGACGCGCCACGGATGATTGATTGATGGGCTGATTGATTGATGGGCGGGGGAACGCGCAAAAAGAACCATGGAGAGGGACGAGACAGGCGCGGGCTAATGCAGACCCTCAATGCAATTCTTATGAAAGAAACCCCTGGCCATTGACGCAAAGCGATTGTTTCATTCAGGTAGCGTTCATCCTCTTGAGTACGGGTTTGAGTTTGAGAATTGCCGATCGGGTTTTAACCGCTAATTTGCACGACGCGTTTTTAATATGCGCATTATCTTCCGAGGTCTAGCAGCTTCGCGTCAAGTCAAACACAACTTAAGAACGTCCTCGAGAATGCGCGGATCCTTAGACATTGCAGAAAGAGAGAGCGCGAGAGAGAGAGATTGAAAGACATCAGGTACACAGGGTCTGGGAAGCTATAGAATACAATAAACGTGTAAAGGATAAAAGTATTATGGCACTCATCTCATTATATGCTCATTTATGTATATAGTTTAATAACATAATGTATGTTACCAGCAATACATCAATTACAACCTTACTATAATGATTATATTTATTAGCTGCTGACCTCATATTATTTTTGCTTCAAAAGTGCATAACTCACCTGTAAAAATCATTAAATAATTCCATAAATGTTTCTTAGTTATAAAAAAGCTTTTTATTTTATTAAATTTTTGTTATTGCACTTTAATTGTAAAGATGTTTAAAATTAAAACATAGTTTGAGATGTATACATCCTTCCTTCTTGAACTAGAAACCTCTCCCCGCTGTAAAAAAGTAGCTTTTACTCTTAAAATTAAAATGACTTACTTTTTACTTGAGTAGATTTTTAGACCAGTAACTTTACTTTTACTTAAGTAAAATATAATTAAAGTAACTTTACTTTTACTTAAGTAGAATATTTCATTACTCTTTTCACCTCTGCATTCATGTGTATTAAAATTAAATTTGCGTCCGTTCATAGAGAAAGAGAAACGTTTTCTATCTGTACACATTTCCTGGCAAGTACAATTTTGCCTGTATTATTGGTGTCCCCTTCAAAAATTGTTCTTGAAAAATTTTATGTTTATTGTCCCCCCCAACATTTAGATGAAATTTTCGCCCCTGTGCATGACGTAGAGGCGAAGAACCACCAGACGAGTAGCTGTGGATTATCCCGCTTATACCTTGGTTATTTGCCAAGTTAAAGCTGTAATTAATGTGTACAGTTACATTTTTTAACAGACAGGTAAAAATGAAGGTCATTTTCTTAAGTTAAGGCTCGCACTCCGTCCACTTTAAATAAAGTAGTGCCACTGTATTGCTTTTATTTAAATGAATTATCACATTTATTTAAATTCATTATTAAAAGAGAGAGACAGAGAACTGAAAGAAAGGGACAAGAGAGAGAGAGAGAGAGAGAGAGAGAGAGAGAGAGAGAGAGAGAGAGAGAGAGACACTTTAAAGAGAGACGCACTCGCGTCTCTCTCTCTCTCTCTCTCTCTCTCTCTCTCTCTCTTTCTCTGCAAGTGTACCTGTGTTACTATGGTTACCTATGTTTATAGTAGTGGATTAATTTCTAACTGTAATCAAACTGACTGGAACTACCTGTGCATTAAAACGGTTTTAATGCACACCTTCCAGCCAATCAGAATCGAGTATTTAAATAGACCATGGTAGAGGTCTACACGGGTCCAAAAATTCCTACCCGAACCCGATCAGACCCGTAAATGTGCTACACTGAACCGACCCGGACCCGTCTGTTGTTTTGAAAGCTGGACCCGGAACCGACCCGGACCCGTCTATTATTTAAAAGCTGGACCCGGATCCGACGCGGACCCGTCTATTATTTAAAAGCTGGACCCGAACCCGTCCGGGAAGACACAGACCCGACCGGCAAATATTATTTAGCTAAATGTTATTAATAAGTCAATAAACAAGTAACGTTAGCGAAAATTTAACTTTTTGTCTTACCCATAATGTTAGAAGTTAGTCTTCTCCCTCCTTGTACCTGACTGTGTGTGATGCACAATCCTTATTTCCAAGACAGTTCCATCCATGTTATTCCTCTCTTGACGATTGAAATGTTTAATGCTTATTCCAGCTTTAAAAGTCCACTTTGTTGTGTATCGGGTCAACTTGCTTAATAATGTTTGCCCATTTGGATTATAATAACGATTGCTCGTTCAGTGTCATAGCTGCTTTCGTTAGCTTTACTTTGCTATCATCTCTGTGCTCTTTGAGCAGAGTCGCGAAAACTTTAGATATAACAGCAAGACGGTCAATTTATAATATTATTATAAAAATTATAGAAGTCACGTCAGTGCAAAATGCGCGGTACGGCGGAATAGGTCCCGCCTTCTAAATAAAAGAGCCAATTGTCAAAAGTAAAGTCATTGCGTCTCACTGCAGAAGCTCCTGACTGGTAGCCAGAGAAACATTACAAGATCGCATGCGCGTTAGCTGCCTGGTTGGAGCAACCAAATATAAACTTTTTAACGCAACTTTAGCGTCATAGAAAATATTTATGCGACAGTTCATCTAAGTTTTTGTTGCTGGAGAAATATTTTATTTAAATGTGAGTGTGTGTTCTCCGAGACCGATCGACCTCGGGTATTACCCATAATGTTAAACAGACCCGGACCCGAAGTAATAGATTGAGACCCGACCCGGACCCGGCTGATCATTTAAAATATAGACCCGAACCCGTACGGGTCCCGGGTCGGGTCCCGGGTCTTCGGGTCTCGGGTCTTCCGTGTAGACCTCTAGACCATGGTATAATAATTATATAATCCATTGTGCTTAAATGAGACTTTTCCAGTTTGTGACCAAAGTAATCAAGTGGGTGTGAAGCCTGCAAATACATAGAGCATTGATTATGGGACACCCTTTATAAAACAATGCTGATACTGCTGCAGAATTTTTGACTCCCCAAAAACAAATTACTCTGCACGTGTCACACAGTGTTGTGTTTTAATATATGCTCGGTTCCAGACAGGCTAGCTATTGCGGCATTAGTATATTACCCAGACAAGTTATGTGAATGCTTTGTTCCGTACAAGCTAACTATTGCGAGATAAGTATAATTTACTAGACAAATTATGTGAATGCTTTGTTAAAGAAAAAAGTCTTAAGTTTAGATTTAAAGTGATCAACTGTGTCTGATTCATGGACATCAGTTGGCAAATCATTCCAGAGCTTAGAGGCTAAGTAGGAAAATGATCTACCACCTTTAGACACTTTTGATATTCTAGGGATAGTTAAGAGATAGTTAATGAAGTGATATAAACCGTATGGGTATTGAGACAGACCCTCAGACTACAACTATCATTAGTAATGTCTTTACAAACACAAGAGAACTAATAAACACTTCTCTAGAACTGAGGAAAAGATTTTTACAAAGTTGTTCAGTTTGTGTTCTGAAGATGAAGGGCAGTCATATGCTGATCAACATGGGATCTGAAATAAATTTCATTTTTTGAGTGAATTTTCCTTTTACTAATGATATTAAAATGTATTTATTTACAGAATACACCCGTATCACTGCTGTGTATCTGTTTGGATCAGTTGGTGTTGTTTTAATCAGCGCTGTTTCACTGATGATTGAACTGATACTGAAAACAGGTAAACACAACACTTTATACAGTATAGAGGTTCTTTTCTATTTTAGCATCAAAATGTCACTGTGCACAACAAAGTCCATAACTGAATTTGATGTAAAAGAGCTTGACTGGTCTGCAGAAAACCCAGATCTGATCCACACTAAAACTTTGTGATTAATTGAAAACCAGACGGTGAGCCAGAACTCATGACACAACATGTTCTTGTGTCTGAATGAAAGCCAATTCCTGCAGTCATCTTTCATTATCATGAAAAGCCTTTCCAGAGAAGTAAAAGCTGTTACACCAGCACAGGGATGAATTCATGTTTTTTGTCATGCTTTTGAAGTTAAATGTTTAGTAAGACACAGGAGCACATTGTGGTCACTGATGTGGTCTGGATGAATGTTTTAGTTCATTACAGGTGTTCAGTGAGGTTTAGTTCTTTAAAACCAGATTTTGTTACTTTCAGAAACAAATATTTATTTATAGACATTGCTTTGTGCACAGGGACATTGTCATGCTGGTTTTACACTGTTGCCACAACAATAACAGCATGTGATTCTCTAGAATTTACAGTAATGTGTTGTTTTCACTGACATTACAGAAATAACCAAAAACATTTATGAAGTCTCTTTAGGTATTTAATAGTTTCTTAAGTGACTGAGTAAAGAAAGACTTTAAGTGATATTTATGCATATTTATGCAGAAATAATTTGTTCTGATCAGATTATTCTGATTTGAATACATTATTTTGAAATATCCATATTTAATAAAGTAGTAGAAATTGCACACTTCATATGAATAAAAAAATAATAATTTCATAATGTCTGTCTATGTTGTTAGAATTCAATTGAGTAACTGATAGTGGTGATGATAATATTGAAATACTTGTATATTGAAGCAGATACATAAGGTTGTGTGTAGTCTAATATATTTTCATTGTTATTCTCAGTGAATGGTGAAGGTTTATTTGGGGATCTGAGAATCGCTGTGTTTTCCTCTGAAAGTCTCTTTGCTGCATCTGTGCTGATGTTACCGCTACTTGCACCATGTAAGTACAAATTGAACTTTATTAAAGACATTCCTTTTAATTACTTTAACTTCTGATGTTTTGATTCCTGTCATGTTTGTCAAGTACATTTGTGACCCTGTCTGTGAAATACAGTTTAAAGTCTCATAATATAATAATGAATTTGAAATCAATGTGAAATCAATACATGAAATCCAGTCTTTTACACAATCTTAGTCAAGAAATCAAGATGATAGTTTCACAATGTTTTTTTTTTACATTAAGAGCCAGATTTACTAAAAGTTTTTGCCAGCACAAACCATCTTTTGCCGTTAAACTACTGTGTTAAAGGGATAGTTCACTTTAAAATGAAAATTCTGTCATCATCCACTCATCCTCACTTTGCTCCAAACCTGTACGAATTTCTTTTTTCTGATGAACACAAAAGAAGATATTTTAAGAACTGATGGTAAACACAAAGTGACCAATGCCTTCTATAGCCTAGTAGGAAAAAAATATTTTGGAAGTATTGTGATAAATGATGAAGAAAATATTTTGATAAATGATGGTAAGCACACAGATGATGGTACCCATTAAATGCCATCATATTTTTTTATTCCTGCTATAGAAGTCTATGGTCACTTTTATGTGTTTACCATCATTTATCGAAATATCTTCTTTTGTTTTCATCAGAAAAAAGAAATTCATACAGACTTAGAACAACACAGGGATGAAAAATGATGACAGAATTTTCATTTTAAAGTTAACTATCCCTTTAAGATCTACTTAAGACGCACAAAAAAATTGCACTGAAAAGGTGTGAACATAGTTATTTTTGTGACTATGTTCCTTATTGCATATAAATTTCCTTTTCAGACAAAAAATATTTGGGTGGAGAGTATTTTAATGAATCACAAAATATGATTTACTAATGTTTGTGTTTGTCAATGTACTGGTGTCATTATTTAACTTCTAGAAAGGACATTGCTCTTGGTAGATTGTGATGGTCATTAAATAAGATTTTTGCATCCATGTTCTTTAACCTGTGCCTTTGTCAGTAAATCACCCGCAGTGTTTATAAATCAGGCCCTATTAAGGATTATTAAACAGTAAAATGACTTTAGCTGTGTTTTTACAGACTGGGTTCACAAATATGTCCAGGCATTTGTTTCATATGCATTGTGATTGAACTGTCTAAAGTCTAATGTGATGAATTGTGGATCTAACACATGGACATATGGCATGAGTTTCTATCTGTTTGTGTTATTTTTCTAAAGCTTGTGTTTGTTTGTGTGTTAATAACTGTGTCAGTTTATTAAAGCATCAGTTTCATTCACTAAGAGCTCACAGTGAACACAGTGATTGAAGTGTATTATAGATCAGATAGAAGAGCACTCAAATCATGCATTTATAACACATCATTACCTTCATTTAGATACATGTAAAAATAACATGTGTCTGTGTGAATATCAGATGTATTTTTTTAAACTGCTTTAAATTATCTCTCTTTTAAATAATCCTCTTTTCCACCACTTCTCTCAACACACAGGGATCAAAAAGGATCTGCAGTGTTGTCCGGTTAGTGATGTATAATGTATATTTCATAGATTTCTGATTTATAGTTAACTTAGCCATTTAATTGTTTATGTTGCACCGACTTAAATAGTGATCTTGGATTGTAATACTTTTACATTTGCATTTAGCAGATGCTTTTACCCCAAGTAACTTATACAAATTAGGAAACAATAAAATTATTTCTTATATGGAGGCAATAATACAAGAAGTGCTTATACCAAGTTGCTAGTTTTCACAATTTCTAAACAATACCTGAGAAAAAGTTTTTGTTTCATTTTAATACTGACACATTTGTCTGTAAACAACAGTGTCAAACAAACATTTAGTTTATACTTTTTCATTATTATACAGTGCAGACAGTATGATTTTTTATTCATTTTATTTTACTTACTTAAATTGAGGTGTTAAATTAAATTTTGGTGTTTTTATTGTCACTTTAAACGTAGATCTATTATTTGCAAGCATAATAGTCAGTCATGAACACTTTAATTCTTAAACAAAAGTCTTCTTTTATAAAAGGATTATTGTGATAAATGAAATATTTCATTGGCAATGTGATCTCAACATGGTGGCCACTATGAAAAGTGCTGCCTTTATGTAAAATGAAACAGTGTTGCCTTATCTTGTGAGCATACATTATGTAAAAAGCATGTTGTTTAAAAAAACGTTTAAAATGTGTGTTTTTGAACAGAATCCAATAAAGTGTAAAAAAGCTGCATCTACTGAATCAGTTCAGAATCAGTGTTCACAGGTTAGTATCATGTGTAAGGTTTTATATATTTTACAAAGACATATTGCTATAATTAATCAATAATTCTTCAAAATCAAAATGAGATATATCAGTAATTCTTAGTCCTGACACTGAATACCAACACTGCACAAAACACTTTAGATGTCTTACTTATTTGACACTTATTTGAACCCACACCTGCAATCTTTTCGGTGGAATTTGTTGATTTGATTTAAAATACAGTATGTCATTAATTTGATTTGTTTATATCTGAATAGTTTTTTGGGGGTGGGGTTGTTGGTCCCCAAGAACAATAAACCCCAAAAGAATTGGAAATTAGTAGACTGTAAGCTGTCTTTTTCTCTGGTACAGCGGCTGGAATTTTGGCTAATCAGAATTAAGATAATATCATTCTTACAGGGATGAAAGCCCCCAGACCTACTAATTACATTCATAAACTTGTCACTTTTTTACCTGTTGTGAATATTCAGGCATGCAAACCAATTCAGTACACAAACCAATGAGGTTTACAACCTGCTTTCTGTTTGCTTTTTGGACACTCACTCTTCATCATGTGGTAACTTGACTACTATATTCAGTATTACACAAAAGTCAGTCAATGTGTAGGATGTCCGCAGTACTCATGACACGGCAGGTTTGTGCTGCATAACATCATGAAAATTATCCATTTAGTGCCTAAACCTCAGCTGATGGACTGAAGCTGAATCAAGTTTTGATAAGGAAGACTTCCGATTTGTGCAGTGCTGGAAACTTTAGGTGCAGGACTGAGATGATGTTGAATGTGTTGTTTAAAGGTTGTGTCTTTTCCTGATCTCAGACTGCAGCGCCGTCTGATGAAACTCAAGCCACTGGATCAAACCAGAACACAGCAGGAGAATCTCAAGAAATTAAACCACTACTGAATACACAAGAGTCTGATAGAAACACAGAAAGAGATAAAAGTCAGCCTGATTCAGTGAGATCACAACCATAATGAACAATAAGAGAAGATCATTTCAGATTCATCACGAAGACTTTGAGCATTTAAAACATCACATGAACTGCGAGTTCTGGTTGTGCTTCCTTTTCTACTGCAGATGTGTTTGTAGTTTATTTATGTAATGTTAATTTGATTTTAAGATAAATTGTTTTTAACAAAAGTATACATTAATCTGTGACTTTCTTTTGGGTTTTGACTTTCTGCTGTGACTTTTATAAAGACAGAGACCAACATCTGTGTCATAATTTTGTTTTTAAAAGACATTCCAGTCCATCTTACTTTATTCAGTTCAAGGTTTTGACACATTTGTATGACTAGAGTTGTAATTGTTTGATTTTTATTTTGGAAAAAATAAATCTTTATTCAGCATTTAAACATTTTAAGGTTGTATTGAAATGGCTGTACTTAATGCCATTTAGTGAGAAAACAACCAAAAAATATAAAAAAAACTACAATTATTTCTGCACTATTTGCTGTCAGGTACATTTTATTTTACTACTTTGCTTTCTTAATACAGTGGCTGTGGTTGGTCAGTCACGACATTCAGTGATGAAATATTTGTAAATAATAACTGTACAGATGAGCTTAAGTTGATATTTGATCACTTATCCATATGCTGTAATCTTTTCTAAGTAATTGTTTGTTTAAAGGATGTTCTGTCTGTTGTGTAAAGTCAATATTTTATGTCCACCATTTTATCCATGAGTGAAACTGTCTTGAATGTCAAGACAAAAGTCAGGAAACTGTTAAATAAATAAAATAAAATAAATTAATGTTAAAGATAAATTTACATAAATTAACAACTTTAAACAAATATTGATAATGTTGTCCCAAATCCTTTCTACTTTTGTCTATCTACTCATTTCATGGCCAAAAATCAGGGGTCTCAATATTTTTTTTATAAATTGATAAACTGCTCTTTTTTTAAGTTGACAGACTCTGTCCTTCTTTAATTTGATGATCAAAAATTAATTTGATGATTCGGTGAAACATCTCTCATGTTCTTCAGCAGAAAGTTATATGGGTTTGGTACAACATGAGGGTTAGTAAATGGTGAACTCTTGAAGTATTTATGTAATGTTATAATATAATGTCCCCAAAGTCACGCAGCATACTGCATTCATCATCATCAAAGTCATTTTAAGTTCACTCTGTACCCATATAAAGATTTACAATCAAATATCATTTACATAACTGGGCAATGACTAAAATCTTCAAAATGGTTTGCAAATTAATTGAGTTTTTAATTGAGATTTTAAGTTGTGTCCGATTTTAAAATCTACCAGCAGCATTGTTGATGATTAATGCACATTAGTATATATGACAAAAAAATTCTTATCTAATTTAATTGTATTGAATTTATTTATATTTTCCTATCAGCTACTCTGCTCTTTAGATAATGTGTACTGGCCAATTAATTACTCATCCAAAAATTGTGTAATGTCTGCTTCTTTTTCCATTAACATATGTCATATTTCATGTTACCCGTTACCAAGAATAAAGCTAATTTAATGCGCATAATAGATTGAACAGCTTGCAGAGTATACCCACTATTTTTTGGACGTCATTTGGACGTCATATTTACGGGCAACATTTGACGTTTGAACTGGGTGATTCTTTGGACGTCATTTGGACGTCTATGACATACCGTCTATATTACATGATTAGGCCTATAAAAATGTGTTTATTTACAAATATCAGCATTATTGTACCAACATGATTAATACTTACGAATAGTCTATATTATTTATACAGTGCTGTTTTTTCTGCTTTCTTGAATTATATACAAATTCATCTAAATGTACAATTAAAAATCTGTAATTAAATGTGTAGTTCGTTATTTTAAAAGTATATGACCATACTAACAATTTAACATGAAAATATTCTCACCTATTCTCATAGAGTTTGCTATGAATGCAATAAGTGTGCCTTATAGACAATGTTAAGATATTACATTGTAATATGTGGCTGAGTGGTTAGCGAGACTTGCTTGTAACCCAGAGATCGGAAGTTTGAATCCCACGGCTGGCAGGAAATAACTGAAGTGTTTCGGTGTTGCAATGGATGGGTGAAGTGCGGAGACAATCCTTTTCCCTATTTTTATGTCTCTTTTCCTTACACGGAGGTCCTACGGATGTAAACATTTAGACGTGCAGAAGACGTCAAAAAAAAAGACGTCGCCTGGCATTACAAAACAACCCCTTTTATGGACCGGATTTGGACGTCCAAAAATTACATGAAAAAAGACGTCATTCCGACGTCACTTTGCGCAGTGGGTATGGACAGAGATCATGATTAATCTGTGAAATGTTTCATGTAACTTTTTTCATATATCAGCTGGGTTTCGAAACAGGAGCTGTAGCATTTTAAGTAGGAGATTTATGGTACTTTACCTTGTGTGTCTTAATTATTGCCAAGTTATGTCAAATAATGAATGTTCTGTAATACATTTTATTCAGTTTCATTCAAATTGTACCATATTTGTGAGTTAATTTGTTAATACTTTCTCATTGCTTTCTTATAATTGTTTATTATATTTTGTAAAGTAAATAAGTAAATAATGTGAGACAAACCCATAAAAAAAAACTGCTGGGCAGATAGAAGCAGTGAAATTTTTGACATCACTTTTGATATTTTTGTTTTTCTTTTGTCACTCCTCAATTATCTGGTTTAACTGGAATAGATTTAGTTCCACAGAACACATCAAACACATCAAAACACACTTGTCTTGTCTAATGCTCAGATAAAAATAAGTACTGATCAATGAGAAGATCATTGTATCAGAAAAATGGAGCTGCTTATTTTCATCTTTATAATCCTGATGATAACTAATGGTGATGGTATATGGCGTTTTTAAAGTAACACAGGCATAACAATAAGGTAATTTGTATATACTGTAGGTAATACTTGTTGGAAACTTCTTTGTTTCCCATGACAGCTTTCTGTATGAAGAATCACTTACAGTGCTCAGGTGGGATTTTAGTCCACTTAAAATGTAAATATTTTAGGGAATCTTGATCTTAAGTTATTTCCATAAATGTTGCGTTGGTGATTGACTGGGCCATTCCAACTTTTCTTCTCCTGGAACCAATTCAAGGTCTCTTTTGCAGTATGTTTCGGATCATTGTCCTGTTAGAAGACCTCATCTTCATTATTCTGGTAAATGGCAATAGATTCATCACAAGAATTTCTCAGTACATGGCACATTCATCTTCCTTTCAATAAAACTGATTCTGTTACTACCATATGAGAAACAGCCCCATAATTGCTCCACCTCCATCCTTCACTGTTGATATGGTATTGTTGGGATCATATGCAGAGCCATTCCTCTTCCAATCGCTTGTGGTATTATTGCCAAAAAGATTTTTGTCTCATCTGACCAGACTACATTCTCCCAGTAATTCACAGGCTTCTGCAAATGTTGTCTGGCAAACTTCAAACAAGTTTTAACATGCTTCCGGGGCGAGTGTGCATAGAGGCTTCAGTGGTGGAGTGCATTTGTTTTCTCTGTGAGAACTGGACCTACTGCCGACAAATCTTCCTGGATCTCTTTCGGAGTGCAGCTTGACTCTTGGGGCCCGTCCCAATACCTCCCCTCCCCCCACATTTATGCCCTAACCCTCGCTTTTGCACGTCCACCTATAGGGGTAGGGCCTCCCATTACTTTAGGAAGCAAGACGGATTGCTATTTTCCCCTTAAAATTAATCCTCAAAATGTTGTCAGGACTGATGCAAGCTTAAAACGAAGTAGGAGATGTATTTAAAATTATATTTGAAGATATATATTTTTGCCTTATGGATACCCATCATGATGTAGTGTTCAGTTTGTAGTGATCTAGTTCTCAGTTTTGTATTCCAGCAAACTTTTGTGCCTTTTATTTTTAAAGAAATTGCATTTGAAGAAATTAATTATTTTCATAATTTCCTTTATATATATATATATATATATATATATATATATATATATATATATATATCATGCAGATTCTTTTTTTTAACATGGCACAGAAAGAATATTGTGTTTTGTCAAATGTGCTAAATATATGCAGTTGAAGTAGTTGTGCTGTCGCCTCTCACAGTTCTGGATGTGACTGAAGAGAGGTTTGTTTTTCATTTAACCAAATAAAAATATGAGTCAGTATCAAATACAAAAGTGTTATAAGGATGGACTGAGTTTATGTATGTGATTTTCTGTTAAAAATGAAGTGCATATAATGAATGTTTTTGTTTAATGTTCGAGCAGGACTTTTCCCTCTTACGAGTTTCATACACAAAACATGGATTGAGTCTGTAAAAATGTCATTTTGTCTATCAATGTGCACTGGATGTGTGCAATTTTTATTGCAATCATATATTGTGTATATTTAGCGATAATTGTAACCCAGATATTATGAACCTACAGTTATTGTGTTAAAAGAGGACAGGGATTCATTTGTTTTCTTTTGCTGATCTGAGGGTCTCTCTCTCTCTCTCTCTCTCTCTCTCTCTCTCTCTCTCTCTCTCTCTTGCCCTGTGTTTTATTAAACTGCAGGTATGTTGACAACAAACCATTTTACGGTCACATAACTGAGAGATATCCGCTGCAATGTTTGTATACTTGTGTTCAGAGGTAGGCAAGTCTTCATCAAACCTATCAACATGCACCAAACCACCTAATTCTCATTTTAACAGGAAAGAGGCAGAACTCATAAAGTCTGCCTTGTCTTGATGTACTGTTGCTTTTTTAGCATGTTCAATAGTTTTTTCCTGTGTCAATTTAGTTTATTACACATAACTTTTTGTTATGAGCACCACATACACATATACATATTTAATGCCTAGAGGGTCCATACATTGAACAATTTGGTCCGTTGCTGAAATGTGTCAGTATATCTCCCATTAACTTGTATGTGTTTATGGGGCACTAATGCCCTAACCAATGTGGTGGCACCTGACAACTCACTTGCACAAGCTGTCAGTCCCACACACATACATTGTGATTCTCTTGTAAACGTGCACTTGACACTGACATGGAAGAGAAGAAATGTGGAATAAAGTAATTCTTTTAGGGGTTTTGTGTGCACAAAGTATTCTTGTCACTTTATGAAGTGAAGATTGAACCACATGGACACATGAAGTATTTTGATGATGTCTCTACTGACTTTCTGAGCCTTGAGCGTGGTAGTTGCGTTGCTGTCAATCATAAAGTCAGAAAGCTCTCGGATATGTGTTCCAAATAATGAACAAAGGTTTTATGGGTGTGGAGCAACATGAGTGAATAATTAATGACAACATTGTAATTCTGGAGTGAACTATCTGTTAAAGTTCTCATCAGTTCTTATTTTGTGATCAAGCATAAATAATTGAAATACCCATAATCCTTTGCGCCTGAATATTCCTCACAACATTTTGTACTGATCATTTTAAGTTCATTATACTTTTTTTAGTTTTATGAATGTTATATGTTTAAAAATTAAATTAACTAAGATTTTTTAAGTATAGGTCCAAAACACAAAATATGAAGTTAACGTTTACGTGATTGTTTAAGACAATATCTGAGTTTACAGTATGCATACTACAAGCTGGGCAGATACAAGCAGTGATATCTTTGCCTATGAGGAAGTTTTGGTGTTTTTCTTTTGCCACTCCTCAATTATCTGGTTTAACTGGAATAGTTTTGGTTCCACAGAACTGCTTACAAGGAAGAAAACCACACCAAAACAAATATCATCTAACACAACATCACACACAAGCTATTATCAAAAAACTAATGGTTTAAGAGTTATGCTTGTAACCCAAAGGTCGCCGGTTTCGATAAGGCACATTTCCCCAATGCCCCCTGTGTGCTACAGTGGTAGCTGCACACTGCTCTGTGTGTGTGTGTGTGTGTGTGTGTGTGTGTGTGTACCTGGTAATTATCACATTGTGGGGACCAATTGTCTCCACAAAAATAGGAATACCAGTGTTTTTGTGACCTTGTGGGGACATTTTGATGTCCCCATGAGGAAACAAGCTTATAAATCAAACAAAATAATGTTTCTTGAAAATGTGAAGTAGTAGAAGGGTTTTCTGTGATGGTTGGGGTTAGGGAATGGGGTAGGTAAGGGGAATAGAAAATACAGTTTGTATGGTATAAAATACATTACGTCTATGGAATGTCCCCACAAAACATGGAAACTGGAATGTGTGTGTGTGTGTGTGTGTGTTTGTGTGTGTTTGTGTGTGTGTGTGTGTGTGTGTGTGTGTGTTCACGACCTACAGTGCATGTGTTCAATACTTACTGGGATGGGATAAATGCAAAGGTCACATTTTGATGGTGGCCGAGAGACCTATTGGATACAAAAAAATATCCAGGGTTAAATGGGGATTTAGATTTCAGTTTCTATTTGTTTCCTCTTATTGGTTGGTTAAGTTAAAGTAGCAAGTAAGAAAGTAAAAAATGTGTCATAATGATAGATTAGTATTTTTAATATTCATATTTTTTCAGTACATAAATGTTCAGCATAATGATATGTTTAAAATTCCTAACCCATTTTTTTACATCCTAATCACCTTAGAGTAAAAACTAAAGGGGTTGGGTTTTGTTATTGTTTTTTCATGAGAATCATATGTTTTTGCACAATTAACTTGTATGAATTCATACGAATTAGCCAACTTGTAAAATATGTACGAATTCTTGTGAGATCATGCTGGATTTCTGCACTGTAAAAATACTTTGCTGCCTTAAAAATTTTTGTTGAATCAACTTGGATTTACAAGTCATTTCAACTTACTATTATTTATCTTGACTAGAGATGAGTTGGTATAACTACAGGTGAGTTGTTATAACTAATTAAGTTGACTTTTCTAAATTATATTTTATAAGTTGTGACAACTCATTTCTGTTGACATGACTTGTAAATCTAAGTTGATTTAACAAAAAATTTAAAGGCAGCAAAGTTTTTTTACAGTGTGTGTGAAGAGTAGATATTCTTGCTACGCCTGTTAATTTAATGCACTGATTTGATTAATTAATTATGGGGAAAAATATCATGTTAAAATTTAACGCAACCAATCGAGCCAGTGCTGCTTCGTCACAATTTCACAAAAGCTTATAATTTCACATGCCAATTTATATATTAGCACAAGACATGAAACTGATCCTCAATCCAGTATTCACACGTTGTTTGAGAAGTTTTATTTTTGTGTGTGCCCATACCAAAGTGCATGCCCAGAAAGCTACAGTATCGCATTGCGCTTGAACTGACACAAAATTATCTTAAAACACATCTTAAGTGAATGTAAGCACAAGAGCCGTACACTTTCTCAATGCGTGTCTGTTAAAGTCCTAGGTTTAACCTGTCCAGCAACAAAATTAGTTAGGCACTGATTTAAAGTATACCAGTAAACGTATACAATGTAGGCTGTTCTGCTGGAAATTAATTCAGTTTAAATCTGGCGACCCTGCTAAACGCGCCCCAGCTGACTGTGCATCGACAACTGTAGTAAAACGCATGTATGACCATCAAATGTTACCAGTTGTGTGACCCAAACATTAACACAACACACCAAGATGAAAGCATTACCCAAAACAATATTACAAATTTTAATAATTGTATTTTAAAAACATGTAAAATTCAGCTAATACAAAAACAAAACATACTCACTTTTGAAAATGTACTTTTTTCAGAAATATAAAACTCTCCAGGATTTATAATAAGAGAATGCACAATGTATCCTGAAAAACTATGAGTGACTTGGGCTGGGATGATAAATGGTGTGATATGCTATATGCTTCTAAATGAATTACGGTGAAGTTTCGCTACATCCAATAGCCAGATGGCGCTCTCCTTAAGAAACTCAATATGTGCCGCAGAAGTAGTACAATTTACACACGCATGCTCCAGGAAATGCCAATAAGCATATTTATATCGCCGTTCTTTAAACATTTTCAGGTATTTTCATGAAAATAAAGAATATTTATAATGTTTTTGACGAGTGTTGCATTTTCAAATGAATGTTATAAAGGACTCAAACTCACAGTGATTTTAGATTGCTAAGGACTTTCTACTGATTAAAGAGCCATAATACATGAAAGAGCTGTGCATAATATTACCTTTGCCATTCAGAATCGATTAGTGATGGGAGAAACAAAGCTTTTCGAAGCTTAAAATCAATTGAACCAATTGCTTCGCAAAATTATTCACTATTTTGACGTGTTCGAAACACAATACATGCTTGCAACACCTGCTTGTCAAAATGTGTAAAGGCAACGAGATCTAGACCCAAACATATAAAGACACCTTCTTCAAAAAATTACAAATATGTTCACAGGAGTTTAATGCTTTCAATATAAATTACAATTCATTAAATGTCATTAAATATTAGTATTTTTTGTGGTATGTCAGGTGATTACATAGACCTAACAATCAGTGATGTGCGGGTTGATCCAAAATGAGCAGGTGCCTACGGTCACCCGCGGTTTACATTGTAAATATCCAACATGTTTACAATCAACAGTATTTACTATCAGAAATCCTGTTTTGCGTGGGTAACCCTGAGGACAAATTTCATAAAATGATACGAAATCATGAGCTGATGAAAGACAGAAGCATAACAACAGTACTGTATGCATCTTGTATAACAGTTTATATCTCGTTCAATATTTTGTGAGGGTTCCCCACTGATCTATATAAATGACTGGATTGCGCATGACGTCACAACTGTGAAGCCACCGCGCCGCCATGTTGGTATACCCAAACATTCCATAAAAGTCTTCGTTTTTATATCTGAAGTTACCCTGTACATTATTACAACACAAACGTCCTAAGCATGTACATAGTTATTTACTGAAAGTTGTACATTTTAGTTTTTAATCAGTTATTATACATTCATCTTCATTACAGTATCAGATCAGCAGACAGACCGCAGCATATTTAGTATTAATGACAAACGTGCTCATTCTGAAATCTACATAAATAATCATACTTTGTACCGTATTTTCATGCAATAATTTGCTGGTTTTATGTCATCTAAACTTACAAGTTACCTAAACTTATTTAGAGAAATAACGCTGACCGTGTAGCTGAATTTCAGAAAAAACTTTATTTATACCCGTGTCATTAACAGAACGCAGCAGACACACTCACCTTAACGGTTTTTTATAAATCCATTTTCCTGCCCGATTAAAACATAAACATTGAAAATAACACCAGAATTAACAGTTAATTTACGTACACATATCCTAAAAATAATCTTGCGTGACTGATACACTGTAAAGCGGGTGAATTTAAAACATGATTTTGAATGGAAGTCAATGACGCCGTCTGCCGGTTGGGTATACCAAGATGGCGGCTCGAACTCTGCGCTGGCTTCACCTCACGCTGTTACGTTAAGCGTTCTATGAGCAATCCAGTCATTTATATAGATCAGTGGGGTTCCCGTGTTCTTAATCAAGACTTGAGTTGTTTGTGAAGGGAATCTTTTGATGTGTGGTGTTCGGAGTCATGATCACATAAGAACAAAACTGTTAAATCCTAAATTTTTATCATGTTTGTGTTGTCTTCATTTTGAAAATCTTTATTGTGACCTAGCCTTGAATCTACAAAAGTTGGTTGAAGGGCAATTCGACATCTCCAATTAACCAAACCTGCATTTTTTGGACAGGAAGCCTCAGTATCCAGAGGTAACCCCTGCATACACCGAAAAACCTCCTGACCCAACCACGGCTCAAACCAGTTACCTTTATGCTGTGATGCAACAGTGCTAACCACTGAGTCACTGTGCCACTCCATTCTAAAACTGAGAGCAGTCAGTTAGATTAACACGAGGTGGGTCATGTGAACACATAAACATGAACACATATCTGTCTAATAATTCGTCCATTTTATTAAGATACTGTACATCCCTTTCAGGAAATAAATTATATTTTGTGTGATTGAAGTGTCTGAAGTCTAACACCGGTTTCACACTGCACACGTGAGCACGTAGGCATAGCGGAAGCAGCACTTGAGGAGAGCTTTTGCTGCGTGTGGCTATTGTGCTTTCACATCGGCTGTATTTGCAGCGCGTACTGTTTGCAGTTTAAAAATTAACAGTACAAAAATCTCAAGTAAAATCTTTATTTTACAAACATTTATGAGCAAAACCTCTTCAACATGCTTTTTCATTGCCAGTGTAGTTTATATAACTGTGATTTGTTTAATCCACATTATTTTCGTGCTGTTCTGGACCACGTAAAACAGATATAGACATATTTACACAATACACAAATATAGACATAAAAAGCCCATCGCACATTATGAAATCTGGTTCTCTGAAGTTTACGATAAAAGAAAAGGATTCACTCAGTGATTGACAACATGATGCAACCGTGTTCCCTTCCAACAGTATAAGCATAAGATTTAGATCTATCTGTTTTTCAGCTATGTGCATGCTCTAACTTATTAACATGGATGCTGAAAAAAAATTAACATGAACATCTGACATGAGTTTCTATCTGTTTGTGTTATTTTTCTAAAGCTTGTGTTATTTTGTGTGTTAATAACTGTCAGTTAATTAAAGCATCAGTTTCATTCACTAGAACTCACAGTGAACGTGAAGATTTTATTATAGACCAGATAGAAGAGCACTCAACTTATTTATTAGTGGTGCTGGCATTCATGCAGAGCATCACTGTTGTTATCTTTCATACTTCTTTTCTGTTCTGGTTGTACATGTAATATACAAAGACTTTGTGTTTTTAACCTTTTCAGCCGGTGGTTTAAAATGTCACAATTGTCCCTCTGGTGTGAGTTTTTTTAAACAGCAATTTTTAATCGACTTGTTTAAGTTTTTATGGAGACACATCAAGTTTCATGACGTACGACAGTCAGCAGCATCTTTCTCATTCAACACATTGTAAGTTATTTGAACAAACCACAATAAACATATTAAACTACTACATGTATTCAGTATTGTTTTCGTTTTATGAAAATATTATTATGCAGTAGATAAGACATGAGCTTATGAAAATATTTGTTTATTTTAAAATGATTTACTTTTCATTTACAACATAACAAAAGTACATGCATTTATAAGCATTAACTAATACGCAGTTTATGTCGTATATATTCTGTACTGTAATCTCATTTTTTGTAATAATATATAGTAACAGAATAAATAAACCAGCTAAATCAGCATATTTTTATCAGCATAATATGTTGTTTTTAATAATTATTGTATTTATTGTTTACTGACAGTTTCTATGAAAGGTTTTACTGGATGAATGTGTGGATACAGATCATGAGTGCTTGGTGCCACATACCGTACACATTCAGCTCCTGTGCGTGGATTATGGTCAAAACAAATGTTTTGTCGAAATTTACCGCATTTGTAACAGCTAGTATTATATGAGTGTGATATGACATTTCTAAGCGATTGGACTTTTGTTCAAACAACAGACTATTGACCCTTTTACTGTTTGTACACAATGATGACGTGGCAGCGTATGCGCGCGCATTTAGGCAACGGAAGTATGGCAAGAATCAGCAGTGAAGCAACACAAACAGAGAGTTATAAAAAAAGCTGACTTTATCAACTTTTTCAGCACAGCTACCAGATCTGTGTACTATAGTGGAGTGAATAAAAGACGTTAGCAGATGACCAAATATAAATTGTCCAGATACATATATACGTATATCCAAATCATCGTCCTGTATATTAGACCCCGTTCCCACAAAACTACTTAAAGAGGTATTTGATGTTGTGTCTGACACAGTACTAAATATCTTTAACTCATCTCTTGAATTAGGATACGTTCCAACAGCTTTCAAACTAGCAGTTATTAGACCGCTCATTAAAAAAACAAACCTTGACCAGGGAGATCTTAATAACTTTAGACCAATCTCAAATCTACCTTTTCTTTCTAAAATATTAGAAAAAGTAGTGGCAAGCCAGTTACGCACATTCATAGCGAATAATATACATATGAAAAGATCAGGATTCAGCCCCCACCATAGCACAGAGACAGCACTGCTTAGAGTTACAAATGACCTCCTTTTAATATCTGATCATGGTGAAATCTCAATCCTTATATTACTAGACCTTAGTGCAGCCTTTGACACAATAGATCACAGAATCTTACTCAACAGACTAGAAAACTATGTTGGTATCAGTGGTCAGGCGTTAGCCTGGTTTAGATCGTATCTAACCAATCGATATCACTTTGTATATGTAAATGAGGAAGAGTCATATCACTCCCCCATTAAATACGGTGTACCTCAGGGATCAGTTCTAGGCCCTATCCTATTCTCGTTATATATGTTACCTCTAGGAGACATTATCAGGAAACATAACATAAGTTTTCACTGCTATGCGGATGATACCCAGCTTTACATCTTGTCACATCCTAGCGAAACCCACCAGTTTGCTAAGCTAACAGACTGCATTAGTGATATTAGGGACTGGATGGCACATAACTTTCTTATGCTAAATGATGTTTTATTAACGTAGTTCGGGAGGAGCACGTCAAATAAACCACTTAAGTACTTCCAGCTGTCTATAATCAGTAATCAACAGATACTCTAGTACCACCAGATGTCCTCAATCAGTAATCATCATATCTACCCAATCAGGACAAATGCAAGCCATATATAAGTCACAGTTTGACTCTGCAAAGATCCTCTGCAGTCTTCAGAATCCCTCCACCACCCCATCACCTCTCACTCACCAGGTTTATTCCTAAACTGGGGGGGGGGGATACTCTGCGTTCGGGCCCATTTCCGAGCTCAGAGCCCTCTCCCCGGACAGCACGCCAAATACGTTTACTAATTTAATCTTACCAACTTATTTGTAAGTGTGAACTCGTGAAACTCCAATAAGACAGAGATACTTATTATTGAACCAAATCACTCCAAACATAATATGTCAGATTACAAGTTGCCCATAGATGGCTGCGTGGTGGTGCCATCTTCCACGGTTAAGAATTTAGGTATGATGTTCGACAGCAATCTATCTTTCGATAGTCATATCTCCAACGTCTGCCGCACAGCATTCTTCCATCTTAGAAATATTTTAAAAATACGCCATATGCTGTCTGCATCAGATGCAGAAAAGCTTATCCATGCTTTTATGACCTCTAGAATAGACAATTGTAACTCGTTACTCGGGGGATGTCACACAAATCAGGTAAATAAGCTACAGCTGGTTCAAAACGCCGCCGCAAGAGTGCTTACTCGATCTAAAAAGTATGACCACATTAGTCCAATTCTGCCATCTTTACACTGGCTACCAGTTAAATATCGCATACAATTTAAAATATTACTAATCACCTACAAAGCCTTAAATGGCCTAGCGCCCTCATATATTCAATAATTACTATCAGAATACAATCCACCACGTAAACTGCGATCACAAAATTCTGGTAACTTAATTATCCCTAGAATATCAAAAGTGTCTAAAGTTGGTAGATCCTTTTCCTACTTAGCCCCGAAGCTCTGGAATGATTTACCAAATAATGTTCGAGTATCAGACACAGTCGATCAATTTAAATCTAAACTTAAGGCATTCTTCTTTAACAAAGCATTCACATAAAATGTCCAGTAAATGTAATTATCCCGCAATATTTTGACTAGAACAAAGCACTCACATACCTCATATGATATACTATTGCCGCAATAGTTAGCCTGTCTGGAACTGAGCGAATTTTAAACCACAATACTGTATGACACTTGCATTACATGTGAACGGCCCCTACGCCAATAGAATTCTGTTTTTGTCTCCCTGTCTCGTCCTCGACCCCGAGGACAATGAGACAAACAACAATTTACAATTGTGAAAAGCGCTATATAAATAAAATTGAATTGAATTGAATTAGTATATTATTTTAGTGCAACCAAACGCAACAACCAGACATTTTGATGCTGGGAAACCGTTTAAATAAACTTTCTGAGGACCAATGGGGAATAACACAACTTCTGTTGCCTAAATGCGCGCGCAGGCTATTTGATCACATGAGCTGATATTTTAGTAAATGTCATTGCTCTTCTAAGCTTATAATGGTAGAAAACAGGGATCAGGGTACAACTTCTGACTTTGAAGCCCAAAAAGTGCATTCATCCTTCACAGAAGTAATTCACACAGCTCCAAAAGGTTAAAAAAGGTATTCTGCGGGTATTTTATAAGAAAAATATCCATATTTTAAACTTCATAAACTATAATAACTAGTTTCCGGTAACAACTCACACGATTAATGAGAGTCACTGTGCAACAGACGCTCACTACAGTAAAACTCTCTTATGAATCGTGTGAGTCCAAGATGGCATCGTTACCGGAAGCTAGTTATAACAGTTTATAAGGTTTAAAATATGGATATTTTTCTTATAAATTACCCACAGAAGCCATGTGGATTACCTCTGCAAAGGATGAATGCACTTTTTGGGGTTTAATATGGAAAGAAATTAGACTCAATATTATTAACAAATACATGCACAGTTATCTGTGAACTGGATGCATGTTACAAATGTATTTTACTATCCACGAACAAATGTCTTTAGATTTGAATATGTGAAATTCAGAATTTGAATGAACGTGTATCGATTTGTACAAATGTACAAATACACATGTTTTATTGTGTATTCAAATATCATAATTTGCGCGTGCAAAAAGGGAGATGTGCATTTGTGGATCAGATGACACGCGTGCATTAATCTGTTCATTTGTATATTGAGACTTTCATTTCGCCGTTTAAAGCATTTTATGAGCCAAATACAAACAACTATCAATGAATGAACTAAAAAGATGTCTTTGATTTTGTGTCTGCGAATTTTAATATTTACGTGAATGTGCATCGATTTGTACAAACAGAGACATATTTGTGAATTCAGTTGCCATATTTCGTATTATTATTTCACAATTTGTGCACGCAAAAAAAGAGGATGTGCATTTGTGGGTCGGGCGACGCGCGTGCATTGGTCCTGTTCTGTTCATGCGAGTTTTGGGACTTGGGTTGCGTGGTTTGCATTGAGGGATCCACGAGCACAGATGTGCTATGAGGGGAGTCAACACTGGGTGTCAGTCTGGCGGTGTTTCGCACATGGTGGTGAGTTCTGTTTTCTGTGTTTCCCTTTAGTCTGGTGTTTTTATAGCATTGCGTTTATTGTCTGTGATATATTGGATGTTTTGGTGGCTTGGCTACTGAGATGTGTTTGTGTGCATGTATGTAATGTATCTTTGTTGTCCTTTAGTGGTGGGTCAGTTATTTTTACAGTATAATTCACTTCATTTTGGAAAGTAATACTTTCATGTGTTGGGCTGTACCATTTGTTAGATGTTTCATAATTTTCCTATTTTCTGTTGTTTCTTTTTACCTTGTATATATGTGGCCTGCGTGTTTGTTCTGCAGTTGTTGTGTTGCATGCATGGAAATTGGTGTGCCCCAGCCTGTTTATATATAAATAACACTTCACATCATGGGTTTGTGCTATATTTATTAAGAATGTCCACATAATAATTATTAAAAAATTTTATTAAAACAGGTTATAAAAAATACCAAAATAGAAAACTGGGGAAAGTATGAAATATTTAATAAACTGTATTATATAATACGTTAAATTATTATTATTATTTTTGTATAAACCATTCAAATCTTTAGTCTTTATAAATATATAAAAACATACCGTGATAAAAACGCTACACTAAAGGGAAGGGAACAGACTTTGACAGAACACCAGAAATCAGTTGCTTTGCTTAGGACCTATGCTGTTATCCCCAACGCCAAACAATGTATAATCTGATATAGGAGTCTAAATTTAATTAAGATCCTAGATCAGATTATACGTTATTTAAGGTTATATGAATAATAGCCTATATTTAAGCACTTATTGTATTGTTGTATTTACAAAGTACTTATACAGACTTTGAAGTGCTGAACTGCTGATCGATTCATAAGTTATGAACGAAAACATGATTTATAAACGTACATAATTAGTATGATATAAATTGTAAAAAGTCTGTTGCCTGTTGTTAAAAGCGCTCCTCAGGCTTTGTCTTTGGGTCAGAGGGATTACTCGCCCGAATATTAACATTTACTAAATTTCCCATCGGCCCGTACCTGAGACTGATTGCACGCGTCGCCTGTTCTTCATTTGGTGGACTTTATTTATTTCATTTAGATCTTCATTTAGATCTCACCAAACCTGTTCGGTGCGAAGTCTTGCTTTGCCATGGTGAACGTTGCTGAGCGTTTCTTTGCCTATCTTTACCTGGATTTATATATCCCGACTGTTTATTGGATTATTGTATGTATAATCTAATAAAAATGTAATGTACTGTCACCCAGATCAGGAAAGGCAGTAAAGGATCCTGATCTGAGTGACAGTACATTACACACACGGTAACAAATAATGTCACTGAACTAGTTTTGTAGCGGTGTCGGACTTTCCCTTGCGGTGATTTTGCGTGGCGCTGTATGCGATTTTACGGCCTTTATTTACTAAAAATATAATTTAAATCCAGAACAACGAGGTACACTAGAAGTTGGGTGCTATGTCTTAACCCTTATGAGAAGAAACATCATCAACACAAGCTATACTACAGCTACATTTAAACAAAAATACATAAATAAATTAAAGAACATGGTTCAGGCTTGTTAAGTGCAAATTTTCAGAGCATCGGTAAATACAGAACACTGCGCTGTAAATGTACAAAACGAATGCAATACACAAGCACTGCATATTAAATTAGGCCATTTTCAATAATATATTAGTATTCTCATGAAATGCGTATAATTAACACGCAGTTTGATTATCGTGCAATACATAGGCTACATAAAATTACAATTTTGAGTGAATATGTTACGCAAGTCTTTCCTGTTCCCTTATGGCTCATCTATTCGTGTTTTTTAATAATTGGTTTCTCATTTGTTTTTTACCATTGTCTCTTGGGTTTGGGGTTAGAGTAAGTTTTTGTAAAATAAAATGATATCCAAACCCAATCGGCAATGGTTTAAAAAACAGACAAAAAAACAATGACACCAAACGATGCGCCATTTAAGTGAACGGGAAGGACTATAGCATATGCACGCAAAATTGGAATTTGGCGTAGGCTATGTATTGCACGATAATCACACTGATTGCTATTCATACGCATTTGATGATAATAGGTTGATTAGATAAATTAATGTGTATCTATAAAGTATGAAAACGAATGAATCAGTATTTTGGCTAAATTAAGATGGATCATTTCAAGATCATTTTCAGTCATTTAGATTTTGTCATCATTTCAGAACAAGCTTATTCTATCTATAACAACTTACATTATATCATGTGTGTTTCTTGAATATATGTTGAAAATATATGCAAGTAAAAAAGTACAAAATAAAATCGTTCAGCTCATGGGGAGTGAACAAAAAGACGTTAAAGTCTCTCCGCAAGGACGTGCTGAAACTGTCGAGTCGACAGATGGTCATGATGCTTAAAATGTTTCACCCAGAAATTAATAATGAAAACTTGAATATCTAAATGCCCAGGTAAGAGTCAAGTGTTCAGTCAGTTCACAATAAAGAAAAATGCCAACGACATTGGCTGCAGCTTCCTCATCCACGGGCGGATGCTGCAGATACACAAAGAAAAAACTATAAAGGTTTAAATGCTGGTAAAAAACGTCAATTATATTATGGCATTTTATATTTGTGTTGATCAGTTAAAGTTATTTTAATCTTTAATACTGCATCTGCAGACAATCTGCAGACGACGCTATCATTCTATTATCTCAGTTTCACTTTCTTACCCATTCACTGTAGCCAGGCCCGGATTAACACAGTGAAGTGCCCCCCCCCCAATATATTTTTTTTATTTATTTATTATTTTAAACTAGTCATTCAGGGCTCCAGACTAACGTTTTTGTTATTAGGAGCAATGTAGCCCCTGACTGAAAATTTTAGGAGCGCTAGCAGAACATTTAGGGCACACCTTAAATAAGCCTGCAATGCAATATTTTGACATTTTCCCAAAATAACTGCATTACTGAAAAATACTAAATAGACTTAACTATGCAGTTGCTGCACATGTCATCATTATGCACAATTAATGAAACTTTCAGAATAGGAAGTTATGAATCAAAGATTCATACAACCCCCTTAACTATAGGCATAAGATAGGCTACATATAGGCTACAATAAGTTATATCTAGATAGCATACTTTAATGAGATGAGTGGCAGGGCAGCAGTTTACATGCTTGTATCCTTTACACGTTTCTCATCTTTTATCTAGTTTTCCTTGGGCACTGATGTAGACCTTTATTCTCGTCTATAATGTTTTTAGTGTTAATGTAGGCGAAAAGTTGTCCGGCTCTCTTTATCTCTCATCGCTGTAATGTTTAACCGGCGCGGTTCTGAGTGCGATGTGTTAACTTTACCAGGGCTGCGTAGATCCATCGGTAAAATCAACCGAGCGCATGGTGACATAAAACGATATACGCGATTACGCGTCATGGAATTGAGCGGTTAAAACCCGATCGTGCATTCCGTAGTGCCCGCACATGCTCGAGTACTTGTAAAAACATTTTGGCCGCAGTCTGGAGACCTTGGTGCCCCCCTATTGCCTGGGGCACTCGCCCAATATTGACAATCCAGCCCTGGCTGTAGCCTGTGATTTAACGAAATTACCTCTTACCAATTTATTTGGCCTTCATTATACATGTATGATGTGAAAAACAAGAAGGTCATAGCTAGTTTCATTAATTTAATGTAAAAAGCGCCGTGGTTGTATTCATGCGGTTGGCTTGTCAGTGCGGTAATACAGGATTGCGTTAATGAGTAGGTCCTAAGCAAAGCAACTGATTTCAGGTGTTCTGTCAAAGTCTGTTCCCTTCCCTTTAGTGTAGCGTTTTTATCACGGTATGTTTTTATATATTTATAAAGACTAAAGATTTGAATGGTTTATACTAAAAAAAAAAAAATAATTTAATGTATTCTATAATACAGTTTATTAAATATATTATACTTTCCCCAGTTTTCTATTGTGGTATTTTTATAGTCTGTTTTAATAAAATTGTTTTAATAATTATTATGTGGACATTCTTAATAAATACATAAATATAGCACACACCCATGATGTGAAGTGTTATTTATATATAAATAGGCTGGGGCATATTAATTTGTATGCATGTAACAAAATAATTGTAGAACAAACACGTAGGCTATATATATATAAGGTAAAAAGAAATAATAGAAAATAGGAAAATTATGAAATATTTAATAAATGGTATAGTTTAATACATGAAAGTATTACTTTTTAAAATGAAGTGAATTATACTGTAAAAATAATTGACTTACCATTAAAGGACAATAAAGATACATTACATACATGCACACAAACACATCTCAGCAGCCAAGCCACCAAAACATTCAATATACTACAGACAACAAACGCAATGCCACAAAAACACCAGACCAAAGGGAAACACAGAAAACAGAATTCACCGCCATGTGTGAAACTCCGTTAGACTGACACCTAGTGTTGACTGTTTTCATAGCACATCTGTGCTCGTGGATCCCCCAACGCAAACCACGCAACCCAAGTCCCAAAACTCGCATGAACAGAACAGGACCAACGCACGCGCGTCGCCCGATCCACAAATGCACATCCTCCCCCCCGCGTGCACAAACTGCGAAACAACTACACGAAACATGCCAACTGAATTCACAAACATGTCTCTGTTTGTACAAATCGATGCACATTCACGCAAACATCAAAATTCGCAGACACAAAATCAAAGACATCTTTTTAGTTCATTCATTGATAGTTGTTTGTATTTGGCATATAAAACGCTCCAAACAGCGAAATGAAAGTCCCAACACACAAATGAACAGAACGGGATCAACGCACGCGCGCCACCCGATCCACAAATGCACATCTCCCCCCCTGCACGCGCGAACCACGATACCTGAATACACAACAAAACATGCGTATTTGTACATTTGTACAAATCGATACACGTTCATTCAAATTCTGAATTTCACATATTCAAATCTAAAGACATTTGTTCGTGGATAGTAAAATACATTTGTAACATGCATCCAGCTGCTACCCAGTCTCACAAAGTTTCGTGATATAGTCACGTATTTTTTTGATTCTTTTTTCGTGCTATTATCACGAAATTTCGTGTTTTTTCGTAGTCGTATAACGAATTCCTGTTTTCGTGTGATTATCACGTATTGGTTACTCGACTGTTTTTTCCTATTTTTAAACCATTGTCGCTTCGGTTTAGGGTTAGATTTGGTGCTTGCATTAGAATGTCACTTAATATATTGATCTACACTATTTTTCCTGATTTATTTTTTTATATGTCGCCTGGCGTTAGGGTTAGAGTTGGGTTTGGTTAGGGATGTCATTTTATGTAAATCTAACCCTAAACCGAAGCGACAATGGTAAGAAAATAGGACAAAACAGTCGAGTAACCAACACGTGACAATCACACGAAAACAGGAACTCGCCACACGACTACGAAAAAACACGAAATCTCGCGACAATAGCACGAAAAAAGAACCAAAAAAATACGTGACTATATAACGAAATTTCGTGAGACTGGGCTGCCAGTTCACAGATAACTGTGCATGTATTTGTTAATAATATTGAGTCTAATTTCTTTCCATAGTTTAAAGTCAAAAGTTGTTCCCTTATCCTTGTTCCATTATACACTTGGAAAGCAAGGACATTTACTAAAATAACTCCCAATGTGTTCATCTGAAAGGTGATGGACATGTGTAACTCGTATTGCTTGAGGGTGAGTAAATCATGGGGTAACTTTGATATTTTTCTGGAGTATCGCTTTAAGTTGAGCTCACACTACAGAAATCCAGTGGCATAAACATAGCCATTACATTAAGACAATGTTGGGGAGTAGATAACTACAAGTAACGACGCTACTAACTTAACTCCATTTTTTCTGTAGCTTGACGGTAGTTCAGTTACTTTTAAAACAGTGTAGCTTTAGTTAAATACTTTTCCAGCAAGTAGCAGTGTAGTTTAACCAGACGCTACATTATGTTGTGCCTCTGCAATGCCTTTTAGCAAATAGCCAGATAGGGTTGGTTGAAATAGCAGCGCTAAGCGCAGCAGCTTCTTCTTTTCTTCTTAGATCACAATTGTTCCTTACTGCCATTTATTGTTCTGTCACGCATCTTTGCGGAGACCATCTGATATAACATACAGAACTTGCAGAGGTAAAGTCGACACACACTAATATTATAATGTCCGTGATGGAGCGGCATGACTGCAGAATCTGAAGATGTACAGATTAATTGCCCAAGGTCATATTTTCCAAGTTCATGTTTCTTAAAGAAACAAACAGTAAAGCTTACACGTTCACGTAATTTTGCAAACCAAAGATTTGTCTGTCTGCGTCGATAACTTCAAGCACATACAAGTGAGTAGTAGCCATTTTAAATGAATCCTCCCGCTTTATTGCTTCTATCAAATGTCTATTTCTATTTTAAGTACAGTGATGATGAATCCGTGTTTCCCATTATTCCAAAATCGAATCTGTCCTGACACTTACGTTGTGTTTGCGCCAGTGCTTTAGCATCTGCCAATCAAACAAAAAAAGAAATCCAGGAATAACTTATATTATACTTAAATACCACATGATTTAATTATATACCTTAGTTTGTTTATAATTATTAATAACGATTATAATTCTTATTATAAAGAGCTAAAATAAAAGTGTTTCTAAGTCATTTTAAATGTTTGTCTGCTCTATTCTTTTCTTATTATTATGCCTATTCATTGTCAATTTTGCAGACTGTCAGTTTGAGATAAATATTTGTGTATTGTGTAGTTCACAAGCTATGACCAAACGAAGGTCATTCACCTTCATCTCATATTAGCTATTGTGAGAAGACTGACATAATCATTCCAGGGGCAAATCCTAAATATCAAGCATGTTTGATATGATCAGGGCGGCCCTGCTTTTTCTTTGAGCAAATCAGGAGGCTTAAAGGGACAGTTTACCGAAAAATGCTCAAAAACTGTTACAAACATTGCTTAAAATAATTTTTTAAATTATTAAAATCTTTTGTCCATGCAGCAGTTCAAAGAAATTTGTACAGATTTGGGTAAGTAATTGATGACAGTATTTTTATTTTTGGAATATATATATATATATATATATATATATATATATATATATATATATATATATATATATATATACCGCACTATTCTGCGTCGTTTTGTAGTATACATACAGTAGTGCACTCTAAAAATGAATGTGTTAACACATCTTGTGTCTAGTTAAGGAAGAAGTGTGTAATGCAGGACACTTAATGCGCTTAATGGTTGAAGTTTTGCTTAAAGAGTGAAAAATAGGCTATTAGGTGCTGTGTGAGTAAAGTTCACATGCAGAGACTATTACACTTCAGTCTGATGTTGAGTGAGGTCATGTTGGGCCACACAGATAACAAAAGTACAATGTAATTATTTTTCTGCCCTTATCTGCACTCTAAGATAAGGATGTGTACATTTTTAACACATTGTTCCCTTTCAGTCGGTCACTACGACGTCACGTCGTGACCGAAGAATTGGGAACTCGCTTAGAAAGACCAATCTGCTTCGAGTTACTACTAAAACGCCAATGAACTTGGCATTGAGGTATTTGCATAATGCCGGCATCGCCTCGCCAGGTGCCTATATAAGCCGCAGGTGGAAATAGGGAAATTAGCTTTTTTGCTTCGAAAGCCAGCAGTATCTGCTACTGAGAAGCTATTCTTCTGCTCTTTGGGGAACGATTGCTGAAGTTGGTTGGACAAGCGGTACCACAGCGGATGCTCGTAGTTTTCCACTTTTCTACAGGTTTTTTGTTTTTGAGTGTAGTAGCTGTTTAAGAGATCAGCATTGGGTTTGGTTGTGGAGATACCCATAAAGCAATAAAATCCCCAGGTGGTGCTGATTACCAGGACTCAACCTCTCTGTCTTCCTCTCCCAAATTCCAGTTCACTAAAGGTCTATTGAATCTATGTAATGTCATATTCATTCTATGTTGTGATGCTACAAAGGTTTCATCTTCATGTTTGGTTACAATTTAAAGGTGATGGTGCGATGGTTAAAAAGGTCTAATTTATATAATTCTACAAGAAAGTGTATCAAAGTTTAAAACTTAAAGACATAATCTGTACTCCTACGAGGGGTGTCACATCATGAGAAGATCTAGATTACAGATGGTTAACAGTCCCATTTGGTGCTCCTTTTCAGGTCACGAGAACCAACCAACCAAATCCTGATTTGAGATGTTATTATTCTTTGTCTCATTCTGTGTATATAAGGTGGCTTGGCAAGAGACTATAGGAAGTATTCTTTAGCAAGAATCTTCCCCACACTTTGGGTGTGTGTATTCAGACATTATGGAGGCATTCTGTTCAGAATCTCCCACACTATGTGTGTATTAAAACATCATGGAAGAAATCTTTAACAAGAATCTTCCTGCACCATTTTGGGTATATTATATTCATGATGGAAGTACTCTGTAGCCAGAGTGTCTATTGCCAGGTATGACTTTGTAACTTTTGCAACTGTTGATCATTTTAATTAATTGGAATTTAATCATATTCTGTATGATATTCTTTAATTTATGTTTGAAGCTGGAACCTGCCTGGTATAATAAATTGTTACATTTGTTTCATCTGAAATTCTTTAGAAATTGTATTGATTTATTTTAATTCTTTCAGAAATTGTTATGACCAGTAGATTAGAAGGAGTCTGGTATTACCGCAAGATTATTCTGTCAGGATATTATCACACTAGTGTTTTGATGGTCGAATGGAGCATGGGGCACATTCATCAAGACTAAAGTAGAGTGACTTTAGAGTGACTAAAGTAACTATTTTTATGATCGGAGCAAGCATGGAGCGGCCGACATACAAATATAAGTTTACCCGGCAACCTCTGACTAAGATCAGACTGACAATTTTCTGTCCGTGAGATGTATACGCAATGGCCAGCGTATATCCTGTGCGATATCGGGTCCCTAATGAACGAATAACTAAGATTATGGGAATTTATAAATAATCAAATATCTAAATTATGATCAACAGATAATTGGAATAATGCACTAAATTCTTACTATATTAAATTGGAGTTTATAATTATAATCAGATTATAATTTAAACACAGAGGTCAAAGAAATTACTTTAATCCTGAAAATATTTATTCCTTTAGAAGCGCCAAGACACGAAGGAACATGAGATCCCTTCACCCATGCCATTGGATTCCGTCGTTGGGCCAATAGGGTGGCTCCTTACAGAGTTTTAGTGAGTGCGTTGCTGCTCCCTGTGCGTATCATCAACTGATTTCCTAAAAGAGCAATACGGAGAGCTTTGTATCTTGTTAAAGACAGCCACTCTCTCGTATATCTGGAGATCAGCGTCCTTTTCAGGATGGCTTTTCATCCGTGTGATCTTGGGTGTGGAAAGTACATGGGTTTAAAGGACGGTCACGAGCGTTGTCTTTCATGGTTGGGCATCGAGCATGCGGAGGCAGCGTTCGCTGGGGGTTCTTGTCCTCACTGCGAGGGCATGACCCTTCTGGATTTGTGCAGATGGCTGTCGTTTCTCCGGGAACGTTGTCACCCTCGTCCTGTGAATGCTGATCGCCGCCACAGCACGGCTGTGAAGCTCTCAAAGGACGATCTGTGCTTAACCTGACTGAGCCAGTCGGGGGATTCGTCCTCCAGTTCTCAGCCTTCTCGTCCCAGGTCGGTAGAGGTACCAATGGAGACCACAGGGTCGTGTTCTACGATGTCTGCCAAATCTATTGTGCCTCCCTCAGGATCCGCCACTTCCGCAGCAGCCGAGGGTGGGCCCCCTCCCTCCAAAGCGGACTCCGACGTCCTTCCTCCCTCTGGTTGGGTTGCGACGGCGGAGTTTGCAGCCCTCACCTCCCACACAACGAAGGTGACAGTGCAGGCGATCTGTCGTGCCATGTCCACTCTGGTAGTCCAAGAACGTCACCTCTGGTTGTGTCTGGCTGACATGACGGGTGCGGACAAGAACAAGTTCCTGGACGCTCCACTCTCCCAGACCGGCCTCTTCGGCGAGTCAGTGGAGTCCTTCGCACAGCAGTTCTCCGCAGCTCAGAAGCAGACTGAAGCGATCGCCGAGGGCAACAGCCATTGACAGCCCGCTCAGCTCGCTTCCCGTGGTGGTAAACGGAAGTCCAAGCAGCCCTGTAGTTGTTTGTGCTCCCACGGCACATACATCGGCAGTCACACCTGTCACGCTCTGCTGCCCCACCGCGGGTACTCCAGTAGTGCCGCTAATTCCACTCGCACGGTCTCTGGGTGCTTGGCTTCAGCTCCCCAGCCCGTCCCGTTGGTTATTATGCACGATCTGCCTCGGTTACGAAATACAATTCAACCGGTACACCCCCAAATTCGCCCCAAATTCGAGCACAGACACTTAAGGCTTCGGCATCTCACCCTTTGGGTCTTTGGGTCAACTGGGAAAAGAGCAAACTTTGCCTCGTGCAGAGGATCTCTTTTCTCGGTATTAAACTCGACTCGATCGATTTATCGGCGCTTTTAACAGAACTGCGCGTGCAGTCAATCCTGACTTGCCTCGATACGTTTCGAGGGAAGAACGCAGTCCCACTGAAACAATTTCAAAAGCTCCTGGGGCATATGGCAGCAGCCGCGGCTGTGACACCACTTGGGCTGCTCCATATGAGATCGCTTCAGCGTTGGCTTCACAATCGAGTCCAGAGGAGAGCGTGGGGCGCCGGCATACACCGTGTATCCATTACAACTGCGTGTCATCTAACATTCACCCCGTGGTCAGACCCCATGTTTCTGAGGGCATGAGACAGTTCTCTTGGCATGCTGTTGTACACACAGATGCTTCAGGGGGTGTGGACAGCACCCCAGCTGCACTGGCACATCATCTGCTGCGAGCTGTGGGCTGTATATCTGGGACTCATACGCTTTGCTACGGAGCTGCGAGGGAAGGATGTATTAGTTTGCACTGACAACATTGTGGCTGTTGCGTATATCAACCGTCAAGGCGCTTTTCGCTCTCGTCACCTGTCGTCATCTCCTCCTCCTTCCTGCCATTCACATCCCGGGGTCGTTCAACACAGCTGCAGACGCGCTCTCACAAGCAGCGCGTCCCAGCGAATGGCGGCTCCATCCCCAGACAGTTCAGCTGATTTGGAAACGTTCCAGTCGAGCGCAGCTAGATCTGTTTTCGTCCCTGGACACAACCCATTGTCGCCTGTTTTATTCACTAACCGAGGGCAGCCTCGGCGTGGATGCATTTGCACACAGCTGGCCGCAGGGATGCGCAAATATGCATTCCCTCCAGTGAGCTTAATCGCAAAGACGCTGTGCAAAGTCAGGCAGGACGAGGAGAGCCTTCTACTGGTCGCGCCTTACTGGACGACCAGGAATTGGTTCCCAGAACTGATGCTCCTCGCGACAGCCCCTCCCTGGCGGATTCCTCTGAGGAAGGACATTCTTTCTCAAAGAGGGGGCACGTTATGGCACCCGTGCCCTTACCTGTGGGATCTCCACGTGTGGTCGCTGAGCGCGCGGAAGGTTTAGGTAATTTATGGCAAGCCGTATCTAATTAAATGGAACCTGTTCGTTGATTGGTGCTCTTCGCAACGCGAAAACCAACGAGAATGCCCCATTAATGTCGTGCTTTCATACCTTTAGCACCGGTTGGATGGTAGGAGTCACCCTCCACCATTAAAGTTGACGTTGCCGCGATATCTGCACATCACTCTCTAATAAATGGCAGATCAGTCGGCCAGCACAACCTAGTTATTAGGTTTCTGAGAGGCGCATGAAGGCTGCATCCTTTGCGCCCTCCCTCTATCCCTCCATGGGACCTGTCCATGGTGCTGAAAGCCCTGCAGGCTGCCCCTTTCGAGCCGCTGCAGTCTGTGAGTCTGAAGTTTTTATCAATGAAAACTCTGACCCTGGTCGCATTGGCCTCCGTTAAGAGGGTAGGGGACCTCCATGCATTCTCCATCGACGATTTGTGCCTTCAGTTTGGTCCTGCTGTCTCAAGCGCAACACTCAGACCCAGGCCAGACTACGTGCCCAAAGTTCCCACCACTCCTTTCAGAGATCAGGTGGTGAGCTTGCAAGCGCTGCCCCCGGAGGAGGCAGACCCAAACATGGCTTTGTTATGTCCCGTACGCGCGCTGCGCCTCTACGTGGATCGCACACAAAGCCTCAGGACCTCAAACCAGCTCTTTCTCTGTTACGGTGGTCAGCAGAGAGGGAAAGCTGTCACTAAACAGAGGATGTCTCATTGGATTGTAGACACTATCGCCCTTGCTTATGATCTGCAGGGCACCCCATTCCCATTAAACTTTAGAGTACACTCCACTAGAAGTGTTGCCTCATCTTGGGCACTTGCTCGTGGTTCCTCGCTGACAGACATCTGCAGAGCTGCTGGTTGGGCGACACCTAATATTTTCATTAGATTTTACAGTGTTCGTGTCGAGCTGGTTTCCTCTCAAGTTCTCACCTCACCTGGGGGATCACTGAGCACCGGCTTTCTCAGCAAAATGAAGCTAATTTCCCTATTTGCACCTGTGGCTAATATACGCACCTGGTGGGCGGCGCCAGCATTATGCAAACACCTCAATGCCAAGTTCATTGCCGTTTTAGTAGTAACTCGAAGCAGATTGGTCTCGCTAAGCGAGTTCCCAATTCGTCGGTCACGACGTGGCGTCTCCGTTCCCTTCCTTCAGGGAACGAGGGTTACATCCGTAACCGAGCCGTTTTGTGTTATCCTTTTTAACACATTATGTGTCATTTTCTGTTGATTTTGTGTTCAAATAAATAAAAAGGACAACACAAGATGTGTTAAAATAACACAAAGTGACAAATTAACTGAAAAGAATCAGAAGTCACTTAGCTTCAGCAATGAGATCCTAGCCGCTCTGCTCACACAAACAATACAGTAATAGGTAAACTTTAACAGAGATCAGTAAACTACATCATTCACTACTTTCACGATTCTGTTAAAGCTATGAATAAACTTAGAAAATCTCCACACATGGACTTCCAGTTCATAACATGTCTCTATTGATTTTTAATACCGGAGCAGAGGGTCCAAGTTGAGTCCCAGTACACATCACAGATCAGCATATCTATATTTCCAGTTTTCTTAATATGCTCATCTCACTGCTCTAGTGGGCAAGTTGTTTACCCGTCTGAAACAAAGACACACAGAGAAACACAAACAGCTTCCTCAAGGTTGAAGTCTTCAGACCTCTTAGCTAGTCTGGGAAACATTTCAAGAACATAGTTACAAGATTTGCTTTTCCACTGAGCAGAGAAAGCACAGTTTTCAGTCAGTGGTGAAGACGAATGTTTTAATTATGAATTGTACACACATAGAAGGGCCTATTGTGATCTATCTGACCTGTCCTGTGACAGTCAACTTAAAGAGGTGTGAATATGTTATGTGTTGCCCAAAAGCCCATACTGTGTGGACATGCAGAAAATGTTTAATGAAAGAAGACATATTATATTAAAATCCCTCTTATCTCATAAACATAAAGGTTTGCTGTTAACTAGAGGAATGTGTGCTTCAGTGTTCATGTCTCTCTCTCTCTCTCTCTCTCTCTCTCTCTCAGTGCATGCTGGGAAGCGGTAGTGGGGAGGGCGAACACGGTGAGAGGGAAACTTGAAAGTTTGTTTAGTGTTTTGGGTTATTTCTATACTCTTTTCGCTGAATTATTTTGGTTTTAGTTTGATCTTTAAACTTAGCACGTTTACAACAATATTACCGTGACGGGGTTTAGGATGGCGTCGCACGCGAGTGTGCAAGCGTCGTCTCTGTCGCTCCGTCACGGTATCAGGTGTGTGACTAGTGCAGGAGAGTCTGTGGAAGATGTGCTTTTGGAGGTGGCTGAACGTGTGGGGCACGATAATATTGTGTCGGCGTCTCGGATGAATAAAGCCATAGTGGTTTTCCTGAAGGATGAACAACTGGTAAACCGTTTGATTGAAACCGGCATATCGGTAAGTGGAGCCTTTGTTCATGTACAGCCTTTAGTTTCGCCCACAAGTAAGGTAACCATTTCAAATGCTCCGCCGTTTATTTCTGACGCGGACATTGAACGCGAACTTTCGCGTTTTGGAAAGCTTGCTAGTGGGATTAGGATGGTCCCTCTAGGTTGTAAAAATGCTGCTTTGAAACATGTACTGTCTTTTAGGAGGCAAGTGTATATGTTTTTAAACTCGCAGCCTTTAAATGTGTCGTTTAGATGCATGTTTGAAGGAAAGTCGTACATGTTATATGCAAGTACAGGTGAGATGCGGTGTTTTGAATGTGGAACTATTGGACACGTGAAGTTATCGTGTCCGTTTAGAGCTGAAGCTGGTCCCAGTACTGTTGTAACTGAAGTGATGGAGAACTTAAACAGAAATGAAAGTTCTGAGAACAACCTAAATGATAACGTACTTTCTAAAGATAATGAAAGAAGTGAGGTTGTGGATTCTATTGACAATGGAAAAAATGAGGTTGAGCTCCCAAGAGAAAATGACAAAAATGATGTTCAGCTTTCAGCAGATAATGAAAGAATTGTTGTTGGAGTAAATAATGTTGAACTGTCTACTAATAATGTAAGCAATGATGATCTTTCTAATGACAATGAGGGGAATGATGTTGAACTCTCTATTGACAATGAGCAAAATGCTGAATGCAGTGGTAAAACAATAATGTCTGAAACAATTGAGGATGTGGAAATGGAAGGCCAGACTAGCAAAAATGTTGTAATGGAGGAGTTAAGAAGTACAGTAGAGCAGGACAGTGTGAAGAAGACAAGTAAAAAAGCTTTACAATTGGTTGAGGAAGAAATGATTAAAGATGATGATGAGGAAAGTGTTTTATCTGATTTATCAGATTTATCTGATGTTTCTCAAGTAGGTTGTGATCAAGTTTACTCTCTGGATGAGATAAATGAGTTCATGGATGAGACATTTGGAAAGGTAGCTGATGTGAAGAGTTATTTTTCAGACATGAACAAATTTGAATATTCTGTTCTGTATTGGCAAAGAAAAGTAGGAGAAGATGAACTGAGTAGACGGAAGAGGTTTCGATTGAAAAAGATTATTACAAAGATTAGAAAGGGGAAAACCCTAGTCAAACGTAAATCAAATTAATTTGCGAAATGACATATACATCAAGGGTGTTTTTGTCTTGCTATCTCCTTTTTCTGTCTTTTTCCTTTCTCTCTTTATATCTTTTGATGGATATTTTAAGAGTAGGATCTTTAAATATTAATGGGGGAAGAGACAGGAGTAAGAGAGCAATGATCTCAGAGTATATTCACCTTAAAGGAATTCATGTTATGCTTTTACAGGAAACACATTCAGATAGTCAAAATGAAGTAGATTTGTACAGATGGTGGGATGGTGAATGTATTCTGAGTCATGGAACAAATTTAAGTGCTGGGGTAGCAATTCTTTTCTCAAAAAATCTAGATCTCAAAATTGTGTCTACTATTGAATTGGATAAGGGTAGGGTTCTAATGGCGATAGTAGAGATGAAAGAGTTAAAGTTTCTTTTTATCAATGTATATGCTCCAAATATAGGATCACAGAGAATTGAACTTTTTAAAAAATTAAATGAGGAAATAAAAAAACATGATTATGGAAATTTGTGTGTAATAATGGGAGGAGATTGGAATTGCACCACTAATTTTGTATTGGATAGGAATGGGGAAGAGCCTCATTTACAATCTAGTAGTGTGCTCCATAAAATGACTAGAGAATTAGATTTAATTGATATTTGGAGAATTAGGAATCAATCTGTGAAACAATACACTTGGGTTAAAATATTAGACTCAATTGTGACAGGAGCAAGATTGGACAGATTATATATCAATAATACAGACAATAATAGAGTTATGAATGTTAGAATTTCTCCTTGTGGGTTTTCTGATCATCATGTAGTTTCTATTGATTTTAACACGGCAAAGTTACCACATCCTAAGTCCTATTGGCATTTTAATGTTAAACTGCTACAAGATAAATCTTTCTGTGAAAAATTTAAAAGTTTTTTGGAGATTTGGAAACTGGAAAAAGACAAATTTGAAAGTCTGATTCAATGGTGGGAGGTAGGAAAAACCCAAATTAGAATTTTTTGTCAACAGTTTTCTTATAACAATACTATGGTTGTAAAGAATAATATTGAAAGATTGGAAAAGGATATTAATGAAATGGAATGTTTAGTTGATGTTAATAATTTAAATGTTACTACTAATTTAAAAAAGAAAAAACTGGAATTGAAAGCACTTCTTGAAGAAAGAGTAAAAGGTGCTTTAATTCGAGCCAGGATATCGTCTATCAAGGAAATGGACGCTCCAACAGCTTATTTTTTTAATCTGGAGCGTAAAAAAACAATATCTAAAAATATGCTTCATCTTCGGAAAGATGATGGCACATTGACTTCAGATCCTTTTGAAATGAGAAAAATTGCAATGAAGTTTTACTCTGAATTATTTGGGTCTACGGACTGTGACCCGGCAAGTGTGGATCAACTTTTAAAAGGACTACCTAGTCTAAAGCCTAAAGACAGAAATACACTGGACAAAATGATTTCCTTTGTTGAACTTTCAGAGGCTGTAAAGCAGCTGTCTAATGGCCGTGCCCCAGGAGTAGATGGCTTACCAGCTGAGTTTTATAAATCATTTTGGAGTGTTTTAGGTGAAGATTTTTATAATGTAATTTGTGAATGTTTTCAAAAAGGCACCTTACCTAATAGTTGTCAAAGAGCAGTTTTGTCGCTCTTGCCCAAAAAAGGTGATTTGGGGTTATTAAAAAATTGGCGCCCCGTTTCTTTAATGTGTCAGGATTATAAAATACTTTCTAAATGTTTAGCGAATAGATTGAAAAAATGTTTGAGTGTTGTTGTTAAAGATGAACAAACATACTGTGTTCCAGGTCGCACCATAATGGATAACTTATTTTTAATAAGAGATGTAATTGATCTATCCATAAGTAATGATTTTGATATTGGGTTTTTATCTATTGATCAAGAGAAAGCATTTGATCGTGTCTGTCATAATTACCTTTTTCATGTTTTAAAAGCATTTGGGTTTGGAAAAACTTTTATTGAATGGATAAAGTTGTTGTATAGGGGGGCTTCAGTTATGTTAAAGGTGGGAGGAGGACTAAGTTCCCCTGTGCCTGTTAAGAGAGGTATTAGACAAGGTTGTCCACTTTCGGGTCAACTGTACAGTTTAGTAATTGAGCCCTTACTAAATTTATTGAGAAACAATTTGAAGGGTTTTCCTATACCAGGAGATTTAAGTGGGTCAAATGTTGTTGTTTCAGCTTATGCTGATGATGTAACAATTTTCATTACCAATAAGCATGATGTTCAAACACTGTGTACTGGGTTAGCTTTATATGAGAGAGCATCCTCTGCTAGAGTAAATTGGGAAAAAAGTGAGGGATTCATTATGGGTCCATGGAATGGTGGGGTACCTAAGCTTCCAGGAGGAATAAAGTGGAATACAGAGGGAATAAAAATTCTTGGGGTATTCCTAGGTAAAGAAAGTTATAGAGAAAAAAAATGGGAGGGAATGCTGGAGAAGGTGTTAGCCAAGTTGTCTAAATGGAAATGGCTATTACCTGAGCTATCCTATAGGGGTAGAGTCTTGGTTACAAATAACCTGGCTGCCTCTATGCTATGGCACAAAGTTAATGTACTGGATCCACCTAGAGAAATAATCAAAGTTATACAGAGTAAATTTGTGGACTTTTTCTGGTCGGGTCAACATTGGGTCTCTGCTCCAGTTTTATATCTGCCCTTACAAGAAGGAGGACAAAGCTTGGTGGATATAAGAAGCAGGATTAATACTTTCAGACTTCAAACAGCACAGAGAATACTGTACGAGGAGGACTTGAGTTGGATTCGTGTTGCCTGTGCACTTTTGAGGAAAACATCAGGACTGAATTATGATAAACATTTATTTTTGCTGAAACTGAAAAATGTGGAATTAAGTAATTTCACTCATTTTTATCAGTCTGTCCTGAAGGCTTGGCAACTGAACTTGGAGGTTCAAAGAGATCTTCAATGTCCTAAGGACTGGATTGTGGAAGAACCTTTATTTTACAATCCATTGACACAAACCAAAACTCTGTCTTCTGAAAGTTTGAGGAACTGCATGGTGAGGGCTGGACTCACTAAGATCAAAGACTTGAGAGAATCCACAAAATGGAGATCAGCTGAATCTCTACGTCACAACATGGGGATTAGATCATTACGTCTTTTGGAACAAGTGTTGGAGGAATTGAGGAATGCATTACCTGGAGCCTGCAGGGAGGCACTGGAACTTCAATCAAATCCGGAAGAGGGGAGTAAATATAAGTTTCCTAGTATAATTGTATCTGCGGCTGTTGAAGAAAACCATGAAGAGGGTGGCACAATTTTATCCTTTAACCCTCTGGGGTCTAAGGGGTTTTTAGGGCCCTGGGGAAGTTTTGACATGCACTGACATTTGTGCTTTTTTCAGTTGCTTTAAAACATAATAATGGCAAAAGTCTCATAACACTGCGTTCAGAACAAACTGGGCTACAATATCATATAATCAACATGTATGTACATGTTTGTATTTTTGAGAGAAAAATGTTTATGCGTGGTTTTTGAAAAAGCAAAAATTTTAAGTCACTGATATAAGTCCACAAAACTAATTCTAAACATGTTTTCCCAAGACTTTTCAAAACAGGATCTAGTAGTCTAGAGTTTTTTCTTCAAAATGATATGAAAATCATTCGGCCTACTCGTTCACATAAAGCGAGATATTGATTTAGAATTTCTAAGACACTTTTGCTTGGGAAAGGCTGTATGCATGGAGGCGGGGAAAGCTCCTGAATAATCAGTGATTGACAGCTGAGAAACAAAAGGGTATGCATAATGAGCCACATGAGCCTTGTGGGGATGTTCAACAGGAATGTAACTTTCTCTGTAGTAAAACCATGATGGTTTACTTTTCAATTTAAATGTAAATACACACACACAATATATATATATATATATATATACATATATATATAACATTAATTTCACATGTAGGTTATAAGTTACCTTTTAAAAACCATAGTAGCCTAATCAAAGTGAACACAGGGTTTGTGTGCAGCAAAAAGCTCAAAAGAACAACTGCCTATCGTTGTTTGGACTCTTAGTTGTGTTTTTGTAATCATTATATCATTATAGTAGAAACACAACAAGGGACAAGCATGATAAACTTGCACGATAAACTTGCTCAATGTTTGTTTACAGCCGCCGCCATTACCTCACGTGTTGCTCATGAAAGCAGTCGGCTTGTTCGACTTCATGCGGCGCTGCAAAGATCGACAGCCGGGTGACGTCAAACTACCGCGAGAGTGATCCGCAAAATCATATGGAAGAGTTTGCGGTAACACTTTATTTTAAGGTGTCCTTAATACAGAGTAATTACCTCATTAAGTACTTAGTAGTAGATGGTGTAATTACATGCAACTAAATGTACTTAATATGTAACTAAGTTATGGAACAGCATGTACTTACAGATTGTAATTATGCACATGTAATAAGCTGCAACTGTTACACATATGTAACAGGTCGAGTCTGTTACAAAGCTAACTACTGGTGTAATAAAAGGTCTTGTTACATATGTGTTACAATGTAATCATATTGAAAGTACTTTGTGTAGTACTATGTAATAACAAGTACCTACATATGTTACTAGTTACATAGTTCACAGTTTAATTACATGAATTAGCTTCTTAAATACATTTAAATTACATTATATTACACAGGGATAAGCTACGTAAAATAAAGTGTATCTAGAGTGTACTTAAGTGTACTTCATCTGTTTCTACATACCTTATCCATCTGTAACACAGTTTGAATTGACTTACTAGTTCACTGTTAATAACATGAATTAGCTTCTTAATTACATTTAAATTACATTATATTACACAGTTTGAAACGACTTACTAGTTCACTGTTAATTACATGAATTAGCTTCTTAATTACATTTAAATTACATACTATTACACGGGGATAAGCTACGTAAAATAAAGTGTATCTAGTTTGTACTTAAGTTTGAAACAACTTACTAGTTCACTGTTAATTACATGAATTACCTTGTTAATTACATTTAAATTACATACTATTACACGGGGATAAGCTACGTAAAATAAAGTGTATCAAGAGTGTACTTAAGTGTACTTCATGTGTATCTACATACCTTATCCATTTGTAACGTAGTTTGAATCGACTCACTAGTTCATGGTTTAAATACATGAATTAGCTTCTGAATTACATTTAAATTACATAATATTACACGGGGATAAGCTACGTAAAATAAAGTGTATCAAGAGTGTACTTAAGTGTACTTCATGTGTATCTACATACCTTATTCATCTGTAACGTAGTTTGAATCGACTCACTAGTTCATGGTTTAAATACATGAATTAGCTTCTGAATTACATTTAAATTACCTAATATTACACGGGGATAAGCTACGTAAAATAAAGTGTATCAAGAGTGTACTTAAGTGTACTTCATGTGTATCTACATACCTTATTCATCTGTAACATAGTTTGAATCGACTCACTAGTTCATGGTTTAAATACATGAATTAGCTTCTGAATTACATTTAAATTACATAATATTACACAGGGATAAGATACGTAAAATAAAGTGTATCAAAAGTGTACTTAAGTGTACTTAAGTTTGAAACGACTTACTAGTTCACTGTTAATTACATGAATTAGCTTCTTAATTACATTTAAATTACATACTATTACACGGGGATAAGCTACGTAAAATAAAGTGTATCTAGTTTGTACTTAAGTTTGAAACAACTTACTAGTTCACTGTTAATTACATGCATTAGCTTCTTAATTACATTTAAATTACATAATATTACACGGGGATAAGCTACGTAAAATAAAGTGTATCTAGAGTGTACTTAAGTGTACTTCATGTGTATCTACATACCTTATTCATCTGTAACGTAGTTTGAATCGACTCACTAGTTCACTGTTAATTACATGAATTAGCTTCTGAATTACATTTAAATAACATAATATTACACGGGGATAAGCTACGTAAAATAAAGTGTATCTAGTTTGTACTTAAGTTTGAAACGACTTACTAGTTCACTGTTAATTACATGAATTAGCTTCTGAATTACATTTAAATTACATATTATTACACGGGGATAAGCTACGTAAAATAAAGTGTATCTAGTTTGTACTTAAGTTTGAAACGACTTACTAGTTCACTGTTAATTACATGAATTAGCTTCTGAATTACATTTAAATTACATATTATTACACGGGGATAAGCTACGTAAAATAAAGTGTATCTAGTTTGTACTTAAGTTTGAAACGACTTACTAGTTCACTGTTCATTACATGAATTAGCTTCTTAATTACATTTAAATTACATACTATTACACGGGGATAAGCTACGTAAAATAAAGTGTATCTAGTTTGTACTTAAGTTTGAAACGACTTACTAGTTCACTGTTAATTACATGAATTAGCTTCTGAATTACATTTAAATTACATAATATTACACAGGGATAAGCTACGTAAAATAAAGTGTATCAAAAGTGTACTTAAGTGTGTACTTAAGTTTGAAACGACTTACTAGTTCACTGTTAATTACATGAATTAGCTTCTTAATTACATTTAAAATACATACTATTACACGGGGATAAGCTACGTAAAATAAAGTGTTTCAAGAGTGTACTTAAGTGTACTTCATGTGTATCTACATACCTTATTCATCTGTAACGTAGTTTGAATCGACTCACTAGTTCACTGTTAATTACATGAATTAGCTTCTGAATTACATTTAAATAACATAATATTACACAGGGATAAGCTACGTAAAATAAAGTGTATCTAGTTTGTACTTAAGATTGAAACGACTTACTAGTTCACTGTTAATTACATGAATTAGCTTCTGAATTACATTTAATTTACATATTATTACACGGGGATAAGCTACGTAAAATAAAGTGTATCTAGTTTGTACTTAAGTTTGAAACGACTTACTAGTTCACTGTTCATTACATGAATTAGCTTCTTAATTACATTTAAATTACATACTATTACACGGGGATAAGCTACGTAAAATAAAGTGTATCTAGTTTGTACTTAAGTTTGAAACGACTTACTAGTTCACTGTTAATTACATGAATTAGCTTCTGAATTACATTTAAATTACATATTATTACACGGGGATAAGCTACGTAAAATAAAGTGTATCTAGTTTGTACTTAAGTTTGAAACGACTTACTAGTTCACTGTTCATTACATGAATTAGCTTCTGAATTACATTTAAATTACATAATATTACACAGGGATAAGCTACGTAAAATAAAGTGTATCAAGAGTGTACTTAAGTGTACTTCATGTGTATCTACATACCTTATTCATCTGTAACGTAGTTTGAATCGACTCACTAGTTCATGGTTTAAATACATGAATTAGCTTCTGAATTACATTTAAATTACATAATATTACACGGGGATAAGCTACGTAAAATAAAGTGTATCAAAAGTGTACTTAAGTGTACTTAAGTTTGAAACGACTTACTAGTTCACTGTTAATTACATGAATTAGCTTCTTAATTACATTTAAATTACATATTATTACACGGGGATAAGCTACGTAAAATAAAGTGTATCTAGTTTGTACTTAAGTTTGAAACAACTTACTAGTTCACTGTTAATTACATGCATTAGCTTCTTAATTACATTTAAATTACATAATATTACACGGGGATAAGCTACGTAAAATAAAGTGTATCTAGAGTGTACTTAAGTGTACTTCATGTGTATCTACATACCTTATTCATCTGTAACGTAGTTTGAATCGACTCACTAGTTCACTGTTAATTACATGAATTAGCTTCTGAATTACATTTAAATTACATAATATTACACAGGGATAAGCTACGTAAAATAAAGTGTATCAAAAGTGTACTTAAGTGTACTTAAGTTTGAAACGACTTACTAGTTCACTGTTAATTACATGAATTAGCTTCTTAATTACATTTAAATTACATAATATTACACGGGGATAAGCTACGTAAAATAAAGTGTATCAAGAGTGTACTTAAGTGTACTTCATGTGTATCTACATACCTTATCCATCTGTAACGTAGTTTGAATCGACTCACTAGTTCACTGTTAATTACATGAATTAGCTTCTTAATTACATTTAAATAACATAATATTACACGGGGATAAGCTACGTAAAATAAAGTGTATCTAGTTTGTACTTAAGTTTGAAACGACTTACTAGTTCACTGTTAATTACATGAATTAGCTTCTGAATTACATTTAAATTACATATTATTACACGGGGATAAGCTACGTAAAATAAAGTGTATCTAGTTTGTACTTAAGTTTGAAACGACTTACTAGTTCACTGTTCATTACATGAATTAGCTTCTTAATTACATTTAAATTACATACTATTACACGGGGATAAGCTACGTAAAATAAAGTGTATCTAGAGTGTACTTAAGTGTACTTCATGTGTATCTACATACCTTATTCATCTGTCAAGTAGTTTGAATCGACTCACTAGTTCATGGTTTAAATACATGAATTAGCTTCTGAATTACATTTAAATTACATAATATTACACGTGGATAAGCTACGTAAAATAAAGTGTATCAAAAGTGTACTTAAGTTTGAAACGACTTACTAGTTCACTGTTAATTACATGCATTAGCTTCTTAATTACATTTAAATTACATTATATTACACAGGGATAAGCTACGTAAAATAAAGTGTATCAAGAGTGTACTTAAGTGTACTTCATGTGTATCTACATACCTTATCCATTTGTAACGTAGTTTGAATCGACTCACTAGTTCATGGTTTAAATACATGAAATAGCTTCTGAATTGCATTTAAATTACATAATATTACACGGGGATAAGCTACGTAAAATAAAGTGTATCTAGAGTGTACTTAAGTGTACTTCATAAAAAATTGAATGCTAAAAATATTTAATATTGATATACTTCAGTATACTTGCGCTCACACTAATGACCAGTATATTTAAACTGTGCTATTGATTAGTTAGTGCTATTTCAGAACAACACATTTTTTACTTCATATATTTTACTTTAAGTGTATTTGGTGTACTTTTGTGTGCTAAAGTGGAACAACTTCAAGTGTACTTAGTACAATTTAAGCATATGACTGTTTGTGCTAAATGCATGCTTGATAAGTGAATTTAGAGTTTATTTTTGTGTTTAATTTTTGTTAAACGTACAAAAATGTATTATGAGTGTCTTGCAAACATACACTCAGTATACCTTGAATAGATTGTTTGCACACATTTTATAGATCTATATTTTTTGGCTAATCCAAAATTCTTAAAACTACCCTGGTAAAAATTAATATGGTAAGTATATTACGTTTTGTATACTTTAACATACCTGCAGCTAGACCAGTGACCAGTATACTTCGTTTGTTTATAATTAGTTAACTTAAAGAGTGCTATTTTGGGAATAGATGACTTCAGCTGATAACATATCCAAAATTATTTTTTTGAAATAAATGTTTCCAAATAAAAGCTGATTAAAACAGTCAAAAAAATGTTATAATTATATTTAAATATATGTTTATTCACAGCATTCATAGTGTACACTATTTGCGTAAAAATGGAACAATTACTCATTGAAGAATGTCAAGATGATTCAGAGTTTTCAACATCTTTCTCACGCAAAATCAACTTTAGTCTGGCAGGTTTTGATTCAGCCTAATAGTAGTCTGAAAAAGAGAGACAATAAGCTCAATTAACAAGTGTTTAATTTTAAGACACTGCATTTATTTAAGACTTACTGTTTTAAATCTATAGTTTACTGGCTAAAGAGAACAATGGCAACTGAGCAGAAAGTATATTTTTACGTAACTTGAGCTTGACTAGAATGTCCTCATATATAAAGAACTCTTCATTAAAATAACTTCCCAAAGTAGGCATATGAACATACTCAATTACCCCAAAAAGTAACATTAACATTTCTTTAGACTCACAGTATTCACATTAGATTATCATTTCACATTAGATTATCTTTTGTCTTTTAAAGATTCTTTTAGAAACCATAAATTGTCTATTTAAGCACTAATTATATGCTCAAAACAACCTCAACATCATATGAGTTATTTTCTGTCATATTTCTTTACTCTTGTTTCATACGCAAACATATGATCTCATTTACAATTCAATTATTAGCACTATCACCATGGCAACATTCACTTGAAACAAAATGGCGGACACCCGCGAACTCCGTGTGCACTACTGAACTCACGGTACTGTCAAATAGTTGTTTACCATCAAAATTCAAGTAACAACATAATTGCATTTTTTTCTCTCTGTGAAATAGCAATCTTTGTTTTTAAAAGGAACTTTCAAGATAGTTACTTCAGTTCGTATTACATTCACGAGTACTTAAAATACAGTTTTGTTCTTCAAATCTCACTCAAAACGTTAAACACTGATGACAACCATTTATAGACAACTTTAACTTGTTATATACTCGAATTAATCTTACCTGCAAAGAATATTAAACAAGATAGATTAATTTCTCCCGGAGCATCTCGAATCACTTGCTGCGTCCGAAAACTCAAGGCAGTGACTCGTTGCCTCGCTGCCTCATGAGGAAATGACTTCGGAGGCATGAAGGTAGCTCAGAGAAAGACTTTCGGACACACTTCTAAGGCAGCGTGTTTGAAATTTAAACAGAGAGCGCCTTTGTGATAACTACTCACATATTTGAAAACTACAATACTAATTTCTCGCTAGAAATGTAATTAAAAGGTGTAAAAAGTGAAAATCTACCTTTATTTACACTAAGTTGGTGGTCCAGTCGCGTCATTGGCCGCCATTTTATTTTTTCGAACTCGACCGGACTCGACCAATCACATTCTTAATGTACGTCCACGCATAGGTATCTCAGGAGACAGGAAGTAAACCAAACATTGAATTCGGACATGCCTTGATGCCTTGCTGCCTTGGAAAGCTGCCTCAGAAGGCAGCAATTTAGAGTTTTCGGACGCAGCCACTGTTATCTGCTCTCTGCATTAACTTGTGTATATATAAGCGCTACTACTACTAAGCAGACCTATGCGAGAGCTCCCCCTAGCTGTCTGTATGATGTAGACCGCCTATGCACACACATACAAATATATTGCTACTGCAGAACTCTTTTACAATAAAAAGTGTGTCCCTGAAGTACTTTAATAAATTCAGTTCAGGCAATTTACCTTTTTATCATGTTCTTATTCTTCTGAAAAAAAAAGATATACAACACTCAAAATTTAAATGGGGGGTCTTCCGTTTCCATATCTTTTATTTAACTAGTACCACATATACAAACATATAATATATGAAGAGTTTCGTTGCAAAACGAGATAACTTTTTTTAATTGTCGGAAATCTCGTTTTTTGGTTGTGCATTCCAATTAACATCAATTCAACTGCAGTTGGTTTGTTTTGATTTAAACCTAACATAACATAATAATAAACATGTTTTGACAAAAAAAAGGATTTATCTCGTTTTCAGTGTTGGGAGTAACGCATTACAAAATATACACTGTAAAAAAAATCAGTAGAAATTACAATGTAATTGCAGCTGGGTTGCCGGTAATTTACCGTAGATTTAAATTTATGTAATTTACTGGCAAGAGTTTGTTCAAAGTCAAATAAATCCTAAACATTAACAAGTCTTTATCTTAAGAGAATAAAACTATAAAATTGCTTCAGATTTTGTTTCCCAGAATGTTTTGCTTGATGCTGTTTTTTTTTTTTTACTCTGTAAAGACAAAGACTTGTAAATGTTAAATGTCCATTTAACTTTGAACAAAATGTTGGCAGTAAATAACATAAATTTAAATCTACGGTAAATTACCGGCAACCCAGCTGCAATTTTTGATGAAAGTAACGCAAAAGTAACGCAAAAGTAGTGTAACTCATTACAGTTCAGAGACAGTAATATTGTAATGTAACTAATTACTTTCAAATGTCAGTAATTTGTAATATATAATGTATTATACAACAGTTCTTTCTGGTTCTCGAATCTGATTGGCTAAGACCTATGCGATATTGTGCTGATATCGGCACTGTAACCGCTTCACCTTTCGTATCATTCCGCCACCTAGTGAATGGAGGTCCTAAGCAGGCTCATCTCTGAATTGAAAAACACAGACGCCCTGTTTTGAATCACTCTCCGTTTGTCTCATTAGTTTACTAGCTCATAAATCAGTCTGTGAATCCCCAATCGGAAGTTATTCCGTCAAAGATCAGCGCTCTTGGATGTTACGTTACAGTTAATGGGAGAAATGTCTTGTCACATCGTGTGGATGATTAACACTTGGAAAGAGGAATATAAACACTCGTTTTTTTTTTTGGAGCTATATCTCTTATCAGAACGAGAAAACACAGTGGAACTGCAGGTAAGCACCGCAGCTTTTAAATGTGGACATTGATCATTTACTTTATCGTGACCTGACTATTAAAACATGTTATGAGATATCGCCACTGGTATATTTATAAGCAGCATGCAAAAACATATCTCTGACACTTATAAAAAACAGTTTTATATAGTACTGACAAGAACAAAGTTTAATAATAATAATCGAGTGCTCGTATCACGTTAAGAATAAATGAGAAAGCAATAGTAACGTTATACAAGTAGTTTTATTAACTTTTACCTCGCGCCAAAACAATAACAACACAAAAGACACTAAATATGAATTAAAATACAAGTAATAGTTTGATCATGACACCAAATACTGCTGATTTGATCTCATTTTGACGATCATAAACAAACAAGGCCAACATGAGAGCCAGGGTATCTCTGTCAGAAATGTAGCCCAGAGAGGGCGGTGGTCAGCGGGGCGAGTGAACACTGACGTCCGCCCATGCTTTGGTTCTCATTCGTACCGAATCTCACTAAGCAAACGTTCAAACAGGCGCTATCTTTACTAATCGACTGCAGATTTAAATATAATACATATACATTCTCGACTGAACTAATCTTAAAACTACACTTTGTGACCAAGAAACGGTAATATAAAGTAACGGCTTTTCTGTCCATTGAGTTGTTATGAGCTTCAAAGCAGCCGAAAGTTTTACCTGTCATTCTGGACGCCCTCAAATCCGTGGCGGAAGAAGTAGTTCTCAAACAAAGAGGCTTTTAAAATAACTCTGTTGTTGTTTTCTAGTTTTCGTTTTTCAAACGTGTGCCGTCGAACTGTTGTATAAAAACAATATACAACAGTTGTTGTATAAGGCCTGCGGCCTCGTGCCTCTGGCGTAATCACAGCCGTGATGATATAGAGCTATATCACACTCCTACTCGAGCGATATTGCTTAATTACACTTTGGAAGTAACTTTTTCCAACACTGCTCGTTTTGCAACGAAACTCTTCATATTTGACAAAACGATTGCGCATTAATTTGTCGATATAACAGGTACAGGTATAACAGTACCGTTAGCTATAAGCTAAAGCCACATTCAGACAGCCAGCGATGTTATTGCTGTGTGTCGCCCGTCTCTTTCAATGAGGTGTTTCTAAATCTGCTTGTCATAAACAAATGAGTACCATCCATGCCAGTAACTGACGAGAAAAGGATGACATGAACTCCACTGCTTTATTCTTATTGGTTGTCGCTCCGGAAATTCGCTCGACATTTGCATAAAGTAAAACTTTTCTTAACTTTCTCGCGTCGCTGGACACGCCCATACGGTCGCCAACAGTCACTTTCGCTCGTGCCGCTGGAAGTCACCCGGTTTCCATTGAAATTTATGAGATCACGTCGCTCTGCTACACTCTAGATACACTTTATTTTACGTAGCTTATCCCTGTGTAATAGTATGTAATTTTAATTTAATTAAGAAGCTAATTCATGTATTTAAACTGTGAACTAGTGAGTCGATTCACACTTTGTTACAGATGGATAAGGTATGTAGAAACACATGAAGTACACTTAAGTACACTCTAGATACACTTTATTTTGCGTAGCATATCCCCGTGTAATATTATGTAATTTAAATGTATTAAGAAGCTAATTCATGTAATTAATCTGTGAACTAGTGAGTTGATTCACACTTTGTTACAGATGGATAAGGTATGTAGATACACATAAAGTACACTTAAGTACACTCTTGATACACTTTATTTTGTGTAGCTTATCCCCGTGTAATAGTATGTAATTTAAATGTAATTAAGAAGCTAATGCATGTAATTAAACTGTGAACTAGTGAGTTGATTCAAACTACGTTACAGATGAATAAGGTATGTAGATACACATGAAGTACACTTAAGTACACTCTTGATACACTTTATTTTACGTTAGGGTGACCACCTGCTAATAAGCCCAAGGGGGGACAAGGGGTGTGTTTCTGAGGGACAATGTGGGACACTCCCTGGCCCGGCGGTACACCCGACCCACGGGCCAACTTATTTATAGTGGTTTACCCATTTCTAGCACATGACACTTTACACTGCAAAAAACTTATTTTTTTGTATTTTTGTCTTGTTTTCAGTAAAAATATCTAAAAATTCTTAAATGAAGATGCTTGATGAGGAAAACGACCCAAGAAAATAAGTCTAGTTTTTACACCAAAAACATCAAATTTAAGTGATTTTGTGCACAAAACAAAAAAATCTGCCAATGGGGTAAGCAAAAAATCTTGAACATTTTCCAAAACACTAAATTCAAGATTTTTTCCTTGTTTTATGCACAAAATCACTTAAATGTTATATTTTTGGTCTAAAAACTAGAGTTATTTTCTTGGGGTCGTTTTTCTCATCAAGAAAAAGCATCTTCATTTAAGAATTTTTAGATATTTTTACTGAAAACAAGACAAAAATACCAAGACATTTTTTTCTTGAAAATCATTTTTGCAGTGTACATGGCATATTAATAATGCCCTATTCCCGTAAAAATGTGTAATTGCTGATGTATGCTTATGAATAGGCCAACCAATGTGTATTTTTTTAAAATAAAGATTCATAATATTTTGAACATTCAATGATTTGAATTCCACTTACGATTTACTTTAGCTATTTAATTTATTTTTCATTATAATCTATTCACTTTAAATTAATTATAATATAAAATTATAGAATTAACAGGAATTGAAGCTGCTCAACAACACAGAAACAGTTAAAAAAAGTCTTAACTCACAACTCCAGGGATTCACGTAACGAGAAGAGGGAGGAAGGATGGTGAACTTGCATGTTAGTAAAGGCAGGCGCAGGAAAAAAAACTGTTCAGTGTTCTGGAGACACCTTTAGGACTTTCAGCAACACATATTTATTTTCCCAGTCTTTCTTGTACCCACACCTTCTCTTTTTAATTGATGATGGCGGTGCAGAGTCAGACTCAGTCTCTTTCTCACTGATCTATATAGATCAGTGCTCTTTCTCCATTTTTCGAATTGGAAAGCGCGCATCAAAAAGAAGTTGCACGTGCGTGGCTGCGTGCGGACTGCGCTGTCATGACAACAACGAAAAACTGACAACAACCTAGTCAGCAGTTCAGCTGAGGGGCAACAGTAGCGTGCGAGTAGCGAGTGGCAAGCGAACCTGAACTGTCTATGTTCGTTTGGCTGCATGGGACTCAAGGATATAGAGCGACCAACTTTTTTTTAAGCAAGCATTGATTATGCGTGACACGGTCTCAATTTGCGGGACGCATGAATTGGGTTTCAAACGCTGTGCGTTCACGCGCTACGCGGGACGGGTGGTCACCCTATTTTACGTAGCTTATCCCTGTGTAATATTATGTAATTTAAATGTAATTAACAAGCTAATGCATGTATTTAAACTGTGAACTATGTAACTAGTAACATATGTAGGTACTTGTTATTACATAGTACTACACAAAGTACTTTCAATATGATTACATTGTAACACATATGTAACAAGACCTTTTATTACACCAGTAGTTAGCTTTGTAACAGACTCGACCTGTTACATATGTGTAACAGTTGCAGCTTATTACATGTGCATAATTACAATCTGTAAGTACATGCTGTTCCATAACTTAGTTACATATTAAGTACATTTAGTTGCATGTAATTACACTGTCTACTACTAAGTACTTAATGAGGTAATTACTCTGTATTAAGGACACCTTAAAATAAAGTGTTACCGAGTTTGCTTTTAAATCGCTCTCGCGAAACTCTGACGTCATTCGGCTGCCGGTTCTTGTGGCGCCGCATTAAGTTGAACAAGCCTATTAACTTATGTGTGCACATGCGAGTGATCCTGTGTTTAATAAACGTGCTGTGCGGAGATATATGCTTAGACGCAACTAAATAAGGATTGTACTGTTTGCAGTCACGTATTTTATAAGAATACCAAAAACCGCGTCGATTTCCTGACTCGCGTGTTTGTGCACGCGTTTCCCATCGCGTGAACTGTCTGACGGAAGACAAAGAAAACACTCGCGTCTGGAGATAGTGACACACATACGCAAGTAAATAAGGATTGTACTGTTTTCAATCGCGTATTTTATAAGAATACCAAAAACCGCGTCGAGTTTCCTGACTCGCGTGTTTGTTTATGTGTGTTCCCCTCACGTGAAATGTTTGACGGAAGAACAATGAAAACACTCGCGTCTGGAGATACTGACACACATAACGTACGCAAGTAAATAAGGATTTAGATGTCATGTTTTGGTGCAATCGGATGAAACAACAAGGAATGGAGAGACTGGGTTGTGGACTGGATTGCGTAAACATTGACTGCAGGAGGCACAAGTTATGCATATGGATGTCTCTGCTCATTCACTTCAATGGCGCGGGGGCGTGGCGATCTCTTCTCATTACAGATAATCAGGTAACATTAGAAAGACGGTCCCTCTCCTACTTCTCATACAGTTTACACCGAATGACAATATATGTTTTCGATCTCACTTACATCATTTAAAAGCTGACATTCCAAGCATTATGTAGACATTTATCTTCTGTTTATATGACATGTATGTGTGAAGTTACAGTTAATTTTCTGACGCGTTTCTGAAATGGCTTCACTGAGGGAGAGAGAACAAAACGCGCATCATGTTTATTTTCTTAATTTTGCGAAAAGCACAACATTCTGTTTTTATTGGGAGTGGACAGAAAAAAAACTAGACACTTTAACGTTTTAAATGATGTATAACTCATATCTGTATGTCCAAAATCAGCAGAGTTATCTAAGTCTCTTTACGGAGTGATTGAAAAATAAAGAGTTGGCGGCGCCCGCGCCGCAGCCGACCCCAGAGTGTTAAAACGCCAGAACTTGGACAATTTGACCAAATCAACAAAAAAGCTCTGTATGTTACTTGTGTGAAAGCTACACATCAGACTCTTTTAAGGACTGTGCAGGTTTGGAGGTGGGCAGAAGTGTTTGGACCAGACTTTAAAGCTTCCTGGAGGTCTCTATACAAATCTCCTATTGAGAAACGTACAGCAGACCTACAGTGGAGGCTAACTCATGGTGCTATAGCTACAAACAGACACGTGGCGCATCTGAATCCAGCAGTGGGGAGGGAATGCCCTTTTTGTGGAATTGATGAGACAGTTGATCATTTGTTTATTTATTGTCAGAGGTTGAATAATCTTTTCACTGTTTTAAAGCAATGTTTTGAAGACATGAACGAAGAGTTTTCACCTCAGTGTTTTATTAGTAGTCTTAAATATACATTTGGTGACAGAAGAAAAGTTTGTCTTCTAAATTTTTTGTTGGGCAAGGCAAAAATGGCAATCTGGAAGACTAGGAAAAATAAATTACTAGGAGTGGGTGCACTAGAAGCAGAGCATGTTTTTAAAGCAATGGTGGCTGCTAGAATTAAGATTGAATATGCATATTTTAATTTGGTTAATGACATTCAAATGTTTTCTGATATATGGAGTGTGGGTGGAGTTTTGTGTGAGGTTTTGGAAAATGGCATGTTGATTCTTAATTTTTAAAGGAAAGATAAATGATATGCATATATGTATGTGGTGTATATGTATGTATAGTATGTATATGTGTAGGTATATATTTATATGTATTTTATTTATTTATTTTTATTGTTTCTATAAGTATACATATGGTGTGTGTTTTAATATGGGTGTTTTTTAGTAGTGTCATTAGGTCTTTTTAGGGAATTGAATTGTTAGATAAGAAAGCTGTTAATTGAAGAATGTTTAATAAAGATGTGTTTAAGCCTCTCTCTCTCTCTCTCTCTCTCTCCCCCCCCTCTCTCTCTCTCTCATTCTCTCTTTCTCTCTCTCTCTCTCTCTCTCTCTCTCCCCCTCTCTCTCTCTTTCCCTCTCTCTCTCTCTCCCTCTCTGCAATCTATGTCAAAACTATCACTTGTGTTTAAAATCAAGTGCAGCACTGGAACAATGTACTTTTGATGTGCTGCTTGCTGATGATACAAACACATTTGACAAGAAAGAACCACAGCAGGTAAAGTGCACATTTTCATATTGTCAGAGCTTGACATTACCTTTAATTTAGCAGTTACATGTAACTGGGTTGAATTTTATTTATATCTTTTTGTTTTTCACTTTATTTTGCACTGCGCAGATTAATTGACGTGTAATATTAAAATACTGTGAGTGCGATTCGAGTTGTTTTTGGATCACTCTTACTCTACTTTTATGTCAAAGTTTATGCAAATATTTTAAGTCTGCAGATGATTTACTAATTATTAATAAAAAAAATGTATTAATTAAACTACCCACGTAACAATAAAAGTATGTATTTATTCATGTTTCTTGTCATAATAGAGTTTAGAGTCATAATTACATCTTAATGTTAACTTATGTTAAGACATTCAAAAGAGGGAAAATCAATGACCACAAGCAACTGCACAAATTAACCTAACAAATTACTTTGCAAATACAAACAAGGAAACAAAACATTTTATTATATAATATATACAGGAAGAGAGAAGATGATTTTTAAAATTACAATTTGTACAATTTTTCAAAGTGTTAAAGCGTTGATTGAAGTTTATTGAAGTTGACAATGCTGCTTGATGTGCTGCTGTGTTCTGGATTATCTGCAAAAACATAGTTGTGTTGGATCAAAAGTTGACTATTAAAGTCATTACATTAGTCCGGTTTTAAAAATGACAAGAGCTTGGACGAGACAAGAGCTTGGACGAGGTGCTGTGTAGCATAATCAGAAAGGAAAGATATGATCCATTGTGTAAAATAATTTCAAAGATGTGAATTCAGAGCAAATAAATTCAGAAAAAAGTATTCAGTGGCTGTTACATCTCAAATAGTTATGTCTCTTAAGAAAAAAGAAAAATGAGGCACTCCTGATAAATGTATAAAAAGCCTTTAATGAAACAATGGCTACATTGTTTCATTAAAGGCTTTTTATACATTTATCAGGAGTGCCTCATTTTTCTTTTTTCTTAATGCCATTATATTATAGGCCCATTTTTGAAGAGCACCCTGGATTGTTTATACATTATTTATATTTTTTTTTGACCCAGAGAAGCATTCCTTTTTCTTCTAGTTATGTCTCTTATTTGCTTCCTTAGAACTCCAGCTAGGCAGAAGTTTTACCATCTGATGTGGCAACATGTGGGTGTGATCCAAGATAATGGAAACATGTAGAGATTTGTAAAATGGGAGGAAACCCAGACTGTCTGTCTATTCAAGTCTCAGGTTTAACCCATTCAACAAACAAAATCTGTTCATCACTGTTATGCCAGTAATACTCTGTGGGGCAGTTTCCCAGACAGGGCTTAAGCCTAGTCCCAGACTAAAGTATACACTGTAAAAAATTTGCTGTAATTTTGCAGCTGGTTGCCAGTAACTTACTGTAGAAGATAAAGTCTAAAAATGTTTCATGTTCATTTAACTTCGAACTAAATGTTGCAAGTAAATAACATAAATGTAAAATCTACGGTAAGTTACTGGCAGCTAGTTGCCAGTAATACCCAGTAATGCTGTAATTTCTACAGAAATTTTTTACAGTGTATGTTTAAAGTGTATTAACTGAAAACAGCTTGCACTGACATATCTTAAAATATATTAGTGCCATAGTTTTGTTTCAAGATGCTGTAGCGATTTTAAAGGAGGGGCTTAATGATAAATAAAAATTAATAATATTAATTATTAATATTTTAAAAACATTCTCCACCATCCCAATTAAGGGAAACAAACATAAGCTCAAATGTAAAGTACTTACAATGGGTTGTAATCCATTATAAGTATGTGGATCAAATAAAGGTCTTGGGTGTCTGGCCAACACTCGTCCAGCGAATGTTTAGTAAGACACTAAAGACTAAATTAGGATACCCTTACGAAACAAAAATATATTGCAGTATATTGGAAAATATCATGTAATATATTAGGCAACATATTCCCATATATGGGATTTAATATTTATATTTTCCAATATATTGAAATATATTACAATATATTTCAAGTAATATATTGGTAAATATATTTTCCTTTCGTAAGGGTATAGCTCTCTTGGCTAAGGAGATGAATATCCTAAAATTGATCCAACAGCTTTAAGAGCAGGTAGCGATACCTTTAATGATTAGTGACTCCAGATTATGAGCTTGAACTACAAACAACATCATGTGTGATACAAAATCAGACTTTATTGACTAACTAAACACATACTACTCTAAACATACAAACACACACACATACATACATACAGTTCAGCATTGGAAGAAGGTAAAGGTTTAAGTAGAGAAAAGAATAAAGCATGAAGTTATGGTAGTATGTGTAATTCAGCAGATCAAAGCCTAAAACGAACCGCATCAGTTACTTAATGTGAATGCACCTTAGTAAAAAGGGAATCATGATGCGTGATGCATCAGTGAATAAGACTAAGTATGATACTTGCATGTCTTGCCCATTAAAAGAAAGTGTCCTGATGTAGTTTGGTAAGGCTTCAGTTGATCTTGGCTGAAAGGATTGATGATAGAAAAAACAGCTTGATGCAGATGATCCTTGGTAAATGAAAAAGACAAGGCCTTAGGCCTGGCACAAACTTAGAGGTATGCTGGAAACGTCTAGTTTAGCATCCTCATCCTGATGAGAGTCCTGAAAGGACTCGAATGTATCCAGAAAGAAAAACTTAAGAAATGTGTGTGCTCCACACACACAACTCAGATAAGAACTCAGATAACAACTCCCACATCAGAACTTCATCTCGCAACTCAACCCAAGACTCAGAACTCGGCAGAACTCTGGGTGTGTTCTTGGGTAGGGGTTTTTAAGCTGTTAAGAGGTCACACCTTTAAGATGTGTCTGACCCAATCAGAGGTCACACTTTCAGAGGGAAAGTTAACTGTCTTTGTCTTCCAACATGCTGTTTTGCATATGGAATTGGATTCGATGTTAAGGTGGAAATGTTAAAGAGTTTCATAATGTTATTATGAAGAAGAGTTTCCTAAACATAAAGAATATTATCATTCAGGAAATCAAAAATGGATTACATAGATACCAAACAAGGACTAGATATGATTTGGATTAAGTAAGTAATACTAAACATTCATTTAAACTAGTTTGGGTTGATATACTAATATAACATAAACACCAAGAACATAATCCATGATGAGATTAGAAATAGTTGATTAAGACAATTCCCAATACATTTATTAGTGAATACATGCATGACTAAATAGAAAGTTTCTTTGTCTGTCCCAGAATCTCCCACATTCTTTTGTGGTCATAAAACTTGTAATCTTGATGTGTTGCCATAGTCACCAGAGGTCTGTTCTGCTTTGAAGTGTTAAAAGCAGTTTTGGGGGTAGTGTTACAGACCTGCTTGTTGGGTGAGGGTCTGCAGTTATATTTATGAAATACAAGAAGTTATTGTGTGTCTGATCTGGCTCAGTCGTTACAATGCACAACAATAATGGTAAGGTATGTTTGTAAAAGGTCTAGTTCTGGCTCAATCTAAATCCTGTCCAGGAAACCACCCCTATAAAATGTTCTGCCTGAAATTAACTAGAAATTCATTGAATTCATTGAAAGAGTTTCTGCCTAAAGTTTGGTCTTTATTTCATGTTCCTTCTGCGTTTTCAGAACTACACCTGCGCAGAACAAGGCATTATGGAAAACGAAGTTTGTAATGGTTATTTATGAAGTCGTATCTGTAATATTTAATTCTTCCTCAGATTGATTAACTTCAGTTTGGTCATACTGTTAACACATAAACCATATAACCACATACTGACAACACATAAAATTAATTTATTTTACTCTCTAAATGTCATTTTTTAAGTAACTCATGATCACATGACTTGACCCAGCCCTTGAAAACAAAGTGAAAGTAAAAACGTTAAAGTGAAAGGAAACGTAGGTCTGCCGACATTTTACAATCATGAGCGTCCATCTGAAGAAAGAAAACTATTTTTGCAGTAATTTATAGCAGACCTGATTGTTTTGTCTAATTCTGTAACTATTTAAAAATGTATTTGCTCAACTGTGTTTTGATGTCAATACTGCTGATGATCGCTGATGGTAAGTGTTAATCATGTAGCCTTAAGAGAAAACTACGGCAGGCTAAACTGCACTATCGTAAATTCTGAGGGTTTATTTCGAGGCTTTATTAAGATAGTTTCAGTTCTTTGTTATTTAAGCAATATCGCTGGAGTAGGAGTGTGATAGCACACATACATCTCGAAGACATCTATTTGATGTCTGCGTTTACATCTGCAAGACGTATTATTATTTAGGAGACGTTTCCTAAAAGATGTCATATAGACATACTGAAGATCAAGACGTTTTTGATTTAGAATGTATGTAAAGCAGCTCTTTCTAAGACCTTTATCAGATGTTTTTACAAACCAGATGTATTACAGATCTCCAGATCTTTACCAGACATCTTAGAAAAGTACCTGTGCTATCTGGGATTAGTTATATCACATGACTCCAACTGCGGTATTGCTTTTATACAACAGTTTGACGGCACACTTTGAAAAAGAAAACTAGAAAACAACAACGAAGTGATTTTAAAAGTCCCTTTACTTTCTTCTGCCAACGATTTGAAGGCCAGAATGACCAACAACTTAATAGACAGAATAGCCATTTCTTAACATTTTTTTTTTGTTGTTGTTTAGCCCAGCTATCATTTTTTTGTTCCCAAAACGTTTTCCTAACATTATTTTTTTGTTCTAAAAATTTTAGTTTTTGTTTCCCATAACGTAATTTGTTTAAGGTTTGTTTTTAGTTATGTCACAGGGTGACTTCGGGCGGAACCAAAAATGGAGAGGAGAGGTTCCGCCCGGACATTTTTTTTTATGCACCAGTTTACTTCCTGGTTTCCAGGGCGTCGTCATAGATATAAAGGCTAGATGGCTCGTCCGCGCTGCTGGCCAATTGAGTGCAACGTCCGCATTTTGGTGGCCATCTTAGGACAGGGCGCTCGCTCACTCGTAGCATTGAGTTTTAATGATGCAGGTACTTTTAAATGACCATAACTTGCTTAATTTTTTACCGATTTTCAAACGGTTTGGTTTGTTATAAACTTCAAAGATGTACCTATGACACTGCATACCTATACTAAAAATAAAAAATAAATTCATGAAACATGTTAAAACATCCAGTATTATAGCCACGTTAATAACGTTTGTAAAGACCCAAACCGTTTGAGAATCGGTGGAAAATTGAGCGGGTTGTGGTCGTTTGAAAGTACCTGCACCATTGGGCTCGGTGCTGCGAGTGGGCGAGCGCCCTGTCCTAGGATGGCCGCCAGGTGATGCCGTTAGGGACTCCGCCTTGAGCCATCTAGCCTTTATACATATCTATGGGCGTCGTTATCAGGGCTTTACGAGCCACAGGTGTGAATCATCAAGAAAGCAAACTGTGATTGGAGGCTGGGGGTTGATGAGACACATAAAAGCCCCAAGGAAAGCACAAACAAGGGAGCTGTTTCGGGCATGAGCTCCTTTGTATTGCCTAGGGCAGACTGAACCACACGCCCCGTCCTTGGAAGAGCCGGAGGGCGCCGTTGATCCACAAGAGCGCTTATAGCGAGAGGAAAGAGTGCGGCAGCCAGGAAAGGCGAAAAGGACGGGGCTGTGAGTTAAAGGAGCACTGCACCACGAGAACGCTTTTGTGTGCGTAGTATGTGAGTTGAGGTACGGAGCTGTGCTCACCCGTTATACGTTAGCAGTAGGTTGCACTTTCTCTCTTTCTCTCTCGTAATTCTCAGTGGATGCCACCGTAAGGAGAAACCCTGTGGGTGGAAGAAAACAATGGAGATTGTGACACGCTTGGAGTAACCAAAGTGGAAGTAAACGAAGCAGTTTGTGAACTATTTACCAAGAGGACCGCTGTGAGTATTGGCTCTGGATTTAATTGAAGCATAACTACTAACCTGTGTATTATCGAACGCCTCCAGGAAGAGGAAGGCGGCCCTACCCCCGATCGAGCGTGGTAGGTGAGCCGCAGGAGTAGGTGGATTCAGTAGCCACAGCAGCAGAACTAAAAGCTCCGGCCGTAGTGCCATCGCCCCCATCTGACCTTTGCGAAGTGGAGGTCGCCGGGTGTCTCGTGTGCACACCTGTATTGTGGTGGGTGAGCCTATGTCATTTGAAAACTTTTCACGTTGAAGTGGTGCTGTGTATTTGCTGTGGGTTGCTGTGCAAGTGCTGTGTGTCTTGTCAGACGTACCCCGCAAATTACTTCTACTGAGGAAAAGACGGAGAGGCTGACGGTTGTGAGTAACATCCATTATTGTACGCTGTGTGCGATCTAAGTGAAAAGCGACGGTGTGGGCTTTGGAAGTCGCCCCGTCTGTGTGTCGGCGGTTTCAGAGTGTGGCGGTGAAGACTTGGAAGCTGGCAGTGCGTGTGTGTGAGTACAACCACGAACCTGTATATTGCTACTTTACCTGCGTGTTCTATCTTGTGGCAGAGTGAGAGGCGAAGGAGTTCCGCCGCCCCGTGGTCTCTACAAAGGGGCGCCCCTGTCCGGTATTCGATCGGCCTACGGGCATTGAGGATAGGGCAGCGCTCGGCCCGGTGAGACGGTGTGACGGTTCGCCCCCCTGCTGGTCAGCGCATTCGCCGAGAGGGTTTTTGCCCCCGGCGCCCCCTGGGAAAACCATCGCCGTTCGCCTTTCTGTGCAGGCCAGCTGTCGTAAGCCCGCCCACGTGCATTGTCGACCAGAACGCCGTATAGCGAGCTGAGGAAGAGCTATACATGCCCGAGCTGTAAGCAGCAGAGAGGTGAGAAGTATCCAAGTTGCACTAACTGTGTTGTTGTGTCCAAGCTGCCTGCAAAGAGAGAGAGAAGACGGGGGTGAATGTCAGGAGAGTGACCTGTGGAAAAAGACCATACTTACCAAGAGCTATCAGCAAACCGACAGGTGAGGACGATCCCCGTCTAGGCCAAACGAGTCTTCGTGTCCCAGTCGAAGCCTGTGGAAAGAAACACCAAGTGGAGTGAGCAGTGAAGTATCGGCCCAACGTGACACAGGTACCGCAGTCAGAGAGCGAGGAAAACCCCAAGTTCACATTATTTTGTCTTTGCCTCCAGGAGAGAAGAGGAGGGCGCCACGGATAGCGGAGTTGGCAGGAGCCTGTGTTCCCCGTCCCTTTCCGCCCATTACCTGGGTCCCCCGCCCCTGGAACCCCCGTTGCCCTCTTCCCCCTTCTGCCACTTTCCCGTGCTGTGGTCTGCCTGGAAGGCAGAGAGAGGAAGCTAGTTTTAATTGCCCCTTCCCCATTCCCCCAGTTATTTTAAATATTTAAATAAAGTTTGTTTTAACACTTACCTGCTCTCGTGTTGTTTGGTCATTGGGTTGGCTTTGGGGACCTCCTCGAGGTGGAAGTTGAGAAGGGGCGTGGCTTTAGGTTTAGCAGCCAGCCCCTAGCCGTGACAGTTAGCTAGGAAAGTTTTCGTTACAGAAATAGAACAATATTTTTAGGTTAGTTTAACGTTCCCCTAACGTAAGAATAACGTTAAACTAATCTAAATATAACGTTCTATTTCTGTAAAGAAACTTTAGGTAAACGTCTGGAGTTTGCTAAGCAATACTGGGACTTCAACTGGGATCGTGTGCTTTGGTCAGATGAGACTAAGATTGAGCTTTTTGGCAACAAACACTCTAAGTGGGTCTGGCGTAAAACAAAAGATGAGTATGCCGAAAAGCACCTCATGCCCACCGTGAAGTATGGTGGAGGATCTGTGATGCTGTGGGCCTGCTTCTCTTACAAAGGCCCTGGGAATCTTGTTAGGGTGCATGGCATTATGATTGCTTTGAACTACCAGGACATTTTAAATAAAAACCTGATGGCCTCTGCCAGAAAGCTGAAGATGGGTCTTCATTGGGTCTTTCAGCAGGATAATAATCCAAAACATGTGGCAAAATCTACACAAAAATGGTTCAGCAGTCACAAACTCAAGGTCCTCCTATGGCCATCTCAGTCCCCAGACCTAAACCCAATTGAAAACCTGTGGGGCGAGCTAAAGAAGAGAGGACCTAGAACACTGGATGATCTAGAAAGATTGTGCAAAGAATAATGGTCAAAGATCCCTCTCTCTGTGTTCCCCATTCTTGTGAAATGTTATAGGAGGAGATTAAGTGCTGTCTTGTTGGCAAAAGGGGGTTGTACAAAGTATTAACATCATGTGAAAGGTTGGATTTTTCTCTTTTTTTGCATTTGGATTCTATGTTGTTTAAAGAAATTATCATTTTTAGAAGTACACGACCACATCTCCAATAATTGTGGAGGGCACTGTATATACTTGCTTTTCCATTTAATCTTAACGCGGTATGAGCACTCGCTTTATTACTGGACTTTGGTCTTGTCAGTACTACATAAAACAGAATAATTAAGTGTTTTATATTGTAATCAGTTTTTTTATAAGTCAGAGAGATGTTTCTGCGTGATGCTTATATATATCAGTGGGGATGTCTCACAACGTTTAAATAGTCACGTCACGCAAAAATAAATGATCAAGTGTAAAAGCCAGTATCCTTACCTGCAGTTCCAACAGTGTTTTTTGCATCCTTTTAATGAGAGGAGAGACGTGTAAACAAATACTCCACATAAAGAGAAAATTATTGTTTTCATTGCTTCATACGCCAAGTCTATGTTAATCGTCCACACGATGTAACTTTTTTGCGGTACATCCACGAAAGTTTACATCCAAGAGCGCTGATCTTCCGCGGGCTTAGGACCAGTGGCGCCCCCAAGGGGGGGCCAGGGGGGGCCGCGGCCCCCCCATAAAAGTCACTGGCCCCCCCAGTGGCCCCCCCAAACAGAATGAGATTTAAAAAAAAAAAATTTGAGATTTTTAGATTGAAATAATAGTAGTAATATGTATTCATTAAAATGTACACTAAAAGCTATGTAAAAAAATAAAATACATTTGTATAATGTGTTAAATAGAATACAACCTTAACCCCTTCCCTCTCCTTTACCCGCGATTACGCGCAGCCGCACTACCATCCATGTGACGTACACGTGACGTCCTGTTCGCTCCTGTTCAGCCATTGCATGCATTACAGAAGAAACTCACAAACTAGTAAGTAAAACTCAGTTAATTCTAGGTTATATAAAGCATATTGTTTCAACTTAGATAATCACTGTCAGGGTTTAAATTGGGCTGGGGCCACCCGGGGCTAAACCCCGGCACCAGAGACGTCATGCCCATTCAAACTGATCCTCGGTTTTTGAGCCAACTGGATTTTGCATGCAACCTCAAAATCAAAGAAGCATCCATTAATCTGTTGCTTGTCTTTTAATCTGTTTAATATGCGCAATATTATCAATTCTGTGCTGCATCATTGTCACTTTCACTTGTCATTTTCGCCGCTTTGATCGTGTTAAATTTCTTTATTCTGGCGTCATCAGCGTCGGAGCGCACTCACAAGCTTTGCTGTTGCATTTGGCTATCTGAGGAATTAAAACGTCTAAGAAACGGCCACAACATTTCCAAACCCCAGGACAGTAATGTGCTGTTAACCTCCTATGTGTAGAAAATGTATAGTTTAAAATGTGACCGTCTGGACTTTATATTAGTAGAGATTTCTAGATTTATCTTCTTGGCACAACGCCAAAGTTCGCCAGAGTTCACGGGGGCGCAGAATCACACATGCTCACATACGAGGTAACATTTAATAAAAAAGTCTGTTACTCTAATAATTTTATCTAAACATATTGTTTCAAATCGTTATTGAACATTAAAATCAATCACGTGGCTATAGCTTATGTCATTTTCGTTGTTTATGTACTTTATGGATTTAAAATTACATTAATTTCATAGGATAATGCAGTTGTTTTGCAAAATGCATTAATGACACAATTAGAAGTCATTAAACAAAACGTAAATAAACAAAACATGCCGTTTTCAGATGTAAATATGATGCCAATATGTCATTAATCCGATTGAATAGTATTTGATATAAAAGTCAACACTTTTGTTTTGGAGGTTTTTGCATGAAGGCGGGGGCGCTCAGCTTGTTACAAATGTAAGTGCCATAGAAAAGACTGAATAATCTATAATATTTCGTTTGATGTCTGTGTATGCACACATTTCTGTGAGCTGTGCACACTGTGCCCCCTTAATAAAATGGTGCATGACGCCCGTGCCCGGCACAAAGGCTGAAGGTCTCGCTCTACTCTTGCCAGTGTACCCGCTGCACTTGTGCATGTGCACTCACTGCCTGCGGTGCCGCGAAGGGAATAATGTGTTTCCATTCATTATGGGGCATACTCACCAAACGCAAGTTCAACGATTTGCGCGAGTAGATTACATACAAAGTCAATGCAAAGACGCAATCAGACAGACGCGTCCTCGCAAGGGGCGATGCGAAATGCCAATGACGCGAATTGGGCTGCGCAATTGCCGAAAACACGCGCTTTTCCCTTCAAACGCGTCTTTGTGTGTATGTGTGTGTGTGTGTGTGTGTGTGTGTGTGTGTGTGTGAGAGAGAGAGAGAGAGAGAGACAGAGAGAGAGAGAGGTAAGATTGGTGCCCACGTCGAGAAAACTTTATAGAAGACTAGAAACGTGTTAAGGACGAAAGTATGTCACTGGTTTAATTACAGTATGTTAACTGGATAACATTGGATATAACTCATTGTAATAAAATAATGTATTTTAAATACACAAATCAAACGATGATCGGTCGATACTTATCTTTGATAGATTAATACTATTTCACCATCTGATCTTTAAATTATTTGCAATTTTTATTTGTCTCTAGTAAATCATATACTAGTAATAAATAAGAACAACTATACCGTACAAGTAGCATTAAAAGCAATGGGAAAACTGTTGACCATTAGATTCAGGCATAATAATTTTTTTAATTGTGCCACCCTAAGATTTGTACTGGCCCCTTTGTGCCCCCCCATGAAAACAATCCTGGGAGCGCCACTGCTTAGGACATAGGGATAAACACTTCCGATTGAGATTCACAGACTGATTCAGAGCTAGTAAACTTATTGAGACACACAGAAAGTGTTTAAAACAGCGTTTGAGCTCAAGGATGTGTGTGTGACTCGGTGTTTAATGAAGCCTCCCTCGCTAATTTAAAATGATCAGTAGGTGGCGGCGGAATGATAAAAATGGTAAAGCGGATACTTTAACGTTATAAGTGGAATATCCCATGGCTGGGAAGAGCTCTTAAGGCCAGTTCACACTGGTCAGACAACTACCAACTCCAACAGACACCAACAGATACCAACAGACACCAACAGACAACCACATTCTAAAGTCTCATTTACTTTGATCCAACAACTCCCAACAGGGGTTTCACACTGGTCAGACAGACTCCAACAGACGCATCTGTTGGAGTCTGTCTGACCAGTGTGAAGTGGCCTTTAGCCAGTCAGATTCAAGAAACAGAAATAACTTTTGTATAAATATATACACTACTGTGCAAAAGTCTTAGGCCACCATGCTACCATAAGATTATTTGTTTTTGCAATGTTATAGTCATCATATATAATTGTTTCTTAGTCTCTTTATTAGAATACAACCAGATAATACAGGAAATGTGTATGTTGTATTAAAAACTGTATAAAAGTATAAGCTGAAGTGTCAAGTATTTAGGGTAAACTCCCCTTCCAAACTCCCCTCAAAACAACAAAGCTGGTGTTGGTGGCCTAAGACTGTACTGTATATTTCATAGAAACTTGTAAAATGTAATGTTGAACATTCTAGTTTTAACTATTTAATGAGTAATGTTTATTTGTTTAGGGTTAATGCTGAAGGGTTCTTTAGATCATCTGGTTGTTCCTCTGGGAGGTTCAGTGGTTCTGCCCTGTTCTGTTGATTCACTCTTATCACTGGAGGATCTGGAGGTGGAATGGAGAAGATCAGACTCACAGACTCTCATTCATCTGTATCAAGATGAAGATATTAGACCAGAGTCTCAACATCAGGATTATCATGATAGAGCTCATTTCTTCACTGAAGACATTAAACATGGAAACTTCTCCCTCCTGTTGAACAATCTGACAGCTGAAGATGAGGGACAATACACATGTAAAGTTTACATTGGACAAGAGTCTGGAGAAACTGTGGTGGAAATTAAACATGTTGGTGAGTAAAAACGTTGCAGGTGAATGTGCTGTATTTCACAACAGTGATTTTATCTCAGTGTATTTTAATCTGTTCCTACAGAGCGTTTGATTGTATCAGGATCAAGTCGCTCCATATCTGCATCTGTGGGTGATGACGTCACTCTGAGCTGCTCTGTGAACTCTCACATTAAACCTGAAGAGATTGAAAAAGTTTCATGGAAGAAAACATATAAAGGTGAACCCATCACGGTTCTTCTCTATCAAAACAATAAAACTCAATCAGAATCATCAGATGAACAATACAGAGACAGAGTTGAGTTCTTCGCTGATGAAATCCACAGAGGAAACTTCTCTCTCAGACTGAAGAGAGTCAGAACTGAAGATAAAGGAGTTTACATCTGTCAAGTGTTTACTGGACGACTTTCAGCCAACACAACTGTGATACTGGAGAGACTTGGTGAGTCAATTTAAATGAAAAAAAACGACACACTTATTGGCCTGAACTAATACAAGCTTAAAGTAGTTATTTAGTTATATTCAGTAAAAAGGCAGCATTTCGTGTTTTACAGTAATGTTTATCTTTATTCATTTTATTGTCAGATATCACAAAGCACCACTGCCGTTATTTATTGTGTGTGTTTGTGCATTTTTTTTGCAACATATCTGTGATCAAACCAAGAATATGCTGTCCTTGGCAACACCTATATATACTTGACAAAAGTATTGGGATGCCTCTTTTAATAAAGGTGTTGGGGGGCGGCACATTGGCCACCCCAAACAAGTTTCCTGTCTCACAGCAAGAAGTTCCCTGGTTCAAGGCCTGCTTGTGTCAGGAGGTCTTTCTGTGTGAAGTTTACATGTTCTCCCTGTGTCAGCATTGGTTTACTCTGGGTATTACAGAATAGGATTACTTCCACTGTCCAAAAACTATACACACATTGATCTACACAGTACACACACTGAGAGAAGGGCAATTTGACATCTCTAATTCACCTAACCTGCATTTTAACCTGCCGATTAACCAATTCTCACCATGAATAAAGCCATAGATGCTGAAATGGTGTTAAAGGAATAGTCTATCCATTTTCCATATTAAAATATGTTATTACCTTAACTAAGAAGAGTTGATACATACCTCTATCATCTGAGTGCGTGCACGTAAGCGCTGGGGCGCGCTGTGACGCTTGGATGGCATTTGGCTTGGCCCCATTCATTCAATGGTACCACTCAGAGATAAAGTTAGAAGTGACCAAATTCATCAACGTTTTTCCTATTTAATACGAGCAAGTTTGGTGGCACAAAATAAAACATAGCGCTTTTCTGAGCGGATTTTAAAGGGTAACTATATTGTATGGCAGAATAACACTTTTGGGAGTACTTCGACTCGCCTGAAAAATCCGCTCCCCTTCTCCCTCTCATAATGGGAGAGGGAGGGTGTTACTGCGCCGAGTTGAAGTACTCCCAAAAGTGCTATTCCGCCATACCATATACAACCCCAAAACAGAAAAAGTTGGGACACAGTAGAAATTGTGAGTAAAAAAGGAATGGAATAATTTACAAATCTCATAAACTTATATTTTATTCACAGTAGAATATAGATAACAAATCAAATGTTGAAAGTGATACATTTTGAAATGTCATGCCAAATATTGGCTCATTTTGGATTTCATGAGAGCTACACATTACAAAAAAGTTGGGACAGGTAGAAATAAGAGGCCAGAAAAGTTAAATGTACATATAAGGAACAGCTGGAGGAGGACCAATGTTTAGCAATAGGAATGTTGTCCTATTCTTGTCCAATACAGACTTCTAGTTGCTCAACTGTCTTAAGTCTTCTTTGTCGCATCTTCCTCTTTATGATGCACCAAATGTTTTCTTTGGGTGAAACATCTGGACTGCAGGCTGGCCATTTCAGTACTTAGATCCTTCATCTATGCAGTCTTGACATTGTAATTGATGCAGTATGTGGTCTGGCATTGTCATGTTGGAAAATGCAAGGTCTTCTCTGAAAGAGACGACGTCTGGATGGGTTCATATGTATCTAGAACTTGGATAAACCTTATAGCATTGATGGTGCCTTTCCAGATGTGTAAGCTGCCCATGCCACACGTACTCATGCAACCCCAAACCATCAGAGATGCAGGCTTCTGAACTGAGCGCTAAAAACAACTTGGGTTGTCATTGTCCTCTTTAGTTTTTCAAAAAGAACTTCAAATTTTGATTCTTTGGACCACAGAACAGTTTTCCACTTTGCCAAAGTCCATTTTAAATGAGCCTTGCCCAGGGAAAACGCATGTGCTTCTGGGTCATGTTTAGATATGGCTTCTTTTTTGAGCTATAGAGTTTTAGTTGGCAACAGCGAATGACACGGTGGATTGTGTTCACTGACAATGTGTTCTGGAAGTATTCCTGAGCCCATGTTGTGATTTCCATTACAGTAGCATTCCTGTATGTGATGCAGTGCCATCTAAGAGCCCGAAGATCACAGGCATCCAGTATGGTTTTCCGGTCTTGACCTTTACGCACAGAGATTGTTCCAGATTCTCTGAATCTTTGAATGGTATTATGCACTGTAGATGATGATAACTTCAAACTCTTTGCGATTTTTCTCGGAGAAACTCAGAAAACAATTTTTCGCCGCAGATTGGGGGAATTGGTGATTCTCTGCCCATCTTGACCTCTGAGAGACACTGCCACTCTGAGAGGCTCTTTTTATACCCAATCATGTTGCCAATTGACCTAATAAGTTGCAAATTGGTCTTTCAACTGTTCCTTATATGTACATTTAAATTTTCTGGCCTCTTATTGCTACCTGTCCCAACTTTTTTTGAAATGTGTAGCTCTCAGGAAATCCAAAATGAGCCAATATTTGGCATGACATTTCAAAATATCTTATTTTCAACATTTGATATGTTATCTATATTCTACTGTGAATAAAATATAAGTTTATTAGATTTGTAAATTTTCCATTCCTTTTTTACTCACAATTTCTACAGTGTCCCAACTTTTTCTGTTTTGGGGTTGTAGTTACCCTTTTAAATCCGCTTAGAAAAGCGCTACATTTTATTTTGTGCCACCATACTTGCTCGTATAACTACTCGTCTTAAATAGGAAAAACGTTGATGTGTTTGATCACTTCTAACTTTATCTCTGTTTGGTACCATTGAATGAATAGGGCTAAGCTAAATGCTATAGAAGTGTCGGCTATTTAAATAGTATCTGTTAAAATGATTTGCAGCATCTGGATTACCGTTATTATCCGTGTTATTTGTTTCAGGTGGTTGTTATCTCGGAATAACAAACCTTGGAATGTTGCGACTGGTCAATCAGAATCAAGCATTAGAGTGCTGTGTAATAAATAAAAAATATCATTAATTTATCTATTCCAGTTACTCAAATAAATTATTAATGCTATACCTCACAATACCATTTGAAAGAATTTTGTTTCCATCTTTGTTACAACAGTTTTGGGAAGTGTACAAAATGATTTATGGGTTTGGGAGATGAACTTGGCTCAGAGACTGTAAGTCATACCAGAGGTGTTCAGATGGGTTCAGGGCTGGCCTTTATGGAGACCAGTCAAGTTCTTCCACACCAGACTGAATCAATCATTTCTTTTTGAACCATGCTTTGCACATAGGGGCATTGTCATATTGGAATTTAAAGGTGCTCTGCCCAAACTTTTGCTATGAAATTAGAAGCACACAAGAATATTATATGCTATAGCATTAAGATTTGTGCTTACTGAAATGACTAAAGTAGTCAAACTTGTTCATTTGTATATAATCATTTTGCCATATAGTTTATAATGTTGGTAAAAACTAATCATGAACTTAATAAAGAAATTACCAAAGAACAACTGGTTTCTGAGTTTATTCAGTATTTGGTGGTAGATTACTCAGTAGAATTAAGGGTCGTAATGGCACTAAAACAAAACCATAAGTTTGTTGGTCTCAGAATTTGTGATATTTTACATGTATAGATGATTCTGCACAAAACTGTAATATTGTTTGTGTGTTACAGGTTTCTCTAGTTTACACATAATGGTGTTGATTCTCTGTATTACTGCATGTGGATCTGCAGTTATAATCTACTCTCTTATCTACTGCAGACCAGTAAATAAAGGTATGTTTTCAGAATATTCTTCCTGTAATAAATGTTCATTTGTAGATTTAAAACGTCTTTATTATAATTTTATTTATGGGCTTTGGAAAGGACAGTGGAGGGGGAAAGATAGGTTAATAGGGAAAGTATTTAATGCAGGATTCAAGCTTTTGTTCCCGTAAGCCAATCGCTGCATCCTAAATTGCATACTATTTAACTTCATTGAATCTGTAAAGACTTAACAAGCTCATAATAAGTATGTTCTATATACTGTAGTATGAATGTGTGTAGTATGAATGAAATCCATACATACTACATTCGCCATGTTGTCATTGTCATTTGACCTAATAGTGTCAGTTGCTAGTGACCTACTAGTGTCAGTTCCGCCTACTCTTTTATGCTTACTGTGGATTCGAACCTCAACTTTTGTCACATACTGTTGCTCGCCTCCTATAAAGTAGGAAAGTATGCAGTTTCAGATGCAGATAGTATATCTCTAGTCCTTGCCCCCACCCAGAATGTTTTAGATGTCCATCTTTTAGGATGGAGTTGAAGAACACTGCAATGTGATGTGAACATACTAACCACTACACTACAGCTCTGAAAATAATTTAGTTATTTGTTAAAATGATAAAAGACTTTATCTACATTATAGTTATTAAGTCTTAATTGTTGTTGTCTATGCAATAGAAGACAATACAAATATGTTTTAACTAGAATGGTTCTTTAAAATATATTTGTAAAATTATGCATTTAAAAGAAATAACTATATACAACAGGGGAATGTCACCCAGCATCTCGGTTACATTAATAAATTACAAATCCTTTAAATTATATTTACTGTTAAACATTCAGACCATTTTATTAAGAACTGAAACAACAGCATGTTTTCTAAAGGGTTTTCCTGTCTGAGGGTTGTCCCCCCCCTAAAATATCATTAAAATATGTGTATTGAAAATAATTTAATGATTTATAATACTTAAAATAGTTGTGTAAGAGGTAAAACAATACAAATGCAAACGGAGCAACAACAAAAAATGTTGTAAACATTTTGATTCCCCCCTCCCTTGCCTCACAGTTGTTTGGTCCACTGCCAGCGCCACACAGTCGGGTGGTTGAGAAGTGTACGGAGCCGATGCGTTAATCAGCTATATAACCAACGTTTCCCATCACTTATCAGTTTAACCTCATATGTTTTAAAACGGGACTATTTGGACATATGAACATATATAGTTTTATGAGAACAGAAGCAGATAAACGAACAAGAAAATATTTGTATGCATTCATGCAGAGGTGAGGCAGAGCTGAAAGTAACAAATTACATTTACTCACGTTGCTGTAATTGAGGTTTTTTTTTGTGCATTTTTACTTTTTTGAGTAGGTTTAAAATCTGTACTTTTACTTTTACTTAAGTATGTTTTGTTTAAAGTATTGTAGGCTACTTCGCTACATTTTAAATCATATCCGTTACTGAGTAAAAATATAAAATAATAAAGCAAGGTGATAAAGAAGCGCCACGGATGATTGATTGATAGGCGGGGGAACGCGCAAAAAGAGCCATGGAGAGGGACGAGACAGGCGAGGGCTAATGCAGACCCTCAATTCAATTCTTATGAAAGAAACCCCTGGCCATTGACGCGAAGCGATTGTTTCATTGAGCCGGGTTTTTACCGCTAATTTGCACGACGCGTTTTTAATACATGTGCATTATCTTTCGCGTCAAGTCAAACAACTTAAGAACGTCCTCGCGAATGCGTATGTCATTAGACATTGCAGAGAGGGAGAGAGCGAGAGATAGAGAGAGATTGAAAGACATCAGGTACACAGGTCTGGGAAGCTAGAATACAATAAACGTGTAAAGGATAAAAGTATATGGCACTCATCTCATTATATGCTCATTTAAACTAGGTATATAGTTTAATAAAATAATGTATGTTAACAGCAATACATCAATTACAACCTTACTATAGTTATTTTATTTACTAGCTGCTGACCTCATAGTATTTTTGCTTTCAGTGCATAACTCACAAGTAAAAATCATTAAACAATTCCATAAATGTTTCTTAGTTATAAAAAGCTTTTTGTTTTATTAACTTTTTGTTATTGCACTTTAATTGTTAAGATGTTCCTACAATAAAAAACAACTAGTTTGAGATTTATATTCCCTTGTCCTTTTTGAACTATACTAGAAACCTCTCCCCGCTGTAAAAATGAAAAATGACTTACTTTTACTTGAGTAGATTTTTAGACCAGTAACTTTACTTTTACTTAAGTAGAATATTTTATTATCTTTCCACCTCTGCATTCGTGTGTATTAAAATTAAATTTGCGTCCGTTCATAGAGAAAGAAACGTTTTCTATCTGTACACATTTCCTTGCAAGTACAATTTTGCCTGTATTATTGGTGTCCCCTTCAAAAATTGTTCTTGAAAAATGTTATGTTTAATGTCCCCCCCAACATTTAAATGAAATTTTCGCCCCTGATAAAGTACACTTTATAAAAAGATGTCTGCTATCAGATTGGCTACTTTTTAAGCCCTGTTCTGGTTATTTGTTATTTTCAGACACTTTGAGTTTTTTTCTTATGAAGAATTTTCAGTTTTTGAAAGATATATTTGTGTGAAAATTATTTCATGAACAAACAAAAAATGTAGGCTATGAGAATTAAATGTCAAAGCAATAAAACAGACAATTAATCAGAATCTTCAAAGCCCTAAACAGGCAATTAATAATCATAATCGTCACAATTTATTAACCGTCAGTCAAATTTCATAACCGTGACAGCCCTAAAAGCCCCTTTAACATCTGAAGAACCTTTCAGAATTCACATGTTTTTCTTTTTTGTGGTGAAATTGTTTCTTCAGATTATAAAAATCTATGAGCAAAACAGTTTTTAATGAACCAAAAAAAAAAAGGTTCTTCTATGGCATCCCTGTGAAGAACCAAGCAACTTTATTTTAAAGAGTGTATTTAATAACATAAACATACCAAGGTTTCTATGAGATCTACAGTAGGTTTAGGATGTAGGTTTATAGAAAGTATAATTGGCTTTCAACAGGATTTTCTTTAAATGATTTAAACAATACTACTCACAACTAAGTGCTCACAATGATTAGTATCAACTTCTGTGTGTATTTGTGAGAAGTTTGTATGAGATGGATCAAGAAAGTAGATGAATGGATACAGTTTGTGCAAATAACATTGTGTTTGCTAGCACATCACCAAAATATAGAAGCTAAACAGCCTTGAGTCTTCCTACCACTGATGCATCCAAATTGGCTGCTCTGTTGTTGTGGTAGCTAGTTCAAAACTGAATTAATTGAATTGTTATATTTTTTATATAAAGTATAAAAAATGAAATACAAAATTTATAATAATTTACTTTGTATTTCCTCGTTAGCCACAGTTCTTCGTCTTCAGTTGTTTCTGGTCTTCTGTCCAAATCTCATCATGTTCTTTGCTTTTATCTTCTGGGGTGTTTCTGAAGGTCAGTGTCTATGACAATTATCACTCAATATATTTATTAAACATAAATTGTTGGACTTATATTCTTATGTATTTTATTAATTGTATTACTGAACAGTATTATTGCAAATTTAAAGCATTTATTTATTTAAATGTAATATTTTTTAAGGAAAGGAATGAATAATTATTTTTTTGAACATATAAAAATTATTTTATAAATGTCCACACTATACCTAAAACTCCACATTTAATAGAATCAACTTGTCATATTGGATTATTTCTAGTTAAGTCTGAATCTGTATTTCCAATGTGTTTGACTCATTCGGCATTTATGATTATGTTTTGTCCTGCATCCAAAATCATTTTTGATTTGTACACCTACTTCATAAGATGCTTCTCAGATGTGTCGTCTGTTTATTTATGAGTTAATTATCATAATCAATCTTTTTGTTGTTTCTGAAGGATCTGTGAATGAGACGATCTTCTGCTGTGCTCTTTATATTCTCAGACCTCTCATGTTGCTCTTTGCTGCTCCATATATAAATGAGTTTACAGGTATCATTCACTTCAGATAATTGACAGTTCAGTACAAAAGATCAGAATATTAATCAGAACTTATAGATTTTTGGACTTCAAATATATTCTGTGTCATTGATTATTCTATGAAATTTCCATCACATTTTTCAGGGAGTAAGTAACACTTGTGCTTCTGTGTTTTTCTGTAATTGTTTGATCTTATAATTTTTCCTCTTTATAGGCTACAATGAATGGTGGTTATCAAGTTGGAGTTATATAACAGAATATATTGTTTTCTCAACTGTTCTTTATTCAGGTAAATAAATATAAATGTCACTCACCATACATGATCGTTAATTGGGAAACATAAACTGTTAAGTAAAACTGTCAGTGATCAGAATTAAAATGATATTCTGTTTGTTCGCTTTCAGTTGGTCACTACGACGTCACGTCGTGACCAACGAATTGGGAACTCGCTTAGAGAGACCAATCTGCTTCGTATACGTCTAAAACGCCAATGAACTTGGCATTGAGATATTTGCATAATGCTGGCGCCGCCCCGCCAGGTGCGTATATAAGCCACAGGTGCAAATATGGAAATTATCTTTTTCGCTTCGAAAGCTGGCACTATCTGCTACTGAGAAGCTACTTTCTGCTCTGGTGGGAAACGATTGCTGAAGTTGGTTGGACTAGCAGTACCACAGCGGATGCCGCAGTTTTTCCACTACTCTGCATCTTTTTTGTTTTGAGTTTTAGTGAGTGCGTTGCTGATCCCTGTGCGCATCATCAACTGAGCATCTGGAGTGAATTTCCCTAAAAGAGTGTGTCTGGCCACCGCTGCCTCCTGGAAGGACCACCCAACCCTTCCCTCTCGGGCTTGCATACAGTCGTCTGGTTTAACGGGCGCTGCCCACCAGGCTTGTGGAGGGGCGGCTTCAGCTCTGCATGCAATGGCTTTGCTGCAGGTCCACCAAGCAAAGGCCTTACGGGATCTGCATGAGGGAGGACACGACTCACCCGTCTTCTCGGAGCTCCGGGCTGCCACTGATTTGGCTTTCTGCGCAACGAAAGTGACGGTGCAGGCGATTGGTCGTGCGATGTCTACACTCGTGATCCAAGATCGCCACCTTTGGTTATGTCTGGCTGACATGACGGAAGCAGACAAGAACAAGTTCCTGGATGCTCCAGAGTCACAGACTGGCCTATTCGGCGAGTCGGTGGAGTCCTTTGCACAGCAGTCGGCAGCTCGCCCCACCTGCTCGACTCGCTTCTCGTGGTGGCAAACGGGGATCTAAGCGGCCCTGAGATGGGCGACCTGCAATCAGATGGGATCACTCTTCGGGAGACGGTGAGCGCACCGCTCCCTCCCCCGGAGGAGGGCCAGGTGGAGAATCTTTGGTTTCGTTTGGTTTCTGTTCCGCTGGCTTCTCAGCCGGCACCCACACAACCACAAAAAGAGTGCATTCCTATTCCTTCTCCAGGTCTTCAGAGGATCGAGAGAGCCATAAGCGGGCATTCATCTGCTCATCCTCCCTCTAATCCATCGCGAGCGGGTGCTTACCGGAGTCTGTGCTCTCCACTCAGGAGACCAGACGACCGTCTCCCTCAGAGGACTCAGGTCAGTGTCACAACACACACACACACACACTGTAGTTGCGTGCGCTCCTACGGCGCGTGCACCGGCAGTCTCACCTGTTCCGCTCGACTGCCCCACCGCAAGCTCTCCGGTAGTGCCGTTAATTCCCCTCGCATGGTCTCTGGAAGCTTGGCTTCAGCTTACCAGCCCGTCCCGTTGGTTATTACGCACGATATGCCTCGGCTACGAAATTCAATTCACCCGGCACACACCCAAATTCTCGGGCATTCATTTCACTACAGTGAAAGCGTCCGATGCACAAGTACTGCGTGCAGAACTCTATGTCTTCCTGGCGAAGGACGCGATCGAGCCGGTCCCTCCAGCTGAGATGAGCTCAGGCTTTTACAGCCCGTATTTCATAGTTCCAAAGAAGGGTGGTGAGTTACGACCCATCTTGGATTTGCGCGTTCTGAACCGGACTCTCCAAAAGCGATCCTTCAGAATGTTAACTCCGAAACTGATATTTCAGTCAATATGCCTCCAAGATTGGTTTGCAGCAATAGATCTGAAAGACACATACTTTCATGTGTCCATTCTCCCTCGCCACAGACCGTTTCTTCGCTTTGCGTTCGAGGGGCGGGCATACCAATACAAAGTACTACCATTCGGGCTGTCTCTCTCTCCCCGTGTATTCACAAAAGTAGTGGAAGCGGCGTTAAAACCCCTGAGAGAGAGCAATGTTCGCATAATACGCATTCCCACCAGTGAGCTTAATCGCACAGACTCTGTGCAAGGTCAGGCAGGACGAGGAGAGCCTTCTACTGGTCGCGCCTTACTGGACGACCAGGAATTGGTTTCCAGAACTGATGCTCCTTGCGACAGCCCCTCCCTGGCGAATTCCACTGTGGAAGGACCTTCTTTCTCAAGGAGTAGGCACATTATGGCACCCACGCCCCAACCTGTGGGATCTCCATGTATGGTCGTTGAGCGCGCACAAGGTTTATCGCAAGAGGTATCTAACACCATCGCCGCAGCGTGAGCACCGTCTACTAGACACACGTACGCACTTAAATGGAACCTTTTCGTCGATTGGTGCTCTTCACAACGCGAGGACCCCCGAGAATGCCCCATTAATATCGTGCTTACATACCTTCAACACCGGTTAGATGGTAGGCTGTCACCCTCCACCATAAAAGTTGACGTCGCTGCTATATCTGCACATAACTCTTTAATAAAAGGCAGATCGGTTGGCCAGCAAGATTTAATTATTAGATTTCTAAGAGGCGCACAAAGGCTACATCCTTCGCGCACCCCCGTTCGAGCCTTTGCAGTCTGTGAGTCTGAAGTTTTTATCAAAGAAAACTATGACCCTGCTCGCATTTACATCGGTTAAGAGGGTAGGTGACCTTCATGCATTCTCCATCGACGATTCTTGCCTTCAGTTTGGTCCTGCTGTCTCGAGCGTAACACTCAGACCCAGGCCAGGCTACGTGCCCAAAGTTCCCACCACTCCCTTCAGAGATCAGGTGGTAAGCTTGCAAGCGCTGCCCCCGGAGGAGGCAGACCCAACCATGGCTTTATTATGTCCCGTACGCTCTGCGCCTCTACGTGGATCGCACACAAAGCCTCAGGACCTCAGATCAGCTCTTTGTTTGTTACGGTGGTCAGCAGAGAGGGAAAGCTGTCACTCAGCAGAGGATGTCTCATTGGATAGTTGATACTATCGCCCTTGCTTATAATCTGCAGGGCATTCTTTGTCCATTTAAATTGAGAGCTGACTCTACTAGAAGTGTTGCCTCATCTTGGGCACTCGCTCGTGGTTCCTCGCTAACAGACATCTGCAGAGCTGCTGGTTGGGCAACACCTAATACGTTCATTAGATTTTACAGTGTTCGTGTTGAGCCTGTCTCCTCTCTTGTTCTTTCCTCATCAGGGGAAGCACAGAGAACAGACTCGCATGCCGGCTTGCAGTCTCCGACTGGTGCTCCAAAATAAGTGTCAGTATGGAAGGCCATTAAGACAAAAATCCGTAATGGTTTGATTTGTCTTTCCTCCACTGCCTTGGCAGCCTGATGTTGCGGAGCATCCACTGCCAGCCTCTCACTAGCTGCATCCTCGCGAACCTATGTGTTTGGCTCGGGCATCCACATTGCGTTCCACCGGGTTCCTTTGTGAGTATTTTTGCGTGGGGTTAATCCTACTAGCCCATGTTTCCTTCAGCAGAGCTCTGCTTTGCTTACACAACCACGGCTGTCTATTACCTCAACTACGGTTGACTTTCGCCCACCATCAGCCCTTAACGGGGTGGTGGCTTCTGCAACGTTCCTATCCCGCTCAGGGTGCTTCCCAGTCGCTGGCCCTACTGTGGGGTTAAAGGAACATCTAGTGCCCGGCCTTCTGCCTTAAAACCTAATTCTCCTTCTCCTTAAGTGGAACCGGAGGGCTTTACGCAGACACTGGAAGAGGTCAGCCCTCAGTGGCGTTTTGGTAGGGATTCCCAATTCGTCGTAGTGACCGACTGAAAGGGAGCGTCTTGGTTACGTATGTAACCCACGTTCCCTTCCTCACGTCCCGTCACCACAGGGCTGCTCCCTGCTGTTTATTGGCCGGTCACACTTTCCGGCTTTCTCAGCGAAACGAAGCCAATTTCCACATTTGCACCCGTGGCCCACACACGCACCTGGCGGGGCGGCCCAGCACCACGCAAATATCTCAATGCCAAGTTCATTGCCGTTTTAGTAGTATACGAAGCAGACCGGTCTCTCCCAGCGAGTTCCCAGTTCGTCGGTCACGACGTGACATCTCCGTTCCCTTCCTTCAGGGAACGTGGGTTACATACGTAACCGAGACGTTCTGCAGCATCTAAAACAACACCATAAATGAATAAATGGCATGATTTTTGTTAATTTGTTAGAATATACTGTACTATGTACATTACAGGACAGATCACATTTTACAATCTTACAAAATTCACCATGATTTACTGTAGAAAAAATTCAGTAAATGTTCAGTAAATGAATGTCGGAATGACTTCTCTACATGTTCTGTGGTCTTGAAAGATATCACATAAACACAAAGGTCACAGCAGGATCATATTCAGACAGAAACAATCCTGACACGGTCACTGTAATTACTGGACTATAACGCTGTAAATAAAACAATCTGTAACTTATATTGTAAATGAAAGTTGTGCAGTAATACATTTAATATATATTTGTTTTGTCTACACTTTATGTTTGGTAGATAATGTTGTTTTATCTCTTTCAGTTCTTTTTCATTCATCCTGGGGAAAAGGTTTGAGTTTTGCTGGATTTGAAGGTGTTATGATGATAATCCTCTTTGGAATAGTTCTTCTGTTTTGCCTCTTCTTTATTATTTACAGTGAGCGTTTCTCTTTAAATCTATTTAACCTCTTTCAATCTCCACATGAAAATGCTGTGAAATAGTGTTTTAGTCAGATGATCAGATTTTTGTTTCAGACAAGTAATGTGCCAAAAGAATTCAGTCAATTAACATTTTCCAAAAATTTCCATTAGGCAAGGCAAGCTCATTATGAAAAAAATATAAAATATTTATTGCTTTATGCAATGGGTCTTCAACCGCGACGGAACTGCAGGGGGTCTGCCAAATGATATTTAATCACAAGCATTTTTTGATAAAAATGTAAAACATAGGTACAAAACATTACAACCAATGTTCTCTTTACATTACGCATATGTGCGGCCGCCTAGTGAAGTGCAATTTTAGCCTACGGACAAAAACAAAATATCTGAAGACAAGTCAAGTGCTCACTCATAAAGCAGCAGTAGCAACAGAAAAAACAAGCGGTTTTAGAATCAGTGCTATCTGTGTTCTCATCTACTATACAGTGGTGTCAAAAGTATTCATATTCATTACTCAAGTAGAAGTATAGATACTAGGGTTTTAAAAGACTTTTGTAGAAGTTGAAGTATCAACTCAAGCTTTTTACTCAAGTAAAAGTGAAAAAGTACTGGTTTCAAAACTACTTAAAGTATAAAAGTAAAAGTAATGTAAGGAAAAAAATGTCATTAGAGAAAAAAGCCTAGGCCGCACCACAGGGGCCTTCCCTATCTCCTCTAAAAAATGTTTCTAAAGGCCATAATAACTATAGTGTTATTAAAATGTTAATGTTAAAAAATTTGGGATGCACTAGGGCCAGGGGTAGGCAACGTCAGTCCTGGAGTGTCGATGTCCTGCAGATTAGCTCCAACCTTTATAAAACCTTGGTTAGCTGTAGTTTCAGGTGACTTTAACCTTTATTAGTTTGTTCAAGTGTGCTTGATTAGACCTGGAGCTAAACACTGCAGTACATCGGCACTCCATGTTGCCTACCCCTGCACTAGGCTATCTGTTTCAACCACATACGGTATATGCCCATTAAAAATGAACGCATTTCAATACAATGCAAACAAATACATTAAAGCAGTGGTTCTCAAACTGGATGTCGCCAGATGGTGCCAGGGGCCCCAGTTTTATAATATTTTATGAAATACATTACTTTATTATAAATTCTGTGTAATTAAACCTCAGAAAAATAAGGCTACTAAACAAAAGCAATAAATTGTATAATTTAAAATGTTTTGTTTAATTCAAATTTTAAGTTTTAGAATATTTATGTCAATCCACTGTACACAAGGGAGGCCGCAAAAAAAAAAGGTTTGATAACAACTGCATTAAAGAACCATATATGTGTACTACTGAGCATTAACATGTGTTCCATAGAGAGGAAGATATAATGACTAGTTGCCTATAAATATTGTAATGGTGCAAAAAGTCAATCTTCAGAGCAGTGCTGGTGGTGGCCAAACTTTTACAGTGGTGCCCTCTTAAGTTAAAAAACAACAAAATCACACAACTATAGTATGTGTGAGAATACAAATATGCTTTTGTTATCATTTATAATTGTATTTTGACAGCAACACAAACTACAATTATACAAATATGCAATTATATATTATAGCCTATATTTCCTCATCTGTACTTGTGTAGCTAATGGACTTTAGTATACTTTACTTTAGTCAGTATATCCAAGCAATTTTGGAGAATTACTAAATGTCTTTATTGTAAGTAAATTAAAAGTCAGGTTGAAGGAAACAGCTGATGTCTATTAACAAAAGCAAAAGTTGGTATGTATGGTTATGTGTTTCATTGATTTAACACTCAAGCATTCAGCTAAGTAGGTTTTGTTAATGCAAACAACATTTACGGCAGTTATTAGCATATACAAAACAACAATGTCTTTAGCATAGATATCTTTGCCATGCTTCAAAACGCAACGCAGCACAATGTCATTTAAGTTGAACAACTGAAGTTACATGATATAAATTGGTATTGTTATGCTATTTAAATCACACAGATGAGTTGGTGTCAGCAGCCAGCTATACATTTACACAGGCTTGTGAATGTGAACTGACCTGAAAGTGATGCGCGGGTTTTATTTCGTACTTTTCCATTTGAAGACAGAATGCCGCGTTCTGTTACTGTACAAACAGATGGCGGATGATATCAAAGCATCGCGAGGGGAGACACTCTGCATGCTTTCTAATCGCTCTCGCGGTTCTTTTATGTTTCTCTGTGCAGCGCTATCGAACAAACTTTTGATCATTTGCAGTCAGCTGGGGGGCGGGGATTGCGTACGGCGGGGATTGCGTACAAACCAATAGGGAGTCGAAATGGTGTATGTTTATACTTCTCATCCAACCACAATCGGATTCATCTGGATGATGCAATTTATCAAGATAGGTTTTTTTAACGATGACAAGCCGGAATGTAAAAAAAGAAAACAAGTTGAAATTAATAGAAGTAACGAGGCGATTTTTAAAATGTAAGGAGTAGAAAGTACAGATAATTGCGTGAAAATGTAAGGAGTAGACGTAAAAAGTCGTCTGAAAAAGAATTACTCAAGTAAAGTATAGATACCCAAAATATCTACTTAAGTAATGTAACGAAGTATTTGTACTTCGTTACTTGACACCTCTGCTACTATATAATATTTCTAAACTTGGGCGTCTGTTTTAAGCCCTTTTTAGATTTGTTAATGCTGTAAAGTGTTAACTTTACAGACAAATTACACCACATTGCATCTACATTATAAACTGTGAAAAAACTATCGCTTGTATTTAAAATCAACGAAACGCGCACCCTGGTACTGATGGCATGGGCGGATTAACCATATGGGCAAATTGGGCAAGTGCCCAGGGGCACCAAGGTCTTACCAAACCAGCAATAAAAAATGTATTTGATACAATTACGAAAATACTTGTTCTTTAAGGCGTAAGTCGCACATCTACGCTAAGTAAGCGTGACACACACTATCTGGAAAATGATTGGCAGACAGTCAAAATCGCCAAACCCAATGAGAAGATGTCAGAGAAGCGGCAGCAGCTAAGTGGCAGTGCCAAACGAAAATTTTAAAAAGACAAAGAAAGAGTACATTTAATCACTTTACATGCACAAAATTCCACAAATATGCAGTTTTTCTGCACTTTCCCTGCCTGCCATTGAATCTGAAATGGTTAGGGACATACATTTTGAAGACATCACATGCCTAGGTCAAAATCCAGAAAAGTGTGCATAATATCACAGAAATTTTTGTGTTGTTCAGTACAAGCAATGTAGAATTACACTGGTAAGTAGGTGCACAATAACTACAGATGTTGCTTAATATGCTAGATTAAAGAGTTTTTTTGTGTGTTTATTTGACAAAAGTGACATGTTTATTTTGACAGTTTCCTTGTGAAATGTAATAATTGCTAACTTTAATTCTTACAAAATCTTATAAATTATTAGAAAAGAAAGTGGATTCTTGCATGATCATTTGTAAGGTGGGTCAGGGGGCACCTGTATGGAGCTGTTGCCCAGGGGCACCACGAGGTCTTAATACGGCACTGATGGTGCAATATTCATAGTCAGATTTAAATCGTTTTCAAACATGTTGCCCTAAAGATGGTGCGGACTCATTGCATATTGTTCTCCTGCAGAAAATAAACTTGCGTAACTCAAACTCGTGACAGTAATGATCCACAACCTTGTAAAAAGCAAAGGCCCTCAGAATTATAAAGTAGCAGTGTGTGTTCTTCACCTGCAGCAACACAAAGAGATTTGATAAAATTACATGCTTTAAAGCTGCGGTAGGTAAGATATTTTTGATCATATTCGCTGAAACTGACACTATGCTCAGATAGAACAACATAAATTAGACTGTTTAAGAAAAAAATCCGCGGTTCTACCTCCACCTAGAGCCTGTTATTTGGTTTGCATAAATCCACCGCTCCTGTTCAATCTGGTCCAATCAGCGCAGGGCTGTGTAAAATCTGCCTGTCAATCACAGTTCCTGCACGCGACACAGATCCACCCTCGCACGCGTTACAATATCACATGTATCTGCTTGAAGTTCACGGGTGTGTTGGATTGAACGCAGGGTGATGGCGGAGAAAACATTCACTATCAAACTTCCGATTCCTCGGTTAACTGTTTTAAAAATGGAAACAAAACTATTGTCACACAGCAATATTATATTAAAACAGTACATTACCACTATTATGCATGATGTTGTTGTACATGCATACTTTTCTGTGTATTATTTTATTGTTAAAGTAGATTTATTATTATTTTAAGGTATTTTCAGTGTAATTATTTCCAGTCCTTGATTCTGATTGGTCAATAGTTGTGCTTTACTCCGCTTTGTGTTTGCCAAATATGATAAAGCAGCCTCTCATACCTTACTGCTTACTTAAATATTTCTGTATTACACATTTAGTATTAGGGGGTCCCTGCTCCATGCCTCTCTCGTCTGAGGGGTCCTTGCCCCCCAAAAACGTTCAAGACCCCTGCTTTAGGCAATTTTGTGTGTGTATATTTTTAGCGACATCTCATGGTGAGATTTTGAATTGCATCCCTCAAAATTAATAGAGATAGTGGGTTTATATAGTAAACCTGGAGCAGACATTACTTTTTATATTCAAGTCTTTATTGCTAAATACAATAACCTCTGTTTTGCCTTCGAAGTGAAATCATAGCTCATTCTTTCAATCCATTTAATTCCCTTTATTCTCTTTCTTTGACCATATATATCAGTTACCAGTAGTTCATTCATTCAGAAAATAATCACTGTTTGTCTTAAAGATTTGTGGAGAGTGTCAGCTTTGTTTAGACATTATTTTTTAAAAGCTTCAATCTCTATTTATAAAGTAATTGTTTCCCTGATTATCTGATGCTTACCTGATATTCAGGCAAATGTCATGATCATTATAATCATATTCATATTTCATCCAGTCATTTTGTATTACACTTACTAGGAAATTTTAGGGGTCACTAACTGATGATTTTATAATATTAATGTCTGTATTAATTACCTTCAAAAACATAAATTTGGGGAATTAGTTGAATCATGTTTTGAAGAGGTTTGTAAAGATGTATGCTTTGTCAATCAGTTTTTAACACTTTCATATTTAAGTCTGCCATGAATCACTTTAAAGCCATTACTTAAAAACCGATTTAAACTCTTTATGTTTTTATTGATTGTTGTGTTTTCTAATACAGTGTTGGCTGAGATCTCTGGGAAAGTAAGTGAAAGGATAAATAAAATATTCAGTGTTCTATCTGGTGTAATCCGTGATGTTCTGCCTTCATTACAATTCATCCTCCTGTTCTACATGTTTGGATCAGCTGGAGGAGGTGAGTTCAGTTTTATAAACTATATGGATTCATTTATGGTGTATGATTGCAGCATTCATATTTAAAATCAAATTAAATCAAACCAGAAAACTCATGGATACAGAAGTTTAAAATATATGTTAATTGTTTTTTTTTGTGAAACTCCTCAGGTATAACTAAATATAAATATATAGTTTTATACAGCTATAATGACTGTTGATAAATATACCTGATGTCTGGAGGTCTTTCATAAGAAAAACACTATAGACTATGCAGTGACACTGATCTATGTCTCATCTGTGACTGTCAGTCCATGCATCTCGTAATAAACTCTTCTGTTTTTAGGTTTCTTCATTGTTGCAGTTTTACCTGTGATAACAACATCGACCAATTATGACTGGAATGTTACATGTGGGCAAAAGATGGGATGTAAGTGTTTGAATTACAGTATTATCTGTTACAAATAAAATAAATTATTACAATATGTAATCATAAAGATTACAATGTAATCTTCATGCTACCGTCACTATTGGTCATTTTCATCACTTTCTTATCATTAATGGTTTTGATTGTTTATTTATTTATATTTTTATTTCACTTACATTTTATTGAGCTCCTGCAGTTTTTTATAAAGTTGTTCTAAACCTAAACCCAAGTAACAATGGTTAACAAATAGCAAAAACATTGAGAAACAAATAAATAAAACGACAAAAAAAGATGCGCTATTTGAATAGGAAGGACTGGCGTATCATATGCACGCCAAATTGGAATTTGGCGTATGTATTGCACAATTTTCACACTTCGTACTATTTATACTCAACTCCGTAAGACTGGGCTCTTTATTCTTCATTGTTAGTTAATGTAGTTAACTAATGTTTTCAAATGGACCTATGTTGGTAATTGTCTGCAATGTTTCTTGGTAAATGATGATCTTGATGTAAAGAGTATTTTGCCTTTGAAAATCAAACTATTTATGTTTAAAATCTTCCTCAGGTTCACCTTTGGTCAGGAGATCAGTGTGGTCTACAATGATGTTATTGCTGACTGCAGTAATGATGTATTTCTACATCATGGCACTGGAAAATGAAAAAGGTATATTCAGAAAATCTTTTGGAAATCGTTTTAAACATACACCAAATATAAAAAAGAAATGTCTCTTTTAACTTTAAAGTTAACTTTTGCCAAATACATAAACTTTAAAGATACTTATTTTAAAGGTTTCAAACAATGTTTTTCATGCTTGTTCAATGACACATAAATAATTAATGTACCTGTGAAACGGTCCTTAAGACACCAACAGATCATAGATGGTGGGAAACTGACTCTGAAAAGATTCTTATGGTTTCTGCTCACCTGTTAACATGTCATACTCCTTCTGCAGGGAAACATGAGGACACCAGATGGAACCAGAGCAAAAAACTGGAATCTCATCTGGTGCCATCAATGAATATGCACTGCAAAACTTAACATGAGATAACTGATACTTTCCTCCCTTCCATTTTATTCAGGGACTCAATATTCTACATCTGTTCACTATGTGTCTCTTGTGAATGTCTTTAATTATTATGTTCATACAAATATTTACACTCGTTTGCTAAAAATGAAAGCAGCTGAAAGTGAGAGGATGTTTCTTTTCTGCTGAGTTTATAATGCATGTTTACATTTGCATATCTTATGAATAATGAATTTATACAAAGTTGAAAATAAGGATTATATGTTGTTGTTTTCTTTGTATAGATCATGCTGGATGGGCCTGCATGATTGGATTTCTGCAAGTATTATGGATAGGTTGGAATTGTTTAACGTCATTTCAGGATTGGGGTACAGTATTAATCATCTGCTTTGATCATCTTCTCTGTGTGATGATTGATTTACTATCAGCTCCAGTTTATTGATTTCAACCCCTTTTGTTTATTTCTTCTAAAGAAGATTGTGCTTGTGGTTCATTTTAAATTCTGTTATATTTCTTAAATCCTGTGATTCTGATCTGTAGTTTGTGCGTGCGTGTGCACTGCTTGAATATGTTAAGTAGATGTTTGAGAGATATTTACTAAATTAAATTCATCATGTTCAGTTTGAAAGTATTTACCATCTCTTTCTTAAAATATGTTTTCGTCTTAACTATACCTCTACACTATAATGCAATTACATGAACATAAGGTAGTAAATAGTAACAACAACACATAATTAGCTAAACATAAATTAATTCTACAGATAATTAGCATTCTGATAAATGAAAGAAATAACAAGTCATAAAGATTTTAAATATGGAAATATTGTGTTTCGACTGATAGTAACTGTCTATGTGTATGTGACATGTCTATTGTTTAGTTATTAACATGTCTCATTTACTCTAAATAATAATATTAAAATGTATTCATTTTCAGATTTCATCCGTATCACTGCTGTGTATGTGTTTGGATCAGTTGGTGTTGTTTTAATCAACGCTGTTGCACTGATGACTGAACTGATACTGAAAACAGGTGCGTAAACAACACTTTAAAGGAATAGTCTACTCATTTTCAATATTAAAATATGTTATTACCTTAACTAAGAATTGTTGATACATCCCTCTATCATCTGTGTGCGTGCACGTAATCGCTGGGGCGCGCTGCGACGCTTCGATAGCATTTAGCTTAGCCCCATTCATTCAATGGTACCATTTAGAGATAAAGTTAGAAGTGACCAAACACATCAACGTTTTTCCTATTTAAGACGAGTAGTTATACGAGCAAGTTTGGTGGTACAAAATAAAACGTAGCGCTTTTCTAAGCGGATTTAAAAGAGTAACTATATTTTATGGCGTAATAGCACTTTTGGGAGTACTTTGACTCGGCGCAGTAACATCCTCCCTCTCCCATTATGAGAGTGAGAAGGGGAGCGGACTTTTCAGGCAAGTCGAAGTACTCCCAAAAGTGCTATTACGCCATAAAATATAGTTCCTCTTTTAAATCTGCTTAGAAAAGCGCTATGTTTTATGTTGTACCACCAAACTTGCTCGTATAACTACTCGTCTTAAAATAGGAAAAACGTTGATGTGTTTGGTCACTTCTAACTTTATCTCTAAATGGTACCATTGAATGAATGGGGCTAAGCCAAATGCTATCGAAGTGTCGCAGCGCTTCAGCGCTTACGTGCACACACACAGATGATAGAGGGATGTATCAACAATTCTTAGTTAAGGTAATAACATATTTTAATATTGAAAATGGGTAGACTATTCCTTTAACATCATGCAGCTTTGATTTATTTATTTAAATTAAGTGAAAATATTTAACTGGTAAATGATAAATATAAACAGGTATTGCAAAATCATTTTACTCTTTACTGAGTGACTGAGTACAAAATAATGTTGTAGAAATCACCCGTGAAGTCTTCTGGTTAGTCTGGTAAGATTATTCCGATCTAAATTTATATTCACCTATTTTTAAAACTTTTTTAGAGCAGTTATCCTACTACACAAACATGAATGCATAATCATTTCCTAATTCATTAATAACTAATAATATCATGAACATCTGTCTATGCTGTTATTCTTTAACAAATAACTGTTAATTCATTAAAGAAACCAGTGATAATATTTAAAGAAAATTGTCTTCAGTCTAGTGTTGTTATTGTTATTCTCAGTTAATAGTGAAAGTTTAATGGGAGATCTGAGAATCGTTGTGTTTTCCTCTGAAATCCTCTTTACTCTGTCTGTGCTGATGTTAATAATATTTGCACCATGTGAGTACAAACTGAACTTTAATAAATACATGTGTCTGATGTTGTGATTCCTCTTTGTGTGCATGCGTGCGTGTTATTTATTGTGGCCTTTGTGCCTTTTGAAATACATCTGGACATCCTTTAGACTATAATAATACATATTTCTTATTTCTCAAATTTTCAATGATTCCACATTTAAAAATATAAATAAATAAATAAATAATTTTATTAAATCCAGGAATGAGTGGTTATACAGACTGATTTGATATTTGGTTTTTCTGTTGAAATTAATGTCTATTAATAATCCTTTTATGATCTTTTCTCCACAGGGATCAAAAAGGATCTGCAGTGTTGTCAGGTAGGTGAACTAAATCAATTAAATGTCATTGATTTGTGATGTGCAGTTGACCTGAAATATCAAAAGACTTCTCACTTGATATTAAAAAGTAAATTAATGTGAGTACAGTTTAGTTGTTCATGTGATCTCAAAATGGCAGCCACCATGAAGGTGAACTACTCTTACTGTATGTTAAAAACAGGTTTATTAGGGCCATTGATATGACTAAAATCTGTCATGTGTGAGAACATTATTAAAACATAATTGTCAAAATACCGTTCATTTATTAAAGTTTAACACATTTAAAGAGAATAAGTGCACCTTTAAATAACTGGCCAAAGTTATAAAGATGTTGTGTAAATATTGTTTAAAATCCATGGTTTGCATTAACTCAGATTGGAGCAAGATGTAAACAAAAGCAAGACAACAGATCAGACCAACCTCCTGCAGTGAGTATACTGAAATTCATAAATGACCAGCATTAAAAGTGAACTATTTAAACTATTAACTCTCTAAAATATAAATATGTCAAATGATATGTAGATCATTGGTTCTGAGTCATGTTCTTGTAACACAGCACTGCACATTTTGGATGTCTCCTTTATTTGACACAAGCAGTTCAGTGATAAGGTACATGTTGATCTTCATCTGAATGACAACTGCTTGGCTGTGAGCTGCCTTTATTGGTGCTCAATTATCGATGCATAAATGCCACGTGACTTTTTCTATAAACTGAAGAAAAATTAAGTAATGACTGATTGGCAAACAGCACCGCAAGAACACATCTTCACTTAAGAACTTATTATATTTATATAAAAATACATACTGTTTATAGCGTTATATATTAAAGCAAAATGGAAAGACTTGGATAGTGCTAATAAATTCTCATGATTAAGTGTGTATCGAGATAATTTCATAATTCATACAAAATAATTCAAATATAACTTTAAATGAAACCTTACAAGAGCATCAGTCTTGTAAATGAATTTGAAATTAAGTCCTGACTGTTGCAAGACAAGTGACACATTTGTGATTTCTCTTATTAAAAAGAGTCACAGCAAATAGCATTTTTACTACTCAAAAGCACACCCACACGGGCGGTATGCTTGTCAATGATAGACAAGTAGTAATCTGTATTACTACTAATCTACTAATGAAATTGTTCCTTCAGGAGACTACAGCACACAGGTAGTGGACTTTCATGAGGGCTAAACACCATCAATTAATGCAAATCAAAATAGTAATAATAATAATGGAGACAGTAATACAAGTACACAGAATTAAATAAAGTTAAGTATGGTAATGTGAAATATAAATAAATAATGAAGCATCTGTGGACTATAATAATTACAGTACTAAAGAATTTAGGTAATTTGCCTTTATAATGGTATAGATGCACAGGGTCAAAATAGGACCATTTAAACCAAACCATGATCCCTGTTTATGATGTCTCTGCTGATGAGCTAAAGGTGAGTTGCGTAAAGGGGGACATTCAAAAATTTGCAATGCTGGGGACTCCAAGAACATAACTAAGATATAGTGTGGATATATTGTGTATATATAGTTGAAAACCGATAAAAACATATATTTTTCCAAACTCAGACTGCAGCAGCAGGTTCAGATGAAACTCAAGCTAGTGGATCAAACCAGAACCCAGCAGAATCTCAGGAAATGCAATCTCTACTGAAGACTGAAGGTCAGGATGCTGGAGGAGCTAAAAGTACAGCAGAAACTCAGCTTGATTCAGTAAAATCACAAACATGAGAGAAGATCATTAACATTTATCACAAAGACTATGACCGTTAGAGCAAACATCTCATGAACTCTGACAGACTAACCCCTATTCAGACATTAATTGCTTCTCATGAGGATGTCTGTAAAAGTAATTTTGAATGGCTCCTTGGTGATTAAACTTGCGGTGGATATGTGAGTTTATAATCCAGAGGTGGTCTTAACATAGAGGCATAGGTTGGCGGTTGCTTAGGGGCCCTACCAGCGGTCATATTAGGGGGGCCCCCAACCAACCTAATAAATAAATAAACCCTTATCATCTTCAACACTTCAAAAGCATTGTAAATTGTATTAATATTCTTAAGAAATACGTTGAAACTTTGAAATAGTTAAAATGTTCAGTTCATGTTTATCTGTCACTACACACAAACACCCTCTTCGTTCACAATGAAATGGACTAGTCCGTAACGGTGCGCGCTGCGCGGCACAAAAGATAAACACAAAGTGACACAGGGACTGGGAAAGTACACAAACAGAGACGAATCAAGACAAATATAAATGTGAATATGGGGATTTGGTGAGTCAACCACCTAGTTCAGCTAGTAATAGCCTTAGCCCTGGTGATAATTAATTAGTTAAATTATGTTATGTTGGGGTTGTTTTTGTCCACTATGGGGTGCTGTTGAGTCTTAATTTGGCCACAACTTTCTCTGTGTTTTAGCAAATGGAATGGTATTTGGTGACAAATCTTATTTTGACACATATTTTGAGAAAATGCTTTGAATTTTTAAACTCAACAAGACACTGTGGGCAAATTCACAACCTTTTCATTATGTTTGTGGAGAAGACATCCACCAAATTAAACTGCTGTAAAAATCAGATAAATATTTGGTTTCAATTTTTTACATAAATGTGTTAATCAACCTCAGTCCTGATTAAAACTGCTAAATGTTTAATGAAAAAATCTAGGATTTTTACTCTTTAATTGCCAATGATTTTTTTCAAAAACTCACATATACAATTACTTATTTTCAATATAAAAAGAGATTGTGGACTGGATTTTTTTTTACCTTTTATCAGAGTCTTGGGCATGTTAAAGATAAGTAACATTGGCTTTGATGCATTGTTAGTTTTTGTGGAGCGCCAGATTATTATTTTTTTCTTTCTCATTTACTGTTCGTGGCTGTTTTTGCCCCATTAACTTATTCCCTATTGGTTTGTGTCATGCTACACTTTGTGTGTTGTCTGCTTTCCATCTTCATTTTGGAGTAAAAAAAATGTGTTCTCTTTTATAGATCAGATAGGGGGGTCCATACATAACTTTGCCTTGGGCCCCCAATTTGCTAAATCCGCCACTGCCTGGAAATGCTCTACTCATGTAGTTAATCACATGATCATTCACATGACCAGGATACCTGGTTTATATGTTTATATAAATGGATGATTATATAATTAAATACATTTTTAAAATGCACCTTTTTTAAGCCAGAAGTATTCCATGATCCTAGTTTTCTACCTTTATAAAACTTAAAGAGCAAGGACATTTAGGAAAACAATTCCAAAATCCCGGATTGCTTTAGAGTGAGTAAATCATGGGGTAATTTTGATATTTGGCTGGAGTATCCCTTTAAGACTCTTTTTTCTGTAATGCAGATGGCTTTATTTTTGTTTACTTACTATTTTTTTCTTTTTGAGATTTGTAAATATGTGTAAATATGAGCAAGAGTTAATTAATTTTGTAGTAAAACGTTTGTTTTGTATGTAAGTTTGACTTTTAAGATTCAGCCCTGCTGTAACTTTAAAATATAAACAAAATAAATCTGCAAAAAAGATTCATGATTGGCTGTACTTTGAGTCTCCAGTACAATAGTATATAGGATAACAACATCAGTAATTCTGCAATTGCTAGTCTGAAACTTTATAACAGAATATTTTAGGTCATTAATTTGTGCATCTGAAACAAATATTCTGCAATCCTCTTGTCTGCTTCTTAATACAGCTTATCGTGTACCATGATAGTGTGCAAATAGTATTAAAAATATATGTGACCTTGCCTGTGAAAACCCAGTTAGTCATTTTTAATGATTTATGGTTTTCTACATAAAATAATCCTACATAATGTAAAGAACATTGTGTGTAAATATAATCTTATTATCTTTAATATTAACTAAGTAAGATATAATGTAAATATGAAATCAATGAGTGACATGATACATAATGCTCATAGTCAAACAGGATCACATATATTTTATATTGGGGGCATGAAGGTTTACCAGTTGAATCTAAAAAGCAAATGCTTTAGCTTTTCACAGAGACCTCAACACACAAATCTCAGGTATGTTGACTATTAAAATCTCTTGAAGTAAACAACACAAAAAATAATTACCAAAGATAACGAAAACTACTGCAGTAGTAAACTTTAAGTGAAAAGGATACTATAGATGTACAATTTTGTTTCGAGAGAAACAAAACATTTTACTGTACCTTTAATGTACACAATAGGTCCTTATAGGGTACAAATATGTACCCAGAACATGTTATAAAGGTACTAAGTAGCGGTACAAAGTGGAAAGTTGTTTCAATTAAAGGTACTGAACTGTACCTGGTGAACAACACTATTTAGCAAAGCTGAATCCTCTTTGATAAAGTTACATTAAAAGTGGAAAACTGATTTTAAAACATGAAGGTTCAGGAGCCTCATCCATAAGATCCATAAGAGTAGCAAGCTCACTAATTTTATTGATCATTTATTGATTTCAACCCAAAATTACATTTTCAAAATTGACTAGTTGTTTTTATATCTTTCCTCCTATATGGGAACAGGATCCAGTATGGATTAGACCGATTCCACCTCACGAAACACAGACCGATAATAAAATAACTTTTTTAAAAAATGTAATATAAAAATTTAACACAAAGAAATCAAGGCAAATAAAGAAACAGAAATAAATGTTTGATATTGTAAAGAACATCTTAAACTGAATATGCATGAAATAAACATTAAAACATTTAGGTGCCTAATAAATTCTTATAAAAACATTAGATCAGCAACACAATCTCATGGCAACAAGTACCTATTTTGTAAGGTGGTTTAATTAAATTAAATTGAATGATCTTATTTGTATCTCCAACAGGGAGTTACTGTACCATCTTTAAAATTATGTAAACATTTGTTTTAGATCAGTTTACTATTAGCAAAGCTCTATTACAACCTAAATCAACGAAATCACAAGAATAACATTTAAAATTGTGTTCTGAGATACTGATTCATGGGCATTTCACATACAATAGGCATACGGCGCCTGCCTTGCATATGCCCATGGAAACTGCAAGACTTGGGCTCCGAGAGTTTGTTTGCCGTGTTTGGCGCGCGGGTATGTGTTTGACACCCCAATGCATTTACAATGGTGTGACCCATGCTAGGGGTGGTCATATTTGTATTTATAAATTCCTTACAGGTACAGAGCAATGCGAATGATTTTTTTCACTTATTAAACGAAGTAATAATATGTGAAGATGTCAAAACTCTCAGAATGTTAAAGTTATTCAGGGGGATAAAGTGTTCTTTAGGGGGTTAACAGACTCCCAAACTCCCCCGTTATTCGTCCCTGCTTATAGCCATGAAAGTGAAAGTAAAAGTAAAAGTTGATCTGAGGATATTTGAACAACGTGGGTTTTAGCAGCCAGAACAAAATATTTACGATATAGCAGATATGATTATATTGATATATGATGATATATTTGAAGATGCACCTGTCTAACTTTCATTTCATATTAATACTGTTGAACATCGCTGCTGCTGGTGAGTGATAGACTTTATTTGTTTACTCTCTCTCTCTCTCTCTCTCTCTCTCTCTCTCTCTCTCGACTCATTTAAAAAGTTATTTTTTTATTTTATAAATACATGTTGAAATTAACATAAAAAAGATAAATAAATGCTGTAAAAGTTTTGTTAGTTCTATTAGCTAATGCATTATCTAATGCTAACAAATACAACCTTACATGGTTGTATTTGATGTACTTATTGTAAAATGATGTTACAAGTGTAAATTGATGTTTTTTTCCAGAGCGTTTGATCGTGTCAGGTTCAAGTCGCTCCATTTCTGCATCTGTGGGTGAGAATGTAACTCTGAGCTGCTCTGTGGACTCTCACATCAAACCTGAAGAGATTGAAGAGGTTTCATGGAGGAAAATAAATAAAGATGAATACATCCCAATTCTTCTCTATCAAAACAATAAAACTCAATCAGGATCCTCAGATGAGCGATACAGAGACAGAGTTGAGTTCTTCACTGATGAAATCCACAGAGGAAACTTCTCTCTCAGACTGAAGAGAGTCACAACTGAAGATAAAGGAGTTTACATCTGTCAAGTGTTTACTGGAGAATTTTCAGCAAACACAACTGTAATACTGGAGAGCCTGGGTGAGTTAGTGAATAAATAAATAAAATAAAAAACTGTTAAAAAGGAATAATTTTTATTGAGTTATTTAGTTTATGTAGTGTTAAGTCAGGTGTCCAAATTTTGCCATACATAAAGAATGTATGTAACACTTTAGTCTGGGAAACACATATTCACTATTAACTACGAAATTTGCCTTAACAAACCCCTAATTGCAGAGTTTTAGTGTATGTGATAAAAGAAAGTAGAATAAGGCATTAATGTGTGCTTTATGTGTACTAATAAACAGCCAATATGTAGTAATATGCATAGGCTACTTAAGGTAGGAATTGGTCCACATACCAGAATTTCTAATGGTTTAATATTGTAATGGATTCCATTCTGAGAAATGTTCCATGGGTGTTAATTATTTTTCTGTAATCTGCAAACATTGTCAAATGTCTTAAAAATAGGCACTAGGGCAATGTTTGTGGTAACCATGGGATAAGAGGAATAATTGACTCTGGTCCTTTAATTATTTGAAAATAATAGACACCCGCGGTGTTACGGTTAAATTATGTAATTTAAGAGTAGGCATTGAGGTCCACCCTATAAGGTCCACTCAGTTTAAAATTTCTGGCCACGCCACTGCGTTAAAGTAATTGTACTTTTTAATCAAAGATATATTTCCAGTCCTTCCCAAAACCATGATCAACACCTTTTAGAATCTGTCACGTTTATTATTTGTGACCCTGGACCACAAAAGCAGTCATAGGGGTGAATTTATATTAAGATTTATACATCATCTGAAAGTTGAATAAATAAGCTTTCCATGATGAATATTGGGCCCAGATATGACAAAAAAAAAAAATGGGTGCAATACAATTTATAATGTAAGGAATAATTGACAACGGGCCATTGAATTATAAGAAAATAATGCACACCCAAGATGGTAATACAATATAGTGGTTAACGGATTACATTTGGTTTTTTTGAGTCATTTTATTATTTTCGGTTCAGCAAAAAATGCAAATAAGAAAAACCAAATCAAATCAAGAAATGATAAGCATATGGAAATAGAAAAGAACAAAGTTAAAAAAAAGGCTAACAGTAGTATTTACAAGTACAGAAATATAATTAAATGAATAATAACACTGTCTTCTTCATTCTATAAATTAAATATAATTCATCTTTTAAAGCTACAGAAAAGATTTTTTGTTTGATAGACACACACACACACACACCAATACACACATCTGATTTCTTTCTGAACTGTTTGGGTTTACATTAAGACATAACTCATTGTTTTAATGAGAATACTTGCCAAGACTGTGGTATTTCGTGATAATTTTTTGTGATAGGACAATATATTGCAGATGCTGATATATTGGCCCATATATATATATATATATATATATATATATATATATATATTTATTTATTTTATCCGCATCAGCCAATAAATTTAATAATAAAACTTAAATGTGATGTTTGTAATAAAAAAGACACTCAGTGTCACTGATTGTAAAACCAACACCACACTCTACCCAGTCTCACGGGGTTTCGTGATATAGTCACGTGTTTTTTTTGATTCTTTTTTTCGTGCTATTGTCGCGGGGTTTCGTGTTTTTTCGTGATCGTGTGGCGAGTTTCTGTTTTCGTGTGATTGTCACGTATTGGTTACTCAACTGCTTTTCCTATTTTTAAACCATTGTCGCTTCGGTTTAGGGTTACATTTGATGCTTGCATTAGAATGTCACTTTATATATTGGTTTATATTATTTTTTCTGATTTATTTTTTTAAATGTCACCTGGCGTTAGGGTTAGAGTTGGGTTTGGTTAGGGATGTCATTTTATGTAAATCTAACCCTAAACCGAAGCGACAATGGTAAGAAAATAGGACAAAACAGTTGAGTAACCAATACGTGATAATCACACGAAAACAGGAATTCGTTATACGATCACGAAAAAACAAGAATCAAAAAAATACGTGACTATATAACGAAATTTCGTGAGACTGGGCTGGGTTTAACACACTTAAGTCGGGTACACACCAAAAGATAATCGGGCTGGTTTGGGGCCGATTTCCGGCCTTCCGACAGTCCTGGCTGTGTCCCGAGTATCGCGAGGGTTTCACAGATTATCTTGTCGGATTGTCCCTTCGTGTGAGGTGTGTTGGGGGTGTCCGAACCTGCTCGGAAGAACGTCGGAGCCGCGCCGATCGCGAATCGTAAATATTCAACATGTTGAATATTTACGATCAGAAATCCTGATGTGTGTGGGGAATCCCGAGGACAAACGCGAGCAAGCTATTGAGATTATAACGTGAAACGAAACCATATCCAATCAGAAAGCGAGATGAGGGAAAACGGAAGCAGTCATGGTGCAGCACAAAGGCCGCTTCTCAATCCGTAGGTCGCATTTCCAGGCTGTATATACGTCATTAAGAATATATTCAGAATATATAAAATTGGCTATTATTCGTTGTTCATCGTATATTGTTTTAATAAACTTATGACTTGTGAATGTAATGCTCAGTTAACTTGAATAAACCAGGTTTCATGACGTATGCAGCCTGCATATGGGACCTCCGCAGGCTACACCCTTCGGAATGAGAAATGGCCAAAGTGAAGTTGATGTGGACAGTAGAGATGGAGGATCAGCTTGTTGATTTGTGGCAACAGCACGAATGTTTATACAACGTGTCTTGTAAAAATTATTCCAAGCACTATCATTGAAATGTCTTCCTGCATATTGTCCGCCATGCTTGTTTTGAAGTCTTGCGAGATTTTGTGGGATTTCCTGTGTTCACTGTCGAGACTCTGATTAAAAATCTGTTTGTGTGTGGTGTGCTGTCTTTAACACATAATGGCACACCACACACTATAGGAGCAAAACGGATAAATCTAGGATTTTTTATCCTCAACTTTGTGGTCCATCACATTTTTAAAATCTTATAAGATGTAAAAAATCTTCTGGTGTGTACCCAGCATTATTCAAACTGTACCGTGAGATGTCAGATCCACATTTAATATGTCTTGTAAATATGTTTTAAGTACTTTAAAATAGTATATTTGTAAATGTTATGCATAACAAATGTGTTTTTACTTTCACCAATTTTCTGTATGGCTCTTATTTACTGTAATAACATTTGAAATGCATTTGCAAGGTTTAGAAACATATGCAAATACTAAACTTTCTTTATAAATATTATTTATTTCTGAATGATGCCCTTTAAGCAATTATTACTAAAGAGATTATTCATATTTATGCGGGATTTCTTCTGCTTTTATTTTGTGTCTTTTCTGACTGGGTGGGCCAACCTTCAATTTGATTGGGCAAGTGCCACCCTGGCCCTTATGTACCCTCACCACTGCTTTAACGTATTACATCCTAATATCAGCAACATCAGACAATTAAATTATAAACAGTATATTTCTCCATATGTAAACAGGTTTCTCAGCTCTACACATCATGGTGTTGATTCTCTGTATTGCTGCATGTGGATCTGCTTTTCTGTTCAGCTCTCTCATCTACTGCACATCAAGTACAGGTATGTTTACAACAAATATATTCTTCATTTCAGTGCTTTATTCACATGAGCATAAATAAACAAAAACATTTCTACCAAATAAAATTTTAATTCAAATGTTTTTCAGGGTTCATTGTGGAAGGATATTTTAATCAGAGAGGTTCAGTGGTTTTGCCTTGTTTTGTTGATCCACAATTCATGCGGAAAGGACTGAAGGTGAAATGGAGTAAATCAGGATTAGAGAGTCCAGTGTGTGTGTATCAAGATGGAGATGATACACCAGAGATAGAGCATCAGGATTATCAAGACAGAGTAAAATTCTTTACGGAGTTTATTTCTAATGGAAACCTATCGCTCCTGTTGAAGAATCTGACAGCTGAAGATGAGGGACAATACACATGTACAGTTTACAGACAACAGAGACCTGTATTTTTAGTCCATATGAATCTGCTACAGAATGAACAAGGTAAGTTGAAAGGAGAGAAATGCTTTTGCTTCACTAATGTAAGGTGTGGGGTTTTAAGCAACAGAGGATTCTGGGATGTAGTAGTACCTTTGTGGTAGTAATATAAACTGTTGCCAGTGTGTATGACCCCAGTGATAGCTTTTAGTACCATCTTTTTGAGCATGTACAGTAGTATCAACAACTATAAATGGTTTAGGAGGAGGAGGCTCTCAGGAGTCAACATCAAAATAAAAGATTTTAATGGAATATGGAAAAAAGACCATCAGGTCAATTAATTTTTTTATCTGACATTTTTTATGAAGTTCATTATATATTACTAATGTTCGGAATACACTGGTTGGACGGACAGCACCACAGTGGAGTCTCACTGCTGATATTTCACCTATTTAATTCACTCATTTTGAGTTGCGTGTGTGCGTTGCCTCTCCCCTGCGTGCTTCATTAGCTCAGCACAAACATCTGAACAGTGAATTTTCCTAAAAGAGCAGCACAACTCTGAACTTGCATTTTTTTTTAAAGACAGCCGTTCCCTAGTGTCACGGTCAGGTGATAAATGAACATTTTCACATTCATTATAAGGCCTTATAATGCTTTAAATAACATAGTTTATAATATAATCATAATATAAGACATTTTCTGCATGCACCGCACCTTTTGTTTTGTCTTCCAAACATTAATGTGCAAACAAGATATGTTTTTGCCTTGACATAAATATTACTTTCAATTTCAGAGTTCACTGTTGAACATTCATGTGATCTGGTGGTTTTTCCAAGAGATTCAGTGGTTCTGCCCTGTTTCATTGACCCATCTATAATGACAGAAGATCTGGAGGTGGAATGGAGAAGATCAGACTCACAGACTTTGGTTAATTTGTATGAAGTTGGAAATATTAGATCAGAGGTTCAGCATCAGAATTATCATGATAGAGCTCATTTCTTCACTGAAGACATTCAACTTGGAAACTTCTCCCTCAAATTAAAGAATCTGACAGCTGAAGATGAGGGACAATACACTTGTGAAGTTAAAAGCGGGGAGCATTCTGTATTTTTAACTAGTGAACTGGTACCAAGACAAATAGGTAAGAATATAATAAGATATAAGATTAAATAATAAAAATGGTAATAATAAACAACATTAAATGACAATTAAATGAAATTAACTGTTTAAGAGATTAAGATTAATTTATCTTTTGTCCTTGGGGGCAGACTGCATAGATGTATTCATATGCAGGATAATATGTGTGTAAACCAGAGGTACTCAACTTCAGTTGCACAAAAATACAAATTCCCACAACCGTTTAAATGGCGTAGAACAAAATGCATTGCAAAGAATTTTGACCAGTGCTTGAGCTCTCAGAGGGGTCTCCAGGGTGGGACTAGAAATATAAATGTTGCTTAACAGCATTAAAAGTAGTTCATTGGCTTGTAATCAGGACAACCACTTCAAGTGCTATCTTTAAAGGTGCTACAGTATACAGCACTGTAGATAGGTGCTATAGACAGTTTCATCAGACACTTGCGCATTGCAAAGGTTCTACGCCTGGCTCCAAGTTAACTTTCGGTCTGTGTTTGTTTAATGGTCTGGCTATGGCTAAACTTAAGTGACCTCTGGAACAAATACCTTGTCAAAAATAAAGGTGAGCAGAGAGGGTGAGTGTGTCCAAAATCTGTAAGGGTGCACTCACATAATCTAAACTGCGCTTGGGCGCGTTTGACCCCCAAAGCCTAGTTCGTTTGACTAGTGTGATGGCTCTGTCCCGCAGAGTGCAGTGTGATAGCTAATCGCGTCAATTGCGCGACCACTCACCTCATCTGCCTTCGTTAAAACCTTATAATGCGCACAGCGGGGTTTGCGTGAATGTCTACACCGCACTCACGACAAATCAACTAAGCAATATGATGGCATGTGAGAGGGCTGTGTGTCATCGTGCAGCAAATGACTCTGAATAAAAAACACAGACTTGGGTTGGGTTCCAGCGATGGGTTCCAGTGTTAAGAGAGCGTGTTACTTCCTGCTTTGTTCTAAACAATCTCATTCTTTAATAATTAAAGCGTGCCCTGGCTCGGATCGATAAAAGTACAGTGTAAGTACGTGCATCTGGGGGAATAGGGAGGGGGGGCAATGCTGGGGCATGGTTTGGTTTGGATAATGTGAGTGCACCCTATATCTCCTCCGAAGGCAGCATTCCAAGGCATAAAGCCTGCAAGGCATGTTTGCTTTAGTTCCCGACGTGTCTGTCCATAGGGAATGTGATTGCTTGAGTCCACACGTTTTGAGTGCATTTATAGTGACATGTGGTCAAGTCACCTTTATTTTAAAGCATCATATATTACAGATCATTGATCATTTTCACACTTGATCAATTTCAAGTTAGTGAGCATTTAAAGATTTACCTGTATGCCTATAAATCTTAAATCTGATTTTTCATTATATGAACCGAGAATTAAACACTGTGTATATGAAAAAAGTGATTCAATTAAACAAAATATTATTACTCAAAGAAAACAAATGATTTATTATTGTTTAATATCAAAACAATAATTAAGAAAATATATACCATTGTTTAAACATTAATGATAAAAATCTTACTTGCACACTAACATTCTGTATTGTATGTTTAGACAGAACTGCAGCAAAACCTTTTGAGCCTCTTGGATATATTCATATGTTTCTTCCAAATATTATTATGTTTGTGGCGTTTGTCCTGTGGGGTCTGACAGAAGGTGAGTGTTTCGTATTTATAATCCCATAATTTCAAAATCAACATTATTATAGCTATAGTTATTCTATATAGTTATTCATTAACACATGTGATGTTACAGGATTTCTGTATGAGACAATCTTCTGCTGTGCTCTTTGTCTTCTGAGGCCTTTGATGTTGATTTATGTTGCACCATACGTAAAGGATATTTCAGGTTTGTATTTTACGTAAAAAAAAATATTTCACATAATCCCCTTTAGTAATCTTTAAGTGCTGTAATACTTAACATGAAATATTCACTTATTTAAAATCTTTTCTGCTTACAGGTGCACCTGTTACAACTGAATTTGCCATTTTAACAATAGTTTACGTTTCAGGTTGGTGAATTTTTACATAAGATATTTTAGTGCATAGCAAAAGAAGTGTACAAGGACATACTAACACATAATAAAAGTTAACAACGTTACCTAGATCGGCCATTCCCAAACTGTGGTCCGCGGACCACTAGTGGTCCATGAGGGTACAGCAGGTGGTCCGTGTTAAGGCAAAATTAAATATAAAATAATATATTTTTTTAAGAAAAATATATATTTTTTTAAGAATCTGTTGTACTGATGTGATGACCAGTTATAGTTTTAGTGCCAGTAATCCTTGTAAACCTTTAGAGGTGCAGATAAATTCAGGACTTTTATTATGAGTAATATGAGGTGGTCCGCGAAAATTCTTTATTACAAATAGTGGTCCACACACACAAAAAGTTTGAAAACCCCTGACCTAGATGGCATTGTGAATGTTAACAATAACACACATCTGAATGCAACACTTTCTTGCATTTCAGCATTTTTTGTCCATCTTTCTCATGTGATTTTTACTTCATTGCCTAGTTCAATAATTCAGTAAAGCATCAATTATTTTATTTAATAATTTAGTGTAACATCACTAAACCCCTCCCTCTCTCAGTGAATTGTGGATAATATCATGCTGTTAAAAATTTCTTAAATCTTAACATGCAATTTTCACTGGAAGCTACGGAGCCCCTAAGAGGACATGGAGAAAAAATTAAATAAAGTTTAGTTTCGCGTGCGCACGTGAAAGCGAAAGTTTCATGTGCTCACGCGAAAGTTTCACGTGCGCACGCAATAGTTTCACTTGCACACGTGAAACTAAACTTTATTAAATTTTTTCTTAATGTCCCCTTCGGGCTCCGTAGCTTCCAGTGAAAATTAGATTTTTAGATTTTAAGAAAACTTTAACTAAACTTTAAATAAAAAAATTCTGCACATGAAGTTTTCACATGAGCACATGAAAGTTTCACGTGCGCACGCGACAGTTTCACGTAAGCACACAAAAGTTTCATGTGAGCACATGAAACTAAACGTAATTTTTTTTACTCCAATGTCACCTTAGGGCTCGGTAGGAAGCAAAGCCATCCGGGTACTTTAATGTTATTCATTACAACATACTACATTTTGGGATGTACTTATTTTATTTTTATACGCTATAGGTTTAGCAAACTTATTTTATAATTTTAATATTCAAACTTCAGTCATTTAAAAAACATCTTTGAGCATCATAATAGCATATATAAAAGTTTTACCATTCACAGTAATTTCTTCATGCTTTAAAACAGCTTGAATATATCTCCACACCCTTGCCTCTGTGGCACCCTGTGGTATTATTCCAACCACAATTTTACTTTTTACAAGGTACTATTTAGAACCTCTTAAAGATTTTGTAAACACCTAAATCTTTGTAACACCGACTACGCCACCCTGGGAATTGCACCCAGGGAAATATGAATAATGGCACACAGGTTAGTTCCCACAAAGATTCAGAGGAGACATGAATACAAAATAACAATTTTTTATTCTTGCAGAGTAACATCACAATTTAAATGTAATGTCTTGATCAAGAGACTAGTGAAGCTAGCTTCATTTTAAAAACACTAGATTAGGTACCAGACATCAACAGTTCAGATCGAGTCACCGGGAGGAATAAAGAAAAGCAAATCTCCACTTCACCACACACTTTAAATACAAATTTCTTTGGGCTCACTTCACCACACGTGTTTCAAAAAAACAAAAAAAAAACAAAATTACAAACCACTTAAGTGAACAATTACAAAAAAAAGAAATTTAAAGAAATTACACTCCTCCCCAGACCGATCGGACAGTTGAATAGAATACCACGCTCCACAAAATAACCAAAGAAACACTAAATTGTGAAACCAATATTAAATCAAATAAACAAAGAAAACAAAATAAATCACATCATCATTTATAACAAAATACAAAAAATAAAGTAAACACACTAGCACTCATTCCTCACGTAAACCATAATCCATTTACCATCCGCACACTATACACACTTTAAATTCACACGCGCGCACACACACACTGAACAACGTGTCCTTCTCACACTATACACACACTATAAGTCGCACACACACACACACCCACTTTAACTTACTCATACATACAACCACGCAAACCTCCTCCGGTTGAAACAATGCGGGGGTGCGCGACTACCCGCACGAACTAATACCCTGTCCCAGAGTTATTCCCAGGAGCAGGACAGCATAAATGAAGGGATGGACCAGGCGTCACAGAAAGGTATGCCGCCCAGCAGGTACGTAAACGAAATAGAAAAATGACGACAAACAAAACCAAAAAGAAGGGGAAGCTGGGTCACAATCAGCTACACAGTGTCATGGCCGTATACCCCCGGAGCGCTTTAAGCTGATAAAAGAAAATGACAGCATTAACGGTAGAATTTACATAATCGGCATGCGATAAGTCAGTGCATACCCACCTGATTATTTGAGAGTCGGCACTGCTGACATGTCAAAGGATGGACTAACTCCGCACAGCATGCATACTATATAAACAAATAGAGCGCTTACAAATAACAGCTCCCTTTAAATTAAATAACTCACAATAGTATACGAACCTGTGAAATAGAGTCCGCCTTGCTAACACCACGGCATGGCACGAATAATACAGCCCGGAAAGAATACTAAAACAAATGAACAAAGCGCATGCAGTCAACAGCTCATCGTAAATAAAACTAATTTATACACTGTGACCTACCCAAAATGCAGCAAGTCCCCACTCAAATACTCGTCCCAAACGGCTCACAGATCCACCAAGGAAACAGACCTTTAACGTCCAAAGTCGCAGCAGCAACCAACGGTCAACACGCTTAAACAACGCTGGAGACCTTTCTTTTATACAGACCTACACCCATAGCGCACCTGTCTCTAATTAAAGCACTTATTCAGCCCGTCTCTGGGTAGTGTTGCTACACCTCATTTAGTATATGCTGATCTATGAATATGCAAATTAGTCCCTGCCTCTACCCAGTCGCACAACTCAGACCATAAATATGAATATGCAAATTAGTTCCAACCTCTAAGATATGTAGATGCTTCATTTGGCAGTAACAGACACATACTTAAGTCCGGTTTTACAATGCATATATGAACTACACATTTGCAGCACTTTTTTTTGTAGCTAACAGGTTTGAGCATTCACACATTGCACATGTGAGAATCACAAAAGTAGAGCTGAAGCAGCATCCATGTGATCATTTTAGCGCAGTTTATGCAGCATCCATATATAATACCTATGCCTCGAACTACCGAGCCACTCGTTCAGCTGTGATGATGTGATTAGTTACAGGTTTGTGACCACATAATTATTAATATGACATCACATTAATTGACACATTCGTTTCAGTTTGCCACATGTTTATAATATTATAACCCTTGTGTAAAATGTCTTTTACCACATGTGATCACAAGTTTTTTTTTATTTCTTACTTCACAATCTATTTAAAATAGCTAATTAAAAACAAGTTTTGCAATATGAGATAAAGCTCCAGTATACAAGTTTGTCAATATATATGTTGTACTTCAGGAGCCAAAGCCGGTTTCTAGTTTCTCTGGATCCATTTAAACATGTCTGGGAAGAGAAATTTTTGGAAAGTCGTGTATGAAAAAATGCACGGCAGCTCAGCAAATGCTCAGAATTACTGTATAAAAGCACAACCATTGATACTGTCACATCTTTATTGGAATTAAGGTTTTATGAAAGACAAATGAAAGAGATAACTGATAATAATATTTTGCTTCTGTGTCAGTTTTTTTTAGACGTTCCTGGGAAACAGTTGTACATTTTACATGGCTTGACAAAGCTTTTGTGATAGTGATGTTTGGATTGGTGCTCCTGATCTCTCTAATTGTGATGTCTAGAAAGTTCGGATTTATAGATGTAGTTATCATACTTTTCCTACCTGTATTACAATTGACACTCATGTTCTTCACATTTAGAGCTGCAAGCAGAACAGGTAAGTAACTTTTTACATCACTGTTTTTCACTGATAGCAGCTGTAGCAGCAATGTTGTAAACAATTAGTATTAATTTCCTCAAACAGACATAAAGTTGCTTAGGTAGCATTGCACAAAAGATTTAACATTAGCGGTCGGCGTATGTTTTCAATTGTTTCGAAGGAAGCACTGCGCTTTTCAAAAACCCCAGCAGCTGGCCGTTTTCCGAGAATTGAAAAATGTTTAAATTTGGGTGAAACGCTCAGCTTGTCAATCTCACTTCTCACTTGGCCGTACAATCACAGTGGATGAGGGGCGGGACAAATATCACAGCAACTGGTGCATCGTGCAATAACTGATAAACAAAGCAGAAGTATTATAGCAAAGCGCACTACTGTCGGCATCTGCCGTATTTAAAAGCTTTGGTGTACATGCCCCCTTATTCAGGAGCAAAACATGAGAACAATACACTTAAAACCATTACAAGAGTGCCTATGCATGAGTCTGTATGATGCTCACTTATTTATTTAAGTTTATTTTTTTACAAATCCTAATGGAAACTAACGCACATCTTAATGCTGATTTTGTGCGTACCCACGTTTTATAAATAAGGCCACTGGTCTTACTGATATTACTTTGATGTGTTCATCTCTAATCATACATAAACTCTATTCTTCTGTTTCAGGTTTATTTGTCATTGTGCTTTTCCCTTTGTTCCTTCTTCTGAAATTTAACTGTTTGATGGACATAAAGCAGAGTAAGAAACGCTGTAAGTGATGATTTTTCTCTTGTAACTACAGGAACTAAATCAGTCTCTAGTTCTGATCAATCACTAAATAGTCCACTATTCAGTACAACAACATGATTAATGTTAGATTATTTCTGCAAATAGCGATCAGGGCATTTGAAGACATCAGAATTTTTGTTTTCCATTGTTTTGATTGTTTCTAAAGTTTTATTCAAATCACAAGTACCTGTTTATGTCACTCCGTGGTTCTCTTAGTATACAACAGCATGCCCACAAATGCGCACTCTTAAAAAGCAGCGCTTTAATTCTCTTCACAGATTAAAAGATTTAAATTCATAATTATTTGGAATGATGTACAGTACAGTATATGAAGAGTTTTGTTTCAAAACGCAATAAATCCATTTTGACTAGTTTGGGTAAAAAGGTGTTTTCTATACCAATAAAGTGACAAGATGAAAACCACTATTTTCTCTTACAAACTTTCACATAGCATCTTTAGGTTATAATAACATTAAAAATTCAAATCTATAATTTGATTTTCAAAGATTTATTATAAAACTGATTATTTTTTAGTTGATCGACATGACAACTTGGTCAATACTAATACCATATTTACAGGCACTGGATCAAAAATACATTTAATCAGTCATCACTCTCAAAATTAATTTAACAGGTCATCTTGTCAATGCTATAAATTAGATCACAGAATGTCCAAAATTTCCCTTACATTCAACTTCCAAATGTGCATTCATCTCTGCCATGTTATATTCATTTAGTTGACTAGTGGTATACACTAATTAAAAAAATAAACATTAATGGCATTAATCAAAACACTTACTTTGTCATATTAAGAACACTGTCATTGCTGCTGTCATCCTTGGGATGTCGTTGCTGAACATTTTGGACAGCAATCAGCTGTAAAATGTTTTGGTCCTGCTCGATTTTCAATGGCTTTGAGAAAAACAATGGAAAGTTTTTCATAAGATCCTTCTGGGGTCAATGTGTTAGCATGACAGAAGCTTGATGCTGTCTTGTGAGAACAAGCAACAGCCGACATTCTTCCATCTCCCGAGTGCCTCTCACATAAATTATTAGATGTTGATGGCTTACGTTTCTTCCCCATCACAGAAAACCACCAAAGGTTTATCAATGCCAACAAAAGTATTATTTTGTTTTTGTTTGTTTGTTGATCACAAAGTACAAATTAGATGAGGAAAACTAGGATTCTGTGTATTCAAAAGAATGGCATTATTGTTTACAATGCGTGGAATGGTGCGTTGTGATTTGTTGAGCAAATTTATTGCATTTTGCAGAGAAGGAGGACTGGCAGATATTGGATTTTGCGTAAAATTAAGAATTTACTTTTTAAAACTGACCTGATACAATACTGATTTTGGCGTTATTAAAAAAAGGCATTTATTGCGTTTTGGAACCAAACTCTTCATATAAAATCCACTGTCAGTTAAAAGCATGCTCTAGGTCTACATGTCATACTAAGGAATTATGTTTCTAACAACAGCTAGAGATCTGTAGTTCCAAACCCACAAATTTGCATTGCTGTTTGTGATCACTCATTGAAACGATAGTTTCGGGAAACACCTGCAGTGGTTGAATTATGCTGTTAGTGAGGAACAATAGTTGGCTAAAAAAACATAACATTTAATGTTTGGAGCATCATTGTTTTACAGTTATTGTGGTTTAGTTGATTTCTCTGTATACTTTGCCTTTAGTAAAAAAAGAGAAAAGAATAACCTGTTATGAACAGTTTATTAAACATGAAACTTTGTATTTTACTAAAACTTTTCCATTTCTTTTCCAGGCATAAATTTGTTAAACATTGCAGCATGGATTATGCTAATGTTTTTAATGAATGCATTGGTGATCTATTTCTATGTTACATCACTGGAAGATGATACAGGTACAATTTTAAACAAGGGTAGTTTCCTGGACAGGGTTTATCCTAAAGGTCCCGTTCTTTCTGTGTTTTTAAAGCTTTGATTATGTTAACAGTGCGCTATATAACATGTGTTTTAGGGGTGTCACGATTCTCCAAATCCTCAATTCGATTACATTTTCGATTCTAAGGTCACGATTCGATCCGATTCTCGATTTTTACATATTTTTTATATGGCATATAATTTAGACAAAAATTATATGCCATTATTTATTATTATTATTATAATACTTTAACATTAACATGCACATTGCACAACTCGCATGGGGGTTTCTGGGCTTCACTTAACGCGAGAGCTTGTAGAGAGAGGATTCCTTTTTGCACGCACATGGACTAGAGATGCGCGGTTGGCAGTTACATGGATCGGGCGGATGACGTGACGAAAAATAATATTTTAATTAAATTCGGGCGGGTGCCGGATCGACTGCTTATTATTAGCTGTGTCCTTCTAAGCATGCGACCTCTCTGCCTTTCATAGTGGCAGCCTCAGAAGTTCAAGAAAAGAACTGAAATGAGACGGTCTAGCCTTCTGAGGACCCAAAATTTGCGTCACCTGCTGCACACGCCCACTGCGCCTGTCAGCAGAAAACAGCGGAGACATTTCTGACTTATTAAAATAAATATGTAATCAGAAAAATATGAATTTATTTCAGAACATATGACACATTGATGTAGATTAATCTATTCAACAGCATATCAAATAATCAACCTAGAAATATACGCAACATAAACAGAATAATATTAACACAAAACATAACTTATAATACTAAAACAGTGACAAGAAAAAGTTTTCTAATAAATACACACTTTTATTTAATAAAGCTTTTAATTGTTTGGGATATCCTCGGCTGGATCCATTGGTTCTATCGTTTAACAGCGCGGAGAAATGAGGACGCATTTTGACACAGCTCTTATCAACGCTGGCGAAGGAGGTATACGTGGCAAACTCAAAAAAATGAAAATTAAAAACAAAGGAAATAGAATGTCAGAAAAGGGTTGCCTGGAATGAGTTTTACAAAGTGGTAAATCAGGATGACACCAGTGCAGACTATGTAATTTGTGCGTTAAATTGAGGCTATTTATTTATTTATTTTTGTGGCTGTGCTCCGATCGGAGACGGAGTTTACTGCTGATATTCTAGAGCTTTCTAGTCTCGCGGCTGTCATCAGCAGCGCCTTGCATCGCCCAGTAAGCGGATGGCGGGCAGGTGCGGTTTTAAAAACTGGTCAGAAACGTTGGTGCGGATGGATGGTGGAAATAATAGTCCATCCGCGCATCTCTAACATGGACTTAATGCACATGGACTTAATGCGCGTGTCTTGGACTCATAGCATCTGAAATAAATCCAGCATCAAGCAGCTGCGCTTCTCTCTGTCTCACGTGCAGGCGCTCTCGGATCTGTCCGAAGTCTGAACATAAACTAAAGTAGTAATCCTTATGTATGTGTTCAGTTTTATGCGTTTCATGCGAGCTGAGGCAAAGTATCATTTTGTTTAAAATATAACCCGCTGCATATTTGCGCCTCCCTCACTATCGCGCACATGCAGAGAGCTGCGCTCTGTCTAAAGTCAGATCACTAGGTAGTAATCCTGTTTATGATATGCATTTTAAGGAGTTGTAGCATCCCTCGTGTTTAAAATATGATCGCGTTCCGCTGGACAGATGTTTTTAAAGGCATCTCTGAGAGTTTTTTTCCTCGCTTGGCAAGCCGACCGGACGTGAAATGGGGGCGTGGCAGCATCGACGATCCCATTTTTTAATTCGAAGTTCGAAGCTGTGACTTAATTTCGATCGATTTCGATTTAAAATCGAAATCGTGACACCCTTAATGTGTTTCGTGTGTTCAGATTGTTTATGATGAAATAGAACGGTTTTGACTGAAATTTCGACATGCGGCTGCCCTGAGAATTTTCTGGTGTTTGTTTTTCATTGTTTTTTAATGGTGCACTGGAACAATCCTTCCTAAAATGCATTAAACTTTCGTTTACAAAGACGTGAAACTTACCGAGTGGTCGGGGGTGTTCACTGGTGTGCTCACACAAAAATCGCTGCAAAATACGCATTCCAACAGGTTTTATCGTAGTTTTTGCCAACTCCATTGACTTGTATTAGATGTGCTGTGAGGTACGGTATTACTCCGCGCCGGGAACTTTGTTTCTATTTTTGCAATTGGCAAAGGAGGATTATCGCCACCAACTGGGCTGGAGTGTCTATTATTCAAGCTCTCAGCGGAAGAATGTACGGGTGTGAGGCGTTTGGAAAAATAGGTCCACAAGTTTACAACGAATGCTAAAACAGCTGTTGGAAAGCATCTTTTGCAGCAATTTCTGCGTGAGCACACCAGTGAACACCACTGACCACTCGGTGAGTTTCACGTCTTTGTAAACGAGAGTTTAATGCATTTTAGGAAGGATTGTTTCAGTGCACCATTAAACCCATTGTAGAGGTGTGAGGCAGGGGCGGAGCCAGACATTGTAGACATTGGGGGCTTAGCCCAAATCTAGGGGTTTCAAAGCTTGGGGCCAATCCCATTTCTCTGTCTTACCCCTTCCCCCTACCCCTTAGTTTTGCACGTTCACGTGAGAGTAAGGGCTATCCCTATTCTTGTTTTGATCAAGGGGTAGGGCTAAGGGCAAGTGGTAGATACCCCTTAAAACCAAGAATTTCCGCGAGCTTACTTGAAACCAAGGGGTACCCAGAATACACTGCGCAACCGGCAAAAATGGCGGCCAGAGCGTCCAGAGAGTCCCATAAATGTAAGTATTTTCGGCTTAATAATTAATTTAAAAATTACTAACGTCTTGTTTTGTGCTCTACACAGTCCTGTTCATATATATTTGAATTATGTTCTTAATTTAAATGTTTTAAAATTTCGCTAGTTTGCTACGCTAACGTTACGTTGCTGATTTGCACAACATTCCCGTATTTGCTGATTTGCACAACATTCCCGTATTTCTCTAACTAGCCATGAATGAACTGCATGCTTGTCTACAGTTTTAACTGGCAGCCAGCAAACGACGATGTATGATGACGTAACCGTAACCAAGCGGTGTCTCATTTCATAGGGGTATGTTTTCACCCCTAGCGCTTAACACTTGGTTTTGAGGGACAAGGGCTATGGGTAAGACAAAGTGGTAGGGGAAGGGGAAGGGGTAAAACAGAGAAATGGGATTGGCCCTTGGTCCCCTGTTGATATTTTTTCTCCATTTACGGTAGCTTTATAAACTATTTTTTAATCTAAGTGTTCTCTGTATTGTCCAGTGTTGGGTGTAACTAGTTACTAAGTAATTTGTTACTGTAATTTAATTACTTGAAAAAGTAATGTAAGGGATTACTCTTATTAGGGGTCAAGCCACGAAGTGGCGTAGACACCTAGGGGCGGATTCCCGGACAGGGATTAGCATAATCCAGGACTAGGCCTTAGTTTAATTAGGAAATATAACTAGTTTTAACAAACATGCCTTACTAAAAACATTACCTGTGTGCATTTTGTGGCAAAACAAAGGGCACTGATGTATTTTAGGATTTGTAAGTTCAAGTTGATTTCAGTTTGAACAGCTCTTAAAAATATTTTAGTCTAGGACTAGTCTAATTCCTGTCCGGGAAACCGCCCCCTATTGTTTCTGTTAGTTTTCTTAATATTATTTTTCTTCCTCGTTCTTCCACCCAAAAGTCAATGGCAGCCCATAGAACAGTACGTAGGAAAGTTATGAAATTTGGCACACATGTAGAGGACAGTCTCAGAAGTTACTATAGCAACATTGGTGTGTCAACATTGGTGTGTCATATCCACTTATGTTCATGCTCATAACTTCTGACCCGTGAGTCCTAGAAACTAAATTCTTGTTTCCTCTGAATCCTTTGCTCATGATGATTCAATTGCACACATTGATGTCATTTGTGTCATGCACATCTTTCCGCCATTTTGAATTTTCCGTAACCTACTTTTTCGAACTCCTCCTAGACCGTTCGTCCGATTTGCATGTCCTTTGGTATGTAGCATCTAGAGACACCCCTGACAAAAAGTTATCAAAATATTTTTGATAGACCAATGCGTTCTCGTATACAGTGACAACATATATGTCGGCGAGCACGCCAAAACGGACGTGAGGCCGTATCTTCCCAACACTTTGGTGTATCGACACGAAACTTGGTATATGTCATTACAGTCATGACCTGAGGGTGCCTGCAACGTTTCGTCACAGCGCCACCTAGTGGTCACGAAATTCGAAAAATGCCTATTTTTGCTTATAACTACTTCAAACTTGAGTCTAAAATCATGAAGGTGGTCTTGTTAGATTCCTTGAGGCATGCCGAGTCAAACGATACCAAACGGTTTTCGGTCGGCCATTTTGGGTGTCGGCCATTTTGAATTTTCTCATTAAGTTCAGTATTTCACAAACAGAATGGCGTATCGCTATGAAATTTGGCATGGTTCATCAGTGACATGTTCTGAGCGCACCTATACATCTTTAGGACAGCGCCACCTAGTGGTCTTTGCTCTCACCCTGCCTCGCGCTATTGACTTATGATCGTCAATCACTGTTGGACGTTCGCCGTACACTTCTTGAAGCCGGCAAAGCCGAGCCCGCCGCCTTCATTTTCAAGCCGTGTGGATCACTGCCGTCGGAGCTACGAAACTGTACCTGCCGCTGGCATCTCGGATCCAAGCGGAAAAAACGTAAGAGAAAACGTGGCAGACGGGCAGGACTTTCCGTCAGATGGAGACTTTACGTGAGGGCCTGCTGCGCATCCAGCTCGTTATCATCGGCCAGGAAGTCGACTTACCGATCTGTGAGCAACGGGTCCTCGTTGGTTCCACATTCCCGTTGGCTTCGCCCGATTCTACCCCATCACAGTCCCTCACATTCTCATATCGGTGGATATGGTGCCGGCGGACGACAAACTGGTGTAAACCTAGATAATCTTCGCCCTGTGCTGAGAGCTCCGACCACTGTTTTTAATACGATTTCTCCACCCAAGATGGCTTTGATAAACGCTCGCTCTCTGGCTAATAAGACCTTCTTGCTGAACGACTTTTTTCGCGATCATCAACTGGATTTTTTATTTATTACGGAATCCTGGACTCAGGTAGGAGATCTTACTCCTTTTTCAGAACTGGTACCTAACGATTGCTCGTTTTTTAATTCTCCCCGACCACAAGGAAGGGGGGGCGGCTTAGTGACTATATTAAAAAAGTCATTATTTTCCCGTTGTCAGAAAGTCACTGAAAGAAACTTCTGCAGCTTCGAGGCTCAATTACTTCGCCTCGAATGGAAGTCCCCTATTATGATAGCGGTGATATACCGCCCCCCACATATGGTTCATAATTTTATTCTTGAAATCACAGAGCTATTAGGATACATTACAACAAACTATGATCGCTTTATTCTACTAGGCGATTTCAACGCCCACGTTTGCTGCCCTCTAAACTCCCTTTCAAGGGAGTTTTTAACTTTGATAGGCTCTTTTAACCTTCAACAATGGGTAAATGAGCCCACCCATATACAGGGGCACACGTTGGACCTAGTACTAACGTATGGGCTATCGGTTTCTGAGCTCACCATCTCTGACACTGTGATCTCTGATCACAAGCCAATAATTTTTTCTCTTTCACTTCCAAATTTAACGTGGCCGCGTGAAAGTGCTAAACTTTCTCGTGCCTACTCCTCCCATTTCCATTTGGATTTTAATGCCTTTTTTAATAATATGACCGCCCAGTGGTCTTTGGACAAGTTTGACACTGACCTAAATGCCGACCAACAGTTGGAACTGTTAAATAATTCCTGGATCACCACACTAAATGTGACTGCACCATTTAAAGTCTTTAAACCCAAACAAAAATCTGTAAAGTGGCTAACAACTGAAACTCGCAGGCTGAGGCAAGCGTGCAGGAAACTGGAACGAAAATGGAAAAAGGACAAATTGCAATCTTCTTTTGATTTGTTTAAGTCATCATTATTGGCATACCAGGCTGCTGCAAAAGCGGCTTAAGCAGCTTATTTCTCTAATTTGATCCTATGCAATAAAAATAAGCCAAAAGTTCTTTTTTCTGTTATAAATGCCATGTTAAATCCAGCTGTGAATTGTATACCTAATCCATCAGATGAACTATGTGATGACTTTCTGAAATTCTTTTCTGAAAAGATTGTAAATTTAAGGTCACATGTAGCAACTCAAAATTCATTGTCAATGTCAGCAGACACCTTTCAAACTTCTTGTGTATGGGACACCTTTGACCATGTTTCATCACAACAACTTTCTGAGGTGATAACTCTCCTTAAACCTTCTTCGTGTCCCTTTGATGAAATAAACCCTCGCTATTTCAAGCTGATCACAGAATCAGTTTGCCCTACATTACTTATTTTTATCAATAAGAGTTTAGCTACTGGTATGGTTCCTGCTGCTTTGAAACGGGCAGCTGTCACCCCTCTGCTCAAAAAACCTTCCCTGGACACATCTGTGTTGAATAATTTTCGTCCAATCTCTGTACTTCCATTTATCTCTAAGGTTCTAGAAAAACTGGTGTTACATCAATTACAGTCTTTTCTTAGCACTAATTACATCACTGAACGCTTTCAGTCTGGTTTTAAGCCTCTCCATAGTACTGAGTCAGCTCTCTTAAGAGTGTTCAATGATATCTTGGTTACCACTGATTCAGGGGACTCCATGATCCTAGTTCTCCTAGACTTAACCGCTGCCTTTGACACAATTGACCATCAGGTGCTTTTATCGAGATTAAAATCCCTAATTGGGCTCAATGGTTTTGTTTTAGAGTGGTTTAAATCCTACCTATCAGACCGTCATTTTTCAGTTAATATTGGAAACTTCACCTCTTCGGCTACACGTCTTGAGTTTGGCCTCCCTCAGGGTTCGATCCTATCTCCCCTGCTTTTTTCTCTATACATGCTACCGTTAGGCTCTATTTTGAGAAAGCATGGGGTCCTATATCATCTTTATGCTGACGATACCCAGATCTATCTGCCAATAAAAAGAGGAACTCCATTATCTACCACTTCATTGTTTACCTGCCTTGACGACGTAAAACATTGGCTGGCAAAAAATTTCTTATTTCTAAACAACTCAAAAACAGAGGTTATTGTCTTTAACCCCTCGAACATTTCTAAATTTGATAACTCCAGCCTGGAGGACCTGGCAGTTTATCAAAAAAAGTGTGCCAAAAATCTTGGTGTTATGTTGGACTGTCAGCTCACTCTTGATAAACATGTCTCGTCAGTAGTTTCAGCAAGTTTTTTCCAGCTCCGTCTGCTCTCCAAAATCAAACACGCACTGCCAGAAAAATCTCTTGAGTCGGTTGTCCACGCTTTTATTGTGTCAAGGTTAGACTACTGCAACTCTTTGTACAGTGGTATTTCCAAAAATCAATTAGATCGATTACAACTCGTCCAAAATGCAGCTGCTAAATTTTTAAAGAAAGGCCGCAAATACGATCACGCTACCCCACTTCTTCGAGCTCTCCACTGGCTGCTGATTCAGTACCGGATACATTTTAAAATACTTTTATTTGTCTACAAATGTTTGCACAGTCTGGCCCCAAGCTACCTATCGGAACTCCTACGACCATACAACCCCCCCCGAGATCTACGTTCTGGTAATCAAAATTTGCTTAAAATCCCCTCCACCAGATTAAAACACAGAGGTGATAGCGCCATTTCTGTTCCGGCCCCGAGGCTCGCGAACAGTCCGCCAATGCCCATCAGACTTCCTCCAGCCTTAGGTATTTTTAAGTCCCTAGTGAAACCCCCTCTGTTTTCTCTAGCCCTTGTGAATGACTAAATATAAAAGCCTGTTTTAATCGACTTGTGTAGTTTTGTGTATTGTCAACTGACATACGCAGTTGCAGGCATATTGCCTTCTGTCAAATGTATGTTGTGTGTTTGTCAACTGACATACACGGATTTATGTACTATTTACTGACATGGGTTCTGCCAAATTCTATTTTATTGTTGTTTTAATATATTACTATGCATTTGGTTTGTTTTATATGTTCACCTGTACAGCACTTTGGTCAGTCTGCTGACTGTGTAAAACGTGCTCTATAAATAAAAGAACTAGAACTAGAACTGGTCAGGATATGTAAATAAATTGTTTAAAATCTTTATATCATTTGATTAAATTGCCACTATGACATAAGAATTCACTCTATTGATTCCTTGGCTCATGCTGAGTCCGACTGTACCAAATATTTCTGAGTCAAACCTACTTCCTGTCGGCCATTTTGAATTATATTGAACACCTACTTTTTCAAACTCCTCCTAGAGCGCACGTGTGATTGGCTTGATTTTTGGTATGCATCATCTAGAGACACTCTAGACAAAAAGTTATTAAAAGCTTTTCGGTAGACCTATCCGTTGTCGTATAACGCATCAAAGAATGCGAGGGCTAGCACGCCAAAATGTGTTTGAGCTTGTATCTTCGCAAAACTTTTGCGTATTTATATGAGACTTGGTATATGTCATAACAGTAATGACCTGACCTGTGATTTCGTCACACTGCCCCCTACTGGTCACGAGATATAAAAAAATTTATATTTTTGCTTATAACTACTGCAAACTTGAATGTAAAATTATGAGACTGGTCTTGTTAGATTTCTTGAGGCATGCCGAGTCAAACGTTACCAAATGGTTTTTGGTCGGCCATTTTGTGTGTCAGCCATTTTGAATTTTTTCTTTAAGTTCAAGTATTTCAGAAACGCAATTGCGTATTTTATGAAACTTGGTATGGTTCATCAGCAACATGTTCTGGGAGGACTTGTAAACTTTTCGGCGCCCCCTAGTGGTCAAGAGATTTGAAGCTATATCTCTGCATCTCTTTATCGTATTAACACCAAATTTGGTGGGTGTCATCACAATCAAGACCTGAGTCACAATTTATGTTTGGTCAGTGCCCCCTAGTGGTCAAGTCATTTAAGGCTATATCTCTGTATCGCTTTATTGTATTTACACAAAATTTGGTATGTGTCATCACAGTCATGCCCTGAGGCACCATCTATTGTTTCGGCACAGTGCCACCTAGTGGTCTCAAGATACAAAAAAATTGCTATTTTTTTTCATAAAACTAATGCAAACTTATATCTTAAATCATGACAGTTATCACGTATGAATCATTTTTTGCCATGTTTGGCTTGACCCCGGATTTGAAGCTATATCTCTGCATCTCTTTATCGTATTTACACCAAATTTGGTGGGTGTCATCACAATCATGACCTGAGTCACCATCTATTGTTTTGGTCAGTGCCCCCTAGTGGTCAAGTCATTTAAGGCTATATCTCCGTATCGCTTTCTCGTATTTACACTAAATTTGGTGTGTGTCATCACAGTCATGACCTGAGGCACCATCTATTGTTTCGGCACAGCGCCACCTAGTGGTCTCAAGATACGAAAAAAATTGCTTTTTTTTCATAAAACTAATGCAAACTTAGATCTTAAATCATGACATTCATCACGTATGAATCATTTTTTGCCATGTTTGGCTTGACCCCGGTATCGCTGCTTGCAACTATATTTTTTCTTGTAATCGAATTACAGTTACTTCTGATGTAACTAAATACTGTCTATGGACTGTAGAACAATTATGTATACTATAATAAATAGTGGATTTAACATGGTTTTAGTTTACAATTCTCACTATTAACTGGTTGATTGTTAGCATTAATATTACTGAGATGTTGACTGTTTTTTAGTAGGCCTACTTAAATAGCACATATTAATGCCTGATTCTGCAAAACCTTATTCTACATCCTTAACCCTCCCCATTTATACAATTACTTAAATAAACAACTACTTTAGTATTAATAAGCAGTAGTTAGAGTATATTGAGGCAAAAGTAGTTAATAGTTAATTAATAGAGAGAAATGAACCCTAAAGTGGGACCAGAATAATTGATGTACTTTTATATATTGTTTCTTCGAGCCATTTCAAGCCTATCCTTGTATCATGTACTAAATAGGATTTAGAAAGTAATTAAATACTTTTTGGAGTAATTTGTAAAGTAATTTAATTACATGATTGAAGATGTAATTAGTAACTAGTAATTAATTACTTTTTTGAGTAACTTACCCAACACTGGTATTGTCATTTTGAAACTGCAACATAACAAATTTTGACAATGATACTTTAACTTCTCTTATCCAAAAATAGGCAAACATGTTTGCTGAAGGCTAATCCAGTAACTATAAAGCTACATAAGAATAACAATTTTTGACTTCATTGACAGAACAATTTCTCACCTGCTTATGGAAGCGTTTCTCTCTCTTTCTGTCTATCTGTCTGTCTGTGATCTCTCTCCATCCTCCTCTCTTCCTATTTGCACTGACATACACATAAGGATATTTTAATGTAAGAGATTGGGTATTCACATTTTATAACTGTCTATCAATGTATTTCTGAGGTAAAATCATTGCGAATTTCAAATGCATATGGACAAAACATACCTAACTAACTATATACTTTCTCACCTTCTTACTTCTGACGTCTTTAAAAATATAAATCGTATATCAATCTATAAAAAAGTATATATGCAACAATGAGCAAGTTTTTTCAAAGTTTTAATTCACTGTTATTAAATGTACTTTAAATACAACGTTACCAATGACCAATGAGGCAGACTAGACCAGAGCACCACAGTAAGTTAGACGTTAGCCATGCAGATAATATATCAGTTGACGCTATTTAACAGTATTTACATCACATAACTATAAATATACACTTAACTTACAGTAATGACGAAGGCACTGTAATAATAAAGACACTTTGAAAATGCGTTTACTGTGGGGAGATTCAGCATATTATTTTGCCTTCAACACACATCTCTTAGTCATTTTCAGTTGAGTGGGGGACCGGAGAGTTAAAGCTGAGTGCCGCCACCTAGCGTCCTGGATGAATTCATTTTACAGATCTGAAAAGATTCGGGGCTTGAGCCCCAAAAGCCACCCCCCCGCTCCGCCCCTGGTGTGAGGTGAAACACAAACACGCGGAAATTCTCAGGGCAGCCGCATATGTCGAAATTTGAGTCAAACCCGTTCTATTTCACCATAAACAATCTGAAAACAGGGCTTTAAGTGTAAAACACCCAACTTGTCCTTTAACTTAGCCTGAGCCGCTTGAGATTAGCTGGCGACTGACGTATTCTTGTGGGCGGAGTTTAGTCAAAAAATCTTATATTGACGTCATTCAACCAGGAAGTAGAGGGCTGTAGTCCAAGTGGACGGACGCTGTAGGCTTTGGGAGGGGACTTCTGATAAAGAAAATATATCGCCTGGCAATAAACTTTGAGTTTTATAATTTTACAGATATTATTTATGCTTTAACAGCAACATTACTCATTACACAGGAAAAATGTGACCATTAGCATATACCAGAGCCATTGTTTTGTCCCAAGGTGCACATCAGTATTTTTTGGAAGGTTTGTTTGTAAAAGTACTTAAATGTCCTTAAATAACTAAGGCCTAGTCCTGGATTAATCTAAACCCTGTCCGGGAAACTGCCCCTTAAAGTATGAAAATTGAGCTAAACTTGTATATTTAAGCTTTTAACTTAAGACTGATTCCCCCTCAAGTATTTTTATAATACATCTTCTATGTACAGATGTTACTGGATGGATCTGTACTACTGTATTTCTACATCTGCTGTGGATGATATCAGTGTTCTTAGGCACGATACAGGATTTAGGTATAGTATTGATTATTTCTTTAAATCATTTCTTTTTGACCTGATGGGAGGGGTTTTAGCAGACCAATCACAGCGCTTGCAGTCCGCATAAAACTGACGTGTTGTTATATTTTGGGTTATGGCTTAGGGTTCACGTCTATGCTTAGGCTACGGCATACAATTGATGCAAAAACATAAATTAAGCTTTACAAAGCAACGTGCTAATGAAATAGACTACATAACAGGGCCGGGTCTAGATTTTCCTTTTGCCATCAATAAAATGTATAGCCAACCATAAAAAAGTGGGGTCTTTTTACACAAATAACACCCCTTGATGTCAAACGCTAGTTTTATCAGCTCCGCCCACTAATGTCTGGTTATCTCACTCAAAGCACTGAAGTCTTCTCAGCAGTATTTAACTCACAGGAAAAGTACTACTGTTCTCCATGACGGTAACTTAAAGACAACGCATCTTTAAAATATTTAGAAAAATTTGCTATTAGTATTACTAAATGCTATTTAGTATTACATAAACGTTATAAAACAACACATGTTAAAATGAAACTTTTTTATAGTAAAACATCCCCAAAGTAGCACCTAATCCTTTCTTAGACTTACCTCAATATTTATTAATTCAAATACAACAGCCAATGGAAAGTCTGCAGAAGCTTTTAATGTGTTTGTTTTAGACCATAGATATATACATGTCGCCGGCTACGGCGGTTCATTGGGACGAATGCTTCAAATAAACCCGCCATCTTAAAACAGGGGAGCCCCTCCTCTTTAATGCATCAGGGTCAATGTAAGCAAAGGTGCAATGGAAATAAAATCACTATAAATCATCATGAATCCGATTTTCTAGGGGCTTATTTTGGTTCATTCCAATGGTCAGACATGTAATTAGTGCAAAGAAAAGTTAAAGCACACAAACTCAAAATCAAACTTTTACTGTAGTAATGAAGGACTGTAAATCGTATTATCAGGTGATGATGTATCAGTACTGCTAAAATGCTGAACATGTTACTGTTGAAGTTAATTAAAGCATGAAATAAATGTAGGCTATGTGTAAATCTGAGTATAATGTGGGTTTATTATCAGTACACTGAAAAAAATGATTCATTGAATTTAATCAATTTTTTTAAGGTAAGTGGTTGCAATCAATTTATTTAAGCTACATTTAAACAAAAATTTTATATTTTACTTTGCTTTACTAATCTTTTTTGTTTAAATGTAGCTTAAATAAATTGATTGCAACCACCAGAGGTGTAAAGAGTAGCTGAAACCCATACTTGAGTAAAAGTACAAATTCCTTACTGTAAAAATTACTCCACTACAAGTTACAAGTTGCCAATTTAAATACGACTTGAGTAAAAGTATTAAAGTAACCCAATTTAAAAGTACTCAAGTATTTTTACTCCTACTGAATGTTGGCTCAAAGATGCACTAGTCCTCAACACAAAGAGACATTGTAGGTCAGTGAAAACTAAGAAAGTTTATTTATGAGATTTTATTTCCTAATATAGAAAAGAAATCAAACTCCTCAAAATTTTGACCTGGCAGAACAAACACAGATTAAACATAGTCATAGTCTTTTGACAAAAATTGAATTAAGTTTTAGTCATATTTTTGTCATCTGAATTGATTTAGTTTTATTCAAATTTTATTCAACTAACGGTAAATGCCATGAGATTTTAGTCTAGAAATCTACATTCAATTTAATTTAAACCCATTTAATTTTAGTCTAGTGTCATTGTGTACTTGAATGTGCCATGCTGAAAAATATATAGCCTAACTTTGTGATATAAATATATGGTAACACTTTACAATAAGGTTCATTAGTTAACATTAGTTACATTACTCAACATGAACTAATAATGAACTGCACTTCTACAGCATTTATTCATCTTTGTTAATGTTAATTTCAACAATTACTAATACTTTATTAAAATCTTGTTAACATTACCAAATATTCTTATATAGGCCTATCCTAAAAAAGATGTAATTTTAATATTTAAAAAATTCCTGTAAACTAAAATTACACTAACAGAAATATGATAATGCATATTAAAAACGTGAAGTTGTTCATTTGAAAGATTAATTGTAAACACATGTAGTACGTAACACCACTATCTCACATTAAGTGCACTACATTTCTTCCGTCATGCATCCCTCTTTACAGTAAATACATTACATCATACTTGATTAAATGTGAGGACAGTGAAATTGTACACTTATTATCAATCTTATAATGTACTTAAGTTACTCGGGCAATCAGTACAGGACCTCGCTGGTTTATTTTGGCTTATATAGTAAGTTATAAGTCAAGTTATGTAACCAGCTCAGGTTAGCTGATACAGTAGCGTCAGAGTATATAAACATTTGTGCTTGCCTTTGAGTTGCGGGATGACCCTCCTGCAATCGCGCATCACTTTTGTTTTGATTGTAGCATCACATGTTTAACAAAGGGTCCCTTGACAGAAGCAAATGTGATATGCATCCATATGTTTGCTCTTTATCTCTTCTCTCAGACCAGACGTGAACTTTTCTCTACAGTTTATGACATACGCAGCACGCAGATGTCCCGCTACGGTGGCTCAACGCAAGCCATTCAGCGTTTGACATCAAAGTACCGCGAGACCAGACTTCTCCATATGCATTTGATTCGCTCTCGCAGTACTTTGATTTCATACGATTGTTCTGCGCAGCGCCAAATGAAGTCCCTCAGTTGTGTGTGTGCGTGTAACCTCGCGACCACAGATTCTATCCATCATCACCCTCTGACACTTTCGTCTCGTTTTTATTTGACGAATAAACAATGTAGCGAGTAACGTTAAGTGTTATTTCAAATGTAGTGGAGTAAAGAGTACAAATACCCAATCAAAAATGTAATTGAGTAGAGAGTAAAAGTTGCCTATATTTTTGATACTCAGTACAAGTACAAAGTAGCCCAAAAAATACTTAAGTACAGTAACGAAGTACATTTACTCGAGTACTTTACACCTCTGGCAACCACTTACCTTTCAATGAATCATTTTTTTCAGTGTAATGAACTAATCAAGGTAATCATTCACACACACACACCAGAGGTTGCGATAGACTTTTTCAATCTCCATTTTTTTTTTTTTGATGAACAGCGTTGTAAAGATTCCGTCATAGTCAATTATTATATCCATCATTTCATGTTTTAATGATAATAATTGTCATCCTTTCATGTTCATTTCTAATCATGAACTTACAGACGAGCATACAAGTTCAAAGGTGTTTATTTAGAGTTAAACATTTGATTCTTACCATTTTGGAATCCATTCAGCCGATCTCCGGGTCTGGCGGTAGCACTTTTAGCATAGCTTAGCACAATTCATTGAATCTGATTAGACCATTAGCATTGTGCTACAAAATAACCAAAGAGTTTAGATATTTTTCCTATATAAAACTTGACTCTTCTGTTGTTACATTGTGTACTAAGATCGAAAGAAAATTAAAAGTTGTGATTTTCTAGGCAGATATGGCTAGGAACTATACTTTAATTCTGGCGTAATTATCAAGGACTTTGCTGATGTAACATGACTGCAGGAGGAGTAGTAATATTACGCAGGGTCCGAAAATAGTTCCCTTGGTTACTTAAAGGTGTAGCAGAGGATTTTTTCGAATTTTAGAAAATAACCACCTTCTCCACTTTTTTAAAAAATGCAATTGCGCAACACTCCTGATTGACAACTAGGAGGACAAATAGTCTTGATGATCCCCCGAAAAAAGAAAATCCTCCGCAATACCTTTAAGTAACCAAGGGGACTATTTTCGGGCAGTGTGTAATATCGGTCGGTTTTTGATAAATCCCACAATTTCATTTGCTAATTTTACTTTTACTTGCTTTAATTTTTGTTTCAGATTTTTCCTATAGAAAGATTTTGTATGTGTTTGGATCAGTTGGTGTTGTTTTAATCATCGCTGTTGCACTGATGACTGAACTCATACTAAAAACAGGCAAGTAAACAGCAGTTTTTTGCTGTTAACAAAAAGCACTGTACACAGCAGTCATGAAGTTAAATCTACAGTTATTATTATGGACTAACATTTTAATGTCTCTCTTTAGTTAATGGAGATCGTACATTGGGGGATTTGAGAATTGTTGTTTATTCATCTGAAAGCCTGTTTACATTAACTGTGCTGATTTTTCTAATGTTTCAACCCTGTGAGTATAACTTGAATTGTTTCCTTATTAAATAAAAGTCTTTTGCTGTTCATGAGTGCACATTTGAAACTTTAGTTAATTAATAAATTTAGTTAATTAGTAAATTCTGTTAATATTATCTTTTGTATACTCTGTGTTGTTTTAAATCTAATTCTTGAGTACATTTTAAATTAAAGTTGACAGGGGATAGGTTATTGAATGCATGTGTTTCTTAAAAAGTATTTATTATATGAAGAGTTTCGTTGCAAAACGAGATAACTCAGTTTTAAAATTTTTGTCAAAACATGTTTATTATTATGTTATCATATTATTATTTTGTTTTATGGTACTACTTAGCTGTATTTTTAAGTTATGAAGGTTTAAATCAAAACAAACCAACTGCAGTTGAATTGATATTAATTGGAATGCACAACCAAAAAAACAAGATTTCTGAAAAAAATATTTCGTTTTGCAACGAAACTCTTCATATTGTCACAATCAGGCGGAATCCTTGTATTAATATTTTATATTTTTTACTTGTTGTAAATAATTACTATTGGTCATACTTTTAAGAAAAACAACGAATTAATCACTTATTTCTAGTTGTCTAAAAAATGTTTAAAAAAAGTAAAATTCAGTACAAAACTGGGGTGTTGTGCACCAACATTAATCTTGATTGGAAACTGTACAGCTTCTGAATACTGTTTTTAACACACAGGGATCACAAAATTTCCACACACTTATCAGGTTCGTATAATAATTTTACAGTGATTTCACATTTACTTTTAAAACAACATTTTAAACATCAGAAATGTATCATAGATGTGTAAAATGTGTGATTGTCATGACCACAGCATCTAGAAAGATGTTATGATATACCTGTTAACACAGAACAGCAGAACCAGGACCCTCAGGTAAGATGCTTTTCTAAGCCTATTGATACCCAGAAAGTATGTAATTTGCATATTAACAATGAATATCATCAGAGCCGGAATGGGACTCATGGAGTTTCATGCCTTAGACCGGACCACTTTAGTTCACGACTGACTATATAAAAATAATATGATTAAATTCCCAATAGCACACTGTAAAAAAAACTTTGCTGCCTTAAAATTTTTTGTTAAATCAACTTAGATTTACAAGTCATGTCAACAGAAATGAGTTGTCACAACTTATAAAATATAGTTGAGAAAAGTCAACTTAATTTTATAAGTTATAACAACTCACCTGTAGTTATAACAACTCATCTCTAGTCAAGATAAATAATAGTAAGTTGAAAGGACTTGTAAATCCGAGTTGATTCAACAAAAAAAATTAAGGCAGCAAAGTATTTTTTACAGTGCATATATACAGACTGATCTCACGGAAAGTCGTATTATAGTCACAAAACATTTGATTAATTTATTCCTGTCCATGGTCCATTCAGCTTTTTTCCATGCCTTGAGCACGAATGTCTTTTTCGTGTCACTCGCACAAATTTCTATAAATAGTTTTTCGTGTGCGTGGCACGACTTTCTCTTTCGTGTCATTTTATGAATTGTTTTCTCATAGTTTTTTTCCTATTCTCTTAACACTGTGGCTTGGGATTGGGGTAAGAATCACTTTCTGTTACATTTTTAGACATCCTAACCAAAACCCCAACTCCAGACGAGAATAGTTTTTAAAGCGGAAGAAATGTAAACCAATACATAACCCAAACCCCAAATCTAACCCCAACCCCAAGCGACAATAATTCAGGGAAAAAAAGAGAAAACAATCAATAAAATGACACGAAAAAGAAAGTCGTGCCACGGACACGAGAAAGTATTTATAGAAATTTGTGCTAAGTGACACGAAAAAGACATTCTTGCTCAAGACACGAAAAAAAGCTGAATTTCGTGCCATGGACATGAATAAATTAATCAAATATTCATGACTATAACACGACTTGACGTGAGATCATGTTGCATGTATAAGTCTGCAGTAGTGCACTGCTCTCTGCAGCCTTGCAATTCATTGTATTTTCCAAATATATAATTTTCAATTCAGTGCAAATACAGTAGCCTAAACAATTATGATTTGTGCCAAAATCATGCAGCCCTACCATAAGGTATTTTATTATTATTCAAAATTCAAAACAACTACTAAAAGGGAACAAATGTGTTTGTGTTTACCCCTATATTTCTATTTTTAAAAAATGGTGGGTCTTGAGATTGTGAAGGAGACTCAGGACGAGAGGGATCCGTGTGCAGTGCAGTTTATTAATAGCACAGAATATATTCCGACAGGTTGAATCATGATGGACAGGCACAGGTCGAGGCAGGCAGCAAACAATCAGGCAGTCAAGACAGGGACAGGCAAGGTAAACAGGATATCACAGGAATAACCCTCAGGAATAACGCTCAGGAATGTCAGCCAGGGCAAATCAAGACTTTGCAATGACTGCGTGAACGAGAGAGCACTAAATAGTCCCAGGTAATGCAGTTCAGGTGTGCCATAATTCAGGCTGTGAAAGGTCTTACGGGAAATGGAGTTTGTGGATTAGTATTCGGGTGAATGAGAGTACCGGTTACCAGACGAGCGCTCTGGGAGATCCAGACAGAGATTACCTGTTGGGCTGAATAAGTTTGGAATAAGGTAGGCCTACTTTGTATTAAAAACAAATATATAATTGACTTTCAAATTCAATTCAAATTTTCAATATATTGTTACATCTATGACTTAGATTTCAAATAATTACGATTTGTAGATGCTTTTTCTTTTAGAGGCCATTCGCATCATGTCACGCTCAAGTTTATTTTAAATGTAGATGTGTGGCAAGCACACCTAAATATAGACGCTTTTGAAACAAAACTCGTGTTCGCAGCGAGTAAACAGACCGGCCTTCTCCCCGTGTTCCCAATTAGCAGTTCCAAGCCTGAGCCAAACCCAGAGTAGGCGATGGGGTGAAGGAGGGATTTTGATGAAAAAAACTGTTACAGGACAGAGGCGAATGACTGCTACTGTATAGAAACCTCTTCACTATGATGATTGCATGGATTACATGACCATTCCTCCTGAATTTAGTTAAATAAACTAAACATTACAAATAAATGTTTTTTGTAAATATGTATAAAAGCTGTACTTTATTGACACTATTTAATATAAATTTTTACTTGAACACAGAATGCACAATTAACAGATCTCGGTGAACAACATGAAGAGGGAAATAATACTGAACCTTATGCTGTGATCCTGCAACCTGAAGATCATGAAGATGGAAATGAATCTGGACCTGATGCTGTGATCTCGCAACAGGAAGATCATGAAGATGGAAATGAATCTGGACCTGATGCTGTGATCCTGCAACCTGAAGATCATGAAGATGGAAATGATTCTGGACCTGATGCTGTGATCCTGCAACCTGAAGATCATGAAGGTGGAAATCATTTAGGACCTCAGGCTGTGATCCTGCAACCTGAAGATCATGAAAATGGAAATGATTCTGGACCTGATGCTGTGATCCTGCAACCTGAAGATCATGAAAATGGAAATTATTCTGGACCTGATGCTGTGATCCTGCAACCTGAAGATCATGAAGATGGAAATCATTTAGGACCTCAGGCTGTGATCCTGCAACCTGAAAATCCTGAAGAGGGAAATAATTTTAGACCTGATGATGAAAATCCTGAAGAGGGAAATCTCATTAGTGTATCATTAACATAAAAAATATATTTTATACCAGTTTAGCAAGTTGGGAATTCGTTAATTTGTAGTTAAACGGTTCTGTATTTTGTATGGTATGGATATTCTATAGTCCAGTGTTTCATTTGTACAGTCTTTCTTATTGAAGAACATACAAAATCTCTGAACAAAATCTCTACAAGCATATGGGTTCCACTTTTTATTAGTTATTGAAGATAGAAACAAGTTTACTTTATCAATTGCTTCAACTTTACTTTCACTTACTTACTGTAAAGTCAAAGAGGAAATTTGTTTACAATTTGCTTCCTCGAGAACCTGCAATGTTCATGAATGCTTGATGTCAGATTTACAGTATACAGATGGATCAGACAAAGATTACTTTGTTTCCAAACAGTGTGCTTTGTTGTTTTCAGATATGTTGTATGGTGTTCTTACAATACTTGTTTTTGTTGTACAGTATTCAAAGTACTCAGTGTTCATTTTTATATGTTGGTCTGATTTCCTAACACATAAAGAACTGCCATTCTTCTTTTGTTAAATATGTTTTGTTTTTGTAAAAAGATGTTTTGCTTAAATTAACAATTTAATTACATTTATTATGAAGAACAATCCAAATCAAATAATGGAACAAATTAATAAAAATAAAGGAAAATAATATGTATAGGGGTGAAGAAACAACGCAGGGTTAATTGTAACACAGCTACTTTAAATGACTGGGATGAAGGATTATGGATGGATGAATGTGTGGATATCTATGCAGATATATAAACAAGGTCCACCTTTAGTATATAGACAGAATTTTATTGAATTATTTGTGTTTAAACAAAAGCAAGTGTTACAACAAACCCTCTGTTCATTACAATGAACCCCACCTATGGGGTAACATTTCGTTGCACTCCTGTCACTTTCGGTGTAATTGTATGAGCATGGTAGATCCCACAGCATTTTAAAATAAAATAACGAATTTCTAGAAAAAAATAACTGATTTAAATCAAAAATAATTACGAATACAGGTTTAAAGGCTTTTAGGGCATTTCTCTTTTTAGCATTTCCATGATTTTGGCCTTGAGCTTTTAATTAACATTAAACAATGCAAATTAGCTATGGGAAGAAGCTCTCGTAAGGCATGTCATGCAGTGCTGTGTAGGTGATTAAAAACTAAAATTAAAAAACCACATTATTTGTTAGCGTGTAAAGTATACAATATTGCACTGCAAGAATTTAAAAATAATTAAATGTTTCATTTAATGTTAAGTGAACAGGCCCGGGTTTCCCAAAAGCATCGTATGGCTAAGTAGATCGTAAAAACGATCGTACTAATCATCTTAGAATTACGGGCTGTTTCCCAAAAGCTTCGTAGCTGAAGTAGCAATTGAAAATCATCGTAGATCTACGAGTGCTCTGGAGTAATCGTTCATTCATAAGTTCATTGTAAGACAACAGTGTTACAAGGTCACCTGCAGGACAACCAGCAAATTGCACTCCTGCAATAACGATAATGTAATGTTTTAATGTAGGCTATATTTATTTATTGGGGTTTTCTTTGTGTATTTGTTTAAATTACTTTAATATTATATATTTAAATAAAAAATAAATTAAGAAATAAAATTTTAATGACTAAACATAAATTAATAAAGAAGGAAAACGTATTTGGTACAATTCTGGTAAAAGTTGGTACTAGCAAATTGATAAATGGTTCCTACCAATTGCTGCTATAATTCATCTAGGCTACAGTAAAAAAAAGGCATCTGATTAAAGAAACCAAATAAATATTTACGGTACAATGCAATAATCCCTAATAATAAATAAACATAGATAATAAAAAACAAATAATAATTAAAGCTGCAAGCAGCGATGGAAGGGCCCTCGCACGGATGTGCACCGCCACCCTATGGCATTAGTTAAGCAGTGAACCAGGGGGATATGAATTAAAGTGGGTAAATATAGGTTGATATTCAAAGGACAAAAAATGTGCCACACCGCCTGTGTGCAGCAGGTGGCACTATAACTGTACCTGATTATTGTTATATTGACGTGTTCAGGCCGGGACCCTTATCAAACGTGTGAAGTCTGGAGCAGATCGGATAATGTATGCCTGAATTACAATAGCTTCCTGTTTCATGTCAAAACATCACACTTTGCCAGGCCGCCACGGACACGCCCTTCAACGAAAAGTCAAGATCTTCGCAATTTATCACGGCAAAGGGCTTAACATCAGTCTGACCAAATATGATGATGATTTGATTAAATCTCTAAGAGCAGTAAATCACAGCGTAAAACATGGCATTTCCTGCTACCTCTAGGTGGCGCTATGACTGAAGCTGAATATTAGCATTGAAATGTGTTCAGGCCAAGACTCGCATCAAACGTGTGAAGTGTGTGGCAGATTGAACATTGTATGCCTTAGTTATAACAACTTCCTGTTTCATGGCGAAAACGCTGAACTTTGTCAGGCCGCCACGGACACACCCTCCAACAAAAAGTCAAAAGCTCCGCAATTTAACATCGCAAAGGCCTTTAGATGAGATTGACCAAATATGATGACGATCTGATAAAATCTCTAGGAGGAGTTCGTTAAAGTACGAAGGCTGGAAATGACCAAATTTGCACAGAAATCACAGTGAAAAATCAAAATGGCCGACTTCCTGTGGGGTTTAGAGCTTCGCTCCAAGAGACTTTTTTGTAGGTCTTGGGGTGATACATGATCCTACCAAATTTCGTATCGGTACGTTTTTCGTAGTGGGGGGGCTGTTCTTTTGAAATTTTGCAGGTGGCGCTATTGAGCCATTTCTACACGCCTACTTCTGGCGCCTATGCCAAATGTAAATTTTCGCCACTTCTGACGTGTGTGCAGAATTTCATGAGTTTTCGAGTATGTTTAGGCCCTAAAAATTGCGATTCACTTTGGAGAAGAAACGGAATAATAATAATAATAATAATAATAATAATAATAATAATAATAAACCGAGCAAAAACAATAGGGCTTTGCACCCACGGTGCAGGCCATTCTGGCCTGCTCCTCGGTGCTCGGGCCCTAATAATAATAAACGGAGCAAAAACAATAGGGCTTTGCACCCACGGTGCAGGCCATTCTGGCCTGCTCCTCGGTGCTCGGGCCCTAATAATAATCTAAATTAAAGCTGCAAGCAGCGATGGAAGGGCCCTCGCACGCATGTGCACCGCTACCCTATGGCATTAGTAAAGCAGTAAACCAGGGGGGTATGAATTAAAGTGGGTAAATACAGGTGGATATTCAAAGGTAAACTGATGTGCCACACCGCCTGTGTGCAGCAGGTGGCGCTATGATGGTACCTGATTATTGTTATATTGACGTGTTCAAGCCGGGACCCTTATCTAACGTGTGAAGTATAGGGCAGATCAAACAATGTATGCCTGAATTACAACAGCTTCCTTTTTCATGGTGAAACATCACACTTTGCCAGGCTGCCACGGACACGCCCTTCAACGAAAAGTCAAGATCTTCGCAATTTACTATCGCAAAGGGCTTAAAATCATTTTGACCAAATATAATGATGAGTTTATTAAATCTCTAAGAGCAGTAAATCACAGCGTACAACATGGCATTTCCTGCTACCTTTAGGTGGCGCTATGACTGAAGCTGAATATTGGCATTGAAATGTGTTCAGGCCAAGACTCTTATCAAACATGTGAAGTGTGGGGCAGATTGAACATTGTATGCCTGAGTTATAACAACTTCCTGTTTCATGGCGAAAACACTTAACTTTGTCAGGCCACCACGGACACACCCTCCAACGAAAAGTCAAGATCTCCGCAATTTAACATCGCAAAGGCCTTTAGATGAGATTGACCAAATCTCTAGGAGGAGTTCGTTAAAGAGTTCGTTAAAGTACGACGCTTGGAAATGTAAAAAAATGACAGAGAAAATTCAAAATGGCTGACTTCCTGTGGGGTTTAGAGCTAAGCTCCAATAGACTTTTTTGAAGGTCTTGGGGTCATAGATGACCCTACCAAATTTCGTATCTGTACGTTTTTCGTAGTGGGGGGGCTGTTCTCTTGAAATTTTGCAGGTGGCGCTATCGAGCCATTTTTACACGCCCACTTCTGACACCTATACTATACATATGTAAATTTTCGCCACTTCTGACGCGTGTGCAAATTTTCATGAGTTTTCGGGTATGTTTAGGCCCTCAAAAATGCGATCCATTTCGGAGAAGAAGAAGAAGAAGAAGAAGAAGAAGAAGAAGAAGAAGAAGAAGAAGAAGAAAAATAATAATAAACGGAGCAAAAACAATAGGGCTTTGCACCCACGGTGCAGGCCATTCTGGCCTGCTCCTCGGTGCTCGGGCCCTAACTATAAGATAAAATGCAGAAGGCATTTTGCAGTGGGACGAGTCCTAACTCCTAACTAAATACGGTAAAGAATATTTCATTATGAACAATTTTAAAACATTTAAAAGGTCATTGAACAATAATAAAAAATATTATAAAAAATATTAGTGCACATTGGTTAAAGATCATTAGCCTAAACAAGCTTCTGCTACAAATTCGAGTCATTCTATTGGTGACATTTCAGCACTTGACAAACGGATAGCGACTCGTAAGTAGCACTTAAAATTCAGCTGCGAGCGATCGTTTCACGTGCATCTTTAATGAACAACGAATGTTCGTTAAGTAGCTCGTAGAAAGCGCTCTTAAGTGCTAAGTTTAATCGTTATCGGGAAACCCGGCCTAGACCTACAGCAAACTGCGGTTTGGACTACAGCCCTCTACTTCCTGCTTTAATGACATCACTAGAACAGTTTTTGACTCATGGGAATAGTCCGTTGCCAGCTAAGCTAAGGGCAAGCCAAGCTGCTATCAAATCACAACACATTAAACAAACTACACAATCAGAACTTGTTATGTATTTCTGAAGGAGGGACTCCATAGAACAAGGAAAACATCAGCCGGTTTTGAGGGTGAAAACAGGTATAGAGATAAGGAAATTGTGTGAAAAAAATACTGGCGCACATAATTTCACATATAACAGCTTTCTCAATATACAGCCTATTATGATAATACTATTGTTATGAACTCTGTCTGTGTACCCTGTCTTGCACTCTTATTTTGAAGTCATGTCTGTGTCATCCATGTCTGTAGTTCTTTGTAGTTCTTTTGTTCATTGGTCCGTGTGATGATTGTTCCCCAGGTGTGTCTTGTTTTCCCTGATTACTCTGTGTATTTAAGCCTAGTGTTTCCAGTGTCTGATGTCGATCGTTATTTGATGTTATGGTGTTTTCGTGTTCCGTGTTCTTGGTTCCTTGTTTGACTACCTGCTATGTTTTTGTTTGTTTGTTGTTATTTTTAATAAATATCACTGCATTTGGATCCGCATCCTGTCTTACCTGGATTTATCCGTAACAGAACGATCGACCACTAAGGATCCAGCAGCAATTCCTCGCTCCCCTGTGTGTTTCCCCTCGTGCTTCCAAGGTTTCCCTGTGTTTTGTCCGACCCCGCTCACAAGATGACTTCCGCCGTGTCTGAGCCGGTGCACAAGTCACCAGGTTATCCGGTTCATCCCGTGAAAGCCCGGGTCGGCTGCTTAATCTCCAGTGTGTTGGATTACCCGCTGATCACTGTCCGAGCGACCAGAATCCCTGGACCGCTCGTTCTCTCGAGTGAATCTTCGCCGAGTGAATCCCCGAGTGAATCCCCGAGTGAATCCCCGAGTGAGTCCTCGAGTTTGTCTTCGAGTGCGTCCTCGAGTGAATCCCCGAGTGAATCCCCGAGTGAATCCCCGAGTGAGTCTTTCCCGAGTGAATCTTTCCCAAGTGAATCTCCGAGTGAATCTTTCCTGAGTGAATCTTCCCTGTGTAAATCTCTGAGTGAGTTTTCCCTGTGTAAATCTCTGAGTGAATCTTCCCTGAGTCAATCTCCGAGTGAATCGTCCCCGAGCAGATCCCCAAGTGAATCATCGGCCAGCAGGTGTGTTACATCACATGAGACAGCTACAGAGCTCTTGAAACTGTTTGTGCCCATTGATTTACTGAAGGCCTCGGAGCTCCTAGAACTTTTTAATCTTTGTGAATCATCCCTGTTAGCACTGGCATTGTGCTATGTTTTTTCAGTGTGTGGCTCACCAGTTCAACGGCAGATCAACCAGACTCATGAACACGAGTCCTCTGAGCCGAGTGAGTCTTCTGATTCCCCTGAGCCGAGTGATTCCCCTGAGCCGAGTGAGTCATCTGATTCCCCTGAGCCGAGTGAGTCATCTGATTCCCCTGAGCCGAGTGAGTCTTCTGATTCCCCTGAGCCGAGTGAGACTACTGATTCCCCTGAGACGAGTGAGTCTTCTGATTCCCCTGAGCCGAGTGAGTCTTCTGATTCCCCTGAGCCGAGTGAGTCTTCTGATTCCCCTGAGCCGAGTGAGTCTTCTGATTCCCCTGAGCCGAGTGAGTCTTCTGAGCCGAGTGAGTCTTCTGAGCCGAGTGAGTCTTCTGAGCCGAGTGAGTCTTCTGAGCCGAGTGAGTCTTCTGAGCCGAGTGAGTCTTCTGAGCCGAGTGAGTCTTCTGAGCCGAGTGAGTCATCTGATTCCCCTGAGCCGAGTGAGTCATCTGATTCCCCTGAGCCGAGTGAGTCTTCTGATTCCCCTGAGCCGAGTGAGTCTTCTGATTCCCCTGAGCCGAGTGAGTCTTCTGATTCCCCTGAGCCGAGTGAGTCTTCTGATTCCCCTGAGCCGAGTGAGTCATCTGAGCCGAGTGAGTCATCTGAGCCGAGTGAGTCATCTGAGCCGAGTGAGTCATCTGAGCCGGGTGAGTCTTCTGAGCCGGGTGAGTCATCTGAGCCGTGTGAGTCATCTGAGCCGTGTGAGTCATCTGAGCCGAGTGAGTCATCTGAGCCCCATTGGTCAGCTAGTGTGGTCACCGCGATGCCCCAGAGACTCTTTGTCGTCACCAAGACTATGGCCAGTGCTGAACTCTCTGCATGTCCTAAGAAGACTGTTCCCAAGCTCTTTGCCCTCACTGTCTGGTCTGAGATGTCAATATGTGAACTCACTGCCCTGTCTAACCAGGCCCAGAGGGCCTCTCTCTGTTCTCTTCTACCCAGGTTCATGATACCACCAGCACCACCCTGGTATCCAGTCCATCTCTGGTCTCCGGCTCCGCCCTGGCTTCCCGCCCTGCCGGCTCCGCCCTGGCTTCCCGCCCTGCCGGCTCCGCCCTGGCTTCCCGCCCTGCCGGCTCCGCCCTGGGTTCCCGCTCTGCCGGCTCCGCCCTGGTTGCCAGTTCTGCCGGCTCCTCCTTGGTCCCTGTCTCCGCCTGCGGCTCCTCCTTGGTCCCTGTCTCCGCCTGCGGCTCCTCCTTGGTCCCTGTCTCCGCCTGCGGCTCCTCCTTGGTCCCTGTCTCCGCCTGCGGCTCCTCCTTGGTCCCTGTCTCCGCCTGCGGCTCCTCCTTGGTCCCTGTCTCCGCCTGCGGCTCCTCCTTGGTCCCTGTCTCCGCCTGCGGCTCCTCCTTGGTCCCTGTCTCCGCCTGCGGCTCCTCCTTGGTCCCTGTCTCCGCCTGCGGCTCCTCCTTGGTCCCTGTCTCCGCCTGCGGCTCCTCCTTGGTCCCTGTCTCCGCCCGCGGCTCCTCCTTGGTCCCTGTCTCCGCCCGCGGCTCCTCCTTGGTCCCTGTCTCCGCCCGCGGCTCCGCCCTGGCTCCAGCCTCCGCCCGCGGCTCCGCCCTGGCTCCAGCCTCCGCCCGCGGCTCCGCCCTGGCTCCAGCCTCCGCCCGCGGCTCCGCCCTGGCTCCAGCCTCCGCCCGCGGCTCCGCCCTGGCTCCAGCCTCCGCCCGCGGCTCCGCCCTGGCTCCAGCCTCCGCCCGCGGCTCCGCCCTGGCTCCAGTCTCCGCCCGCGGCTCCACCGTGGTCCCTGTCTTTGCCTACGGCTCCGCCCTGGCCCTTGGACTTTCATGGCCTTGGCCCACCATCCCTCCCCCGGGTCCACCTCCATGCCACCGCCCTCCTGGACTGTTGTACTTTGGGGTTTTCTGGGGGGCGTCTGGAAGCCGCCCTTTGAGGGGGGGCTATGTTATGAACTCTGTCTGTGTACCCTGTCTTGCACTCTTATTTTGAAGTCATGTCTGTGTCATCCATGTCTGTAGTTCTTTGTAGTTCTTTTGTTCATTGGTCCGTGTGATGATTGTTCCCCAGGTGTGTCTTGTTTTCCCTGATTACTCTGTGTATTTAAGCCTAGTGTTTCCAGTGTCTGATGTCGATCGTTATTTGATGTTATGGTGTTTTCGTGTTCCGTGTTCTTGGTTCCTTGTTTGACTACCTGCTATGTTTTTGTTTGTTTGTTGTTATTTTTAATAAATATCACTGCATTTGGATCCGCATCCTGTCTTACCTGGATTTACCCGTAACAACTATGCAAATAATATGTGAAAAAGTAGCTTTCAGTAAAATTTTGTGTGCAGTAAAGCCAACATCCCCGTGACAGGGCTACACTCCATATAACGGCTTCCATGTTAATAAACCATTGCAAAGAGTTGTCTCTTTGTTTCTGCAGTTAAAAGACAAAGTTAGCAATTCTGGCAATACTTTCGTTATTTTAATCATTTCTTTATTTTTATTTAATTTAAATAATTCTTATAGATTACTCATGGTTATCTGATTTAACCATTTGTGGCTTGTGTTTTATTCCCCTGCATTTGAGCATTTGTTACACATTTGTTATTAAGTTCTGCACCTTACTTGATTCTGACTTAATTTTGTTTTTGTTTTTATTTATTGCAAATTCTGATTTAATTTAAGTCTGTACATTTTGGATTGCTTTCGTTGTATGTACATTGCGCTATTGAGTACAGGGTGGTTATCTCATCAAAAGTTAAGTTACAAAACAGGTAAGCCTTTTCTTTAAATTTCGGTGATGACACGAAAAATATCTGTGCTTAATTAAGCCTGACACGATTGTCTCTCTTGTGATTTAATATTATGGTCGATGTTCACTTTCAAATAGATTTCTGAAACAAATTATATAAGAATCATCAGGTGTTTCTGTACCTAAAGTGAATACAGAGATGATCAAAGTCAAAGTAAGCATGCAAGCAGATATTTATGTGCAAAATAATTAAGCGTAGTGTCAATAAAATCATTAATTTCAGCATTTTCCTTTTTCTAAATTAAAGTTTGAGAACTGTATGTACGCTTAGTTTTATCGTTTACAGTAACAATAACAAATTATTTGTCATTTGTCGTTTTTTCTGGTCATAAATGCTTTGACGTGCTAAATCTCAAATTTGGGGCTTCCCAGGCAGCATTAAATTTGTTATTAATTAGGTTAAGTTATCAAAAATGTTTTTGTTATATCTTTGCGCGATGTTCTGTACATCTTGGCTTTAAAATGTTATGAGGAAACATTTAAAAAAATGTTTAAACACATTGCCTTTATCAGAAAGTTGTTTCTGTGTGTCTTCAAAAATGCAATAATGTTTATTGGATTTCAGTCAGAAATGTAAATAAAGCTTACTAATTATTGCAGGGTTCAGTAAGTGAGAGATTTTCTTTAAACAGGAACTGCATTCATGAACGGATTTTCAAAGCAAAGCGATGAAGCGTAATTTTATAGACCCTGCGTCCCAAATCGTATACTTCCATACTATATAGTAGGCGAAAAGCACAACTTCTCGTACTCTTTGCATACTATATAGTATAGAAGTAGGCAGTTTGGGGCGCACGGAGAGACTATCATTTTATTATAAAATGCGGTTGTTATTTTTTTCCGGCATCACAGAATTTTTTTGACAAAGATTTTTGAGCTAACGTACATCTCGACCCGTTCCAAAACTTAAACAACTTGTCCTTGCCCTTTAAGTTAAGCGGAAATCTCAAATGCGAAAGTGAAAGTAGATCAGTCGACACATTCTCGACACAATCGGGATGTTATCTTTTGTCGATTATTTACGTTAAAGATTATTATAAAGATTCGATTATTTTGACATGAAAATGAACCATTTTAATTCATTTATCATACTTTCAATGCTCATAAAAATGACTTCTTGTGGTATGCATTAGATCTTTAGATTTCGATATGTCAGTGTTTGCAGAATATTATTTACTCTCCCGTTAACGGTGTTGCTCCTTTTTAGGTTTCTTTCTGCGAGGTTCCTCGGATCCTCTGGTTGTTCCTCTGGGAGGTTCAGTGGTTCTTCCCTGTTCTGTTGATTCACTCTTATCACTGAAGGATCTGGAGGTGGAATGGAGAAGATCAGACTCACAGACTCTCATTCATCTGTATCAAGATGAAGATATTAGACCAGAGTCTCAACATCAGGATTATCATGATAGAGCTCATTTCTTCACTGAAGACATTAAACATGGAAACTTCTCACTCCTGTTGAACAATCTGACAGCTGAAGATGAGGGACAATACACATGTAAAGTTCACACTGGACAAGAGTCTGAGGAAACTGTGGTGGAAATTAAACATGTTGGTGAGTAAGAATCAGACAAATTCAGAGAAAATTTTAATACAAATTACATTTTATTTTATGAAAATATTCTATTCTGTTAAATTATTTCAGAGCGTTTGATAGTGTCAGGATCGAGTCGTTCCATATCTGTGTATGTGGGTGATGATGTCACTCTGAGCTGCTCTGTGAATTCTCACATCAAACCTGAAGAGATTGAAGAGGTTTCATGGAGGAAAACAGATAAAGATGAAGACATCCTGGTTCTGCTCTATCAAAACAATGAAACTCAATCGGGATCATCAGATGAGCGATACAGAGACAGAGTTGAGTTCTTCACTGATGAAATCCACAGAGGAAACTTCTCTCTCAGACTGAAGAGAGTCAGGACTGAAGATAAAGGAGTTTACATCTGTCAAGTGTTTACTGGACGACTTTCAGCAAACACAACTGTTAAACTGGAACAACTGGGTAAGTTACTGCTTAAAGGACAAACTTGTTATAATGAATTAAAAAATGTTTGAAGGTCACTTTTTTTAAATATGTGCAGCTTATTTTACCTATTAAACAATGTTTAATATAAAAATAAACACCTGGGAAAAGTATGCTTAAAACAATTGCAATGCCATGAGTTTTTTTCTGTATAAATAAGGAAGAACCTTCATGACCAGGCATGTATTACTGTGATTACATTTATAATGGAATAAGTGAATGTTGCTCCTATCTGTAAATAAAGTAAAATTACAGTAAGTGAAGCGTGCATTCCTGTTTTATGATAATTCAACCACACCAAGTGGACAGGTGTAAGTATAAAATTAAATACACATGTTTATCACCTGTTCATAAGTCCAGTTTATCAGGCAGCTAAACATAACCCTATAACTGTCACCGGCCCTTTTGAGCGGGGGGGGGGGGGGGGGGTGAAAAGGTGATCTGCACGTAAAAATGACTGTAACTCTGGCATTCTTTGGTTTAGAAGCAAAATCTTGGTCTCTTTTTTAAGAAGACAATTTATAGTTTTACACTGAGGTGTTTGAAGTTGTAAATATTAAATGACAAAAAAAGTTATACCCGTTTAAATTTATTTGAAATAATAAAAATAATGCAATAAAGTATATACTCTCTAATCAAATGTATATAAAAATTAAAATGTTTTACTCTCAAAACACCACACCAATAAAGACACAAATCTCAACTAGTTCTGAACCAAATTTTAGGTGAAAATAACAAAAAAAGAAGTTTCTGTCACACTTTTAGTGGTTTTACCAACAAAGGCCACTAGGTGTCAACGGTTAGTTGCAATATCTTGTCACAAGTTAATAAATTACTGTCTCTGCATTGTGTTTAATGCAAAAAGGTTTTGAAATATGAAAACTACATTCTTAGACCTTTCCAACGATATATAGGTTGTCAAGATTTTTGAAGATTCATAGATTCATTTTGAAGAATATTAGAATTATTAATATATATTCATATGGACTCCTACTGGGTCAGTGACAATTAACAAAATGACTGTAACTACTAAATTTCCATCATCAAATTGCCTTGAAATATGAAAACTACATTCCTAGAGCTTTCCAACAATATATAGTTTGTCAAGATTATTTCAAGATTATAGGGTATTAATGTTATAAATATATAATCATTTATTTGTATTCCTATGGGGTGAGTGACATTTAACAAAATAACTGTTCCTATACAAATTCTATCATCAAATGGCCTTGAAATATGAAAACTACATTCCCTGAGCTTTCCAACAATATATAGTTTGTCGAGGTTATTGCAGGTAAATGGGATATTTACAAATAAATATGTAATAACATTTTGGGCCCACCTGTTGGTCTGCGACATTTTAGAAAATGACTCTTACTACATACTTTTTTTTTCAAAATGGTGTTGATATCTTAAAACTACATTCTTAGAGCTTTCCAACGGTATATAGTTTGTCAAGATTGATGTAGGTTTAGACTATGTAATTATTGTTTTAATAGATTTTAACCAGAAATCATAGTAGCGCTTAATATTGGTGGGTTGTAACATGCAGAATTTAAACGTTTTTTTTTTTCTTTCTGTTTTTAAGGTCTTTCTGCTTTACACATAATAGTGCTGATTCTCTGTATTACTGGATGTGGATCTACAGTTATAATCTACTGTCTCATCTGCTGCAGAGCAGACAACACAGGTATGTTCAAATGGTAAATGTTTTTATGTACTGAATTAATAATGTGTACAGTCCTCATGCACAAGGTCATCAGATGTGAAAAAAATCAAAACAATAATGACCTACTGTAGTGCAAAGCTCAGCAACATTACAACAAAAGGCTTGAATGATTATTTGATATATGAAGAAAATTTTGCATCAACAGGAAGTCAGTGACAGCACCCTCGTGTGGTCAAAAGAGAAAACCTCCTGTGAATCTATTATTTTATTTTATTATTTTAAAAAATAATTTAATTTAATTCAATTTACAATGAAATAAATCGTTTTTTTTTTTGCATATCAAAGCATTAATAATAAATTCTTTATTTACTCACAAACATGCTGTATTTTCAGCTAAATCTGTCAAGACTCTTGGATATATTCATGTGCTTCTTCCAAATATTATTATGTTTTTGGCGTTTGTCCTGTGGGGTGTGACAGAAGGTGAGTGTTTCAGATCTATAATATCACATCATCATTACAAAATTATACTTAAAAGTTCTCATGACTTTCCCTCTTGATATTTCGCATATAACTCATTAGCTTATCATCTCCATTAAAACATGATATTGTTACAGGATTTCTGTATGAGACAGTATTGTGCTGTGCCCTTTGTCTTATGAGGCCTTTGATGTTATTTTTTACTTCACCACATGTAAATATCATTTCAGGTTTGTATTTTACTGTAATAATTTGTAACATCCAATTTTTTACAATATTTCACATGAGATTTGGATATATTTTCTAAGTATTCATGTTTAAAACACTGGAAGTGAAACATGATTGTACTTGGATTGTAGTTGTTTTCTAATAGTTAACATGATATTAACATTTATTTATTTTTACAGAGTCTTGTTTTCGGTATGCCATTGGCTTTTTTGCAGTAGTTTATTTTTCCGGTATGTAACTTGAAATATTCCACTACAGAAATAGTTTATTATCATTGTGTTACACCAGGGCCGGTTTTTGCCAGCAATAGAAGGGTGGGCTGCCAGATACTGTGTGGGCAATTTTATACTCATGCACGCACACGCACGCACGCACACACCACACACACACACACACACACGCACGCACGCACACACAAACACACAAACACACACACACACAAACACAAAATTATGAGATAAATGTAATTGCACAGACTTAGATTAGAATACATTTAAAAAATGCATGGTAAATTAACAAGCTGAGAAAGTTTATGAATTATTAGGTTGCTGTATCATGCATTAATGAAATAGTGATTAATCAAACAGCAAATAAATATAAAGAAAGCAACCAAACAACACTGAAACAGTTAATGACTAATGAATCTCTTATTTGCATCGTCACGCTGTTGTTTAAGTTAAACTCAATGAAGGCACGGCCTTCTTTAACCAAATTCTTTACTTTGCACAAAAGTATCATTTAAACACCACTTCTTGGCCATTACAATCACCAGCTGAACAGGCACGACTGTAATTGGTTGTAATTCTCAATCCTGCAAAAATAATGCATATAAAGTAATCTGATGCGACATGAACAGATCTAAATATAATGCTGTCATCGATGCTTGTCTTCATTGTCACATTTAACTTTGATCATGATAGTCATAATACGTTTTGGTTTAATTGTTAAAGGGGGCATTTTTATTTATCTTGGTTGCATTTTTTGCACAAAACCCTCAGTAATTTCCCACCCTGAAACGCTGGGACCGTGCATTTAAATTTAAGTCAAGTCTAAAGTCAAGGCTAAAAGCTACATATTTCACACTAAAAAAGTAATGTTGCTTTAAAATCTCGTGTCACGTCAGTCAGATTCTCAGCTACAGACAGAGGCCGCCTCATGAGTTGAGAGTGACGTTGCTTTTAAGCCATTAAAAACAGAAAAATACTGACATTTATTGATATTGATTGGTTACGACCGTCTTCAGCCCTTCCTTAAAACCTTAACATAGCTCACCTTAGATTGCTTTTAACGAATGTATTCACTGTAGTAAAATAAAATATGAATGATGTCTTTGACTAAATTCTGATTGGGTTGGCAATACAGATTAAAGCCAGCCCTGTGTTACACTGTAAAAAATAAAAAGTTTGATCAACTTAAAATTACTTCAATTCGTATCACCTAAAAAATTTTTTTTGTTTTAACTTAAAATTTTCTCAAAGTTTTTTGTCAGGGTTCTGTCTTGTCTTGTGTTCAGGTCATTAATTTTGAAGTTATAGTTCTCATGTTTATGTATTTTATTTTGATATTGTTCATTGTCGTGGTTGTCTCTAGTTTCCCTGTTCCCTGATGTGTTGTCGTCTGATTGGTTCCTTTTCTGTATATAGCCCATATGTTCCCGTTGTCTTTGTCAAGCTTTGTTAATGTCCTTCCTTTTGGCCATGTCATGCCATGCCATGCCATGTTTTTGTTCATGTCTAAGTTTAATTCTTGTTCATGTCTATATTTCTTAATAAACTGCGCTTTGGTTCTCAAATCGCTCGCCACTCAGGGGAATCCATTACGTCACTAAACATATAAGTTGAAACAACTTATATATTGGTAAAAAATTAGGTGTTACCAATTGAAGGATTTTTTCCAACTTTTCACTTTTTACAGTGTACACTCACCTAAAGGATTATTAGGAACACCTGTTCAATTTCTCATTAATGCAATTATCTAATCAACCAATCACATGGCAGTTGCTTCAATGCATTTAGGGTTGTGGTCCTGGTCAAGACTGAACTCCAAATTGAATGTCAGAATGGGAAAGAAAGGTGATTTAAGCAATTTTGAGCGTGGCATTGCTGTTGGTGCCAGACCGGCCGGCCTGAGTATTTCACAATCTGCTCAGTTACTGGGATTTTCACGCACAACCATTTCTAGGGTTTACAAAGAATGGTGTGAAAAAGTATGCGGCAGTCCTGTGGGCGAAAATTCCTTGTTGATGCTAGAGGTCAGAGGAGAATGAGCCGACTGATTCAAGCTGATAGAAGAGCAACTTTGACTGAAATAACCACTCGTTACAGCCGAGGTATGCAGCAAAGCATTTGTGAAGCCACAACACGCACAACCTTGAGGCGGATGGGCTACAACAGCAGAAGACCCCACCAGGTACCACTCATCTCCACTACAAATAGGAAAAAAGAGGCTACAATTTGCACGAGCTCACCAAAATTGGACAATTGAAGACTGGAAAAATGTTGCCTTGTCTAATGAGTCTCGAGTTCTGTTGAGACATTCAGATGGTAGAGTCAGAATTTGGCGTAAATAGAATGAGAACATGGATCCATCATGCCTTGTTACCACTGTGCAGGCTGCTGCTGGTGGTGTAATGGTGTGAAGGATTTTTTCTTGGCACACTTTAGTCCCCTTAGTGCCAATTGGGCATCGTTTAAATGCCACGGCCTACCTGAGGATTGTTTCTGACCATGTCCATCCCTTTATGACCACCATGTACTCATCCTCTGATGGCTACTTCCAGCAGGATAATGCACCTTGTCACAAAGCTTGAATCATTTCAAATTGGTTTGTTGAACATGACAATGAGTTGTCTAAAATGGCCCCCACAGTCATCAGATCTCAACCCAATAAAGCATCTTTGGGATGTAGTGGACAGGAGCTTTGTGCCCTGGATGTGCATCCCACAAATCTCCATCAACTGCAAGATGCTATCCTATCAATATGGGCCAACATTTCTAAAGAATGCTTTCAGCACCTTGTTGAATCAATGCCATGTAGAATTAAGGCAGTTCTGAAGGCAAAAAGGGGTCAAACACAGTATTAGTGTGGTGTTCCTAATAATCCTTTAGGTGAGTGTATAAATCATGGTTGTAAAGAAACATTGAATATTTAAACTGACATTTGATATGCACTTAAATGTATCCACAATTATGTTTTAACTTTACTTATATCATTTATGTTAGCGTGACACATATGCAAAGCTGAATTTGTCTTCAAGTTGTTTGATTTATTTTAATATCTATTTTTCCCCTTTTTTTTCTCAGTTCTTTTTAAACATGCTTGGGATACAAGTGTACATTACACAAAGTCTGACAGAGTCGATATGATAGTTGTGTTTGCAGTCGTGATTCTTCTCATTGTCTGCTTAATAATTAATGGTAAGTATTTCTGTCTGCTTAATGTATGTGCTGTGTATAACGATGTTTATATTGTTTAATATTGTAATTTTTAAAGGGTTATGGCGTTTTTTATTTTATGTTCCCTGATATGTAATTGTAATATAACTAAAACTTTTGTCCAAATATATACGTAGCTGAGTAATTTATGGCCTTTTTCCACCTTAATTTTATCCTCTGACTAAAATTGTGTGATTTGTGTGTTTCCACTTTAAGAACTTTTGGTTGTCTGTGGTGTAAACACCCACTTTTTTTATTTATAACTTGCCTATTGAAGAATATCTACAGTTTTATTCACACAATACACAATGCATAGCCATCAGCTTCTCAAATAGATTCAGTCGGCATGTATATGAATGCCCACAAAAAATTTAATACGCTTATGCCAAGGGTGAAAACAAACCATTCAAATTAATGTGCTTAGATGTTGTGAGGTTCTAGCACTTTACATTTTGTTATGATTTTGACTTATTTTTGCATGGTGCAATGCCAAAAAGTTGCCGTGTGGCATTCTGCACCTCTAATAAGTTAAGAAAGCCCAATCTGAAGTAATATTCTTCCGAATCAACCAACTGAATCGGAATCCAGGGACCTATAATTCTTTGCTCTACAAGTAGATTCCTGGTTGATATAACACATCACCAGATATAGACTAAGCAACGTCGCCACACTCAAACCTGTACATGGAATATATTAATTTTACTTGCTAGTAGTCTTTTACATGGATCATGGAAATCGGGATAACAATATAGACTGTTGGATGATTTTTGGATATGGTTTTCTTACAAATGTGCATGGATGTGCTCGTCACATGTATTTTAAAACTCTGCAGTTCTCATGTGACATTAAAGCAACGATGGTTTTCTACATAAAATCATCCTAATTATTGTAAAGAACACCTGTGAAAATGTAACCTTGATATCTTAAATTCATGTCTAAGGTTTAAATCAGTGAGGAAAATCCAACTTTGATGCTCCTCATCTTATCATTAGATCAGGAGAATTAAGTCTGGATTTCACAGAGAGGGTCACACATGTCAAAAACTCATTTGATTCCTCAATTTACACCCACCCTTTTAATGAACACAAGCATTACATTAAAATTGTACAACTCACATCTAATGTAAAACTGAATCATTTGATTTACTTCCTAAAAACTCTTATAATTGAATTGACAGAAGCACTGGAAAGTTCCTTTTCTGGACAGATGAGCGATGGAGAGCTCAGTAAATGGATACTGAATAAATTTGACGCTGTAGGTTTTTACAGTCTTCATGCTATGCCTTCATTACAATTCATCCTCCTGTTCTTTGCTTTTGAAGCTGCTGGCAGAGGAGGTTAGTGACTCTTTAGCTTTGTTCTTTAATGATAAATATAAATCAAGTTGAAATAATCACAATTAAAGCAAACCAATAATACCTATAGCAGCTGATGTTCCGGACACAGTATCCATTTACTTAAACAGAACTGACACTTACTGTATTCAGGAGGAATAAATGTCCTATGTAAATCTTATAGTTTACGTAAATGTTATTCTTCTCTTTTTAGGGCTTTTTATTGTTGTTGTATTTTTCCCACTGTTTTTTTATCTGTCAACTCTCTGCTATGATTGCGAAGGACGTAAATGTAAGTATGTCCTGAATTTTCTCTTCTATCCTAAGGACTGACCGCTTTTAGTTCTTTGTGATCAATATGTAAATGAAGAGCTCAGATTCCAAATCTGCTAAACACCATCTGCATCAAAAATTAGATAATCATATTAACTGAATACTCCTGATATAACAAAAACCAATGTAACCCCCCAGGCCATTTAAAATTTCCCAGAAAAATGCTGGGTTAACAAGAAATCATGCCAAACGCACTTAGCGGGTTTTGCATCTGAGATCTTCAAATACAGTTTTATTACTTGGGTCAGGGGTGCCCAACCCTGAGGGCTGCCGTCCTGCAGATTTTAGCTCCAACCCCAATCAAACACAGCTGAAGCAGCAAGGTGTTCAGGGTTGCTCGATAATTACAGACAGGTGTGTTGGAGCTTTGGTTGGAACAGAAGTCTGCAGGACGGTAGCCCTCCAGAAGCAGGGTTGGGCACCCTGACTTAAGTGAATCTTTACGGTTTGAAGCGATAGTTCACCCAAAAATTTAAATAATTTCATATATTACTCACCCAGATGTCGTTCCAAACTCGTAAGACCTCCCTTCATTCCGTTCATTAAAAATCTATGTATGGTATACTGTCCATGTCCAGAAAGGTAATAAAAAAACATCAAAAAGTAGTCCATGTGACATCAGTGGGTCAGTATGAATGTGTTGAAGCATGAAAAATACATTTTGGTCCAAAAAAATGTCCGGTTGTGTTGTGAACTGCATGCAAAAGACTAAAGTCACATGACTGCAGTGAAGCGGCTGACCTACAACGCGTCTGACGTGTTATCTGGTGCGCCCCAGCTTTTTTTGTGTGCCTGAGCTTCGTTAAAAGTCTGAGGGAGAAGCATGTTGTAAGTTTGAAAAAAATATTCGCAAACATGTCTGAGGATAACACGTCAGCCGTGTAACTGCAGAGATGTTCTGCATGGGGCAGAGCTTGCTCTTCTCCCAGTTGACCCGAAGACCCAGACGGGCTGTGTTCCCAAAGCATCTGACGATACTGTGCTATTATAAGCCAGTCATCTAGATACGCAAGGATGCGAACACCGCTTTCTCTCAGGGGGGGGTGAGAGCCCCCTCTGCTACTTTGGTAAAGACACGGGGGGAGAGAGACAGCCCGAAGGGTAAGGCCTTGTACTGATATTCCTCGAAGGAGTATCGATACATGAAAGTACGCGTCCTTCAGGTCTTTGGCTGCAAACCAATCTTTGGGGCGGATGCATTGATAAATGCTTTCGTACATCAGCATCTTGAATGGCATTTTGTGAAGCGAATGGTTAAGTGCACGTAAATCCAAGATCAGTCGTAACACACCGCCTTTCTTGGGCACTATGAAGTAAGGGCTGTAAAACCTCAACCTCATCTCAGCTGGAGGGACCGGCTCTATAGCGTCCTTTACCAGTAGGGCAGCAATCTCCGCACGTAGTGCGTCGGCATCTTTCACAGATGTGGGGGGGGGCACATAGCCAAATCAGATCATGCATAAAATCCAATGCGAAAGGCTGGGAAGCTGTTGCTAGGCTACGAGGGACTGTGCGAGAGAGATTAAAGGCACTGCCAAAGCACCCACAGTGGGGCAGCCATGCGGTGCAAAGGAGATCTGGGGTGTGTGTACTGTGTCTACACAAGTTGCGTTGTGTGGTGCAACACTCACCAGGCTCTGCCGGTGGGCAGCCGGGTCGCTCAGACTCTGAGGAGGGGTTACTGAGCCCCTAGCAATGCCCACTGACGACAGAGAAGGGGGTGAGCGGTAGGTTTTGTGGCCATCCGTAGCACCCGAGGTCCTCTGGAGACCTGGAGAAAAGTGGGGAAAGCGCTCTATTTGTGGTTTTGTTGGTGACGGGAGAAATCGGAAACTAAAATCAACATAAATTCTCCACCCGGCCCTCCCCTGGGGGAGGGAGTGGTGCGTTTACAATCTTCTGAAGAGCAGTCCCCTCCATCTCCAGGTCACCTGTCTTTGTAGCCGCCACTAGGTTTGCAGCGAGGGGGGGTTGTTTAGGACCAGTTTCTCTGGGCTGCTGGGATGTTGAAGGAAGAACGGAGGCGACCTGTAGAATGCACCTGCAGCAACGCTATAGTGTGAAGTGCGGATGCTGCCTCCCGGCAGGCTCGATATGCAGAGGCTGTGAGAGCAGATGACCGCTTACAAGCCAGCAAGGGAAGGGATGGGTGGTCCTGCCATGAGGCCATGGTGGTGAAACTAGGATGCATTTCCACTGCCCGCTGCACTGTTGTGACACCGGTGTATCTCTTAGAGGCTCCCCCTTTGAGGGAGGTGAGGGGTGAGGGCTGGCAAGGCCGGTTGCAGGAAGCAAAAGAAGCCTTCCACGACCTATCAACTCCTCATGCACATCGGGGAAAAAAGGAACAAGGGATGGGCCAGCGGCACTGCAGTGCAAACAGCCCCCAGAAACCAGTCATCAAGGCGGGACGGTTCAGGTGGTGGAGGTTCAGTCCACTTGAGCCCTACCGCCGCCATCGCCCGAGCGAGCATGGCCGTCATCTCAGGGTTGACAGCGGGCTGCGATACATGGCCCAAAGCTGTGAGTCTGTGTCGGAGAATGATGACCCACTCCGATACTGCAACTGACATGGACTCCACATCAGGAGCGCTTACAGATGTTGGGGGTGTTGTAGAACATGACCCACCCATCTCCATTGGCAGCTTCGATAGCACGGTGACTTGGCGGTGGATTTCAAAGGAAGGGGAGGTTCATTCCCAGAGGAACTTCTCCGCAAGTCCACAAGGATTATGTTCCCGCAGTGAGAACATTACTCCCCCACAAACGCCACCTCAGCGTGCTGAATGCCCAAGCAGGAGAGGCAGTGATCGTGACCATCCACAGGAGCCATGCACTTTCCGCACTCAGGAGTGTCGCACGCACGAAATAACATCTTTAAAAAGATGCGCTCCGCTGTGGCACGAGAGAATGGTCTTTACAAAGACACAAATTCAACCCGTGCAGCTCTTTCTGGGAAATATACTCTTTAGATTGCGTGCAGCTGTTGAAGCATGCAGGGGAAATGGCAGTGCACACTCAAACTCAAACAAAATGAGGAAAGGAATGTGGAACTGCAAGCCTCCGCTGCTGTGTGCCTTGTCGCCAGAACAGCTTACAGCGCAGTGTACTCCGAGAGAGAGAGAGAGAGAGAGAGGTAGAGAACTTCTTAATAGCAGGCAACTATTAAGCGCATTCCCAATAAGTCAGTCACGACGTGACGTAGTAGTGGCCAACTGAAGGGGAACAACAATTATGATTTTGCAATAAAATGGTATCCATATTATAACAAGTATTGCAATTAAACTACATTCACGACAAGGAAAAAAATAAAAACTTAGGTGGAATAGATTATAGGCTATACCTGTCTAGGGTCCCTGATTGAAAAAGTTTAAGCATCCCTTATTATGATATATTTACCATAGCCTCTTCATTTACTCCACAACCAGGGTGGATTTACCTACTCTATAAAGGCACAACACGCTAAACATATTTTAACAATAATAAACAAGATCAAACATCTGCTGATATTGCTGCCATGAAATGCGATTTTTTTTTATTCACAGCTTAAATTCTAGCTGGGAAGATTTCATGGATGAAATGCACATACACTAAATAGCCCTGTGTACAATGTTGTCTTTGATCTAGTAAGACTTTTCGCTGTATAGCTGCCATAGTTTCACCAAACTCCTCCACCCACAACCATTCCCCTTATGCCTGTAGCATCTAAAAGTTTGCAGCTGATGTACCTTTGGAAAAGATAATTATAAAGCTAACAACCATCAGTGTAATCATGTGAATGTTTTATTCTTTAAAAAAAAAGATTTGCCTAATTTAACATGAAGTGTACCGCAACTATTTATTTATTATTTATTTATTTACCAAAACTTAATTATATAGACTGAAATGTAGCCTACACAATCTTTTGTCACAGTGGTGGCCACTGGTGGAGTCAAAAGGGATAGGGTATAGCTAAGAGTGGTCCACACCAACCTTCCGTATGTATGACTTACAGCAGGTATACTTAAACAAGAACGTTTTGGGAAACACGTATTACTATAAGGTACAGCTTTGGTACAACTTGGGGGACAAGTTCGGTATTTTACACTTGGGGCCCTGTTTTCAGATTGTTTGTGGTGGAGTGGAACGGTTTTGACAGAAATTTCGACAGTATTTTCGGGTGTTTGTGTATCGCCTCGTACCTCTGCAGTGGGTTTGGTGGTGCACTGGAGCAATCCTTTCTGGAATGCATTGAACTTTCGATTGCAAAGACGTGAAACTCACTTCACTGATATGCTCACACGGGGATCGCTGCAGAAGATGCTTTCCAACAGCTGTTTTAGCCATTTGTTGTTAACTTGTGGACCTATTTTTCCAGACGCCTCACACCCGTACATTCTTCCGCTTAGAGCTTGAATAATAGACACTCCAGCCCAGGTGGTGGCACTAATCCGCCATTGCCAATTGCAAGAATAGAAACAAAGTTTACGAAAAGTTTAATGCATTTTGGGAGGGATTGTTCCGGTGCACCATTGGACCCATTGTGGAGGTGGGAGGTGGTGCAACAGACACCCGAAAATTCTCGGGGCAGCCGCATATGTCCAGATTTCAGTCAAAACCGATCTATTTCATCATAAACAATCTGAAAACAGGGCTTTAAGTCTAAAATACCGAACTTGTCCTTTAAGAACGTTGTAAAGATAAGAAGGTTTCGGGGAACGCAGTCTAAATCAATCTAAATCTGAAAGTTTAAAGTCACGGTCTTTAAAATGTTTATATCATTCAAATCTAACATTTCTATCTGAACTTTACACTTATTAATTTGTGGATGAGTTGTTTTCTTTGTCAATTTAAGAGACTTTGCCTTTAACATTAGTATTAAAAATCAATGAACCAACTCAGTACAACTTTTCCAAATCTTTTTCAGGTTCACTGTTCCTCAGTACAACATGGCTAAGCTTTGTTTTTATAACAAATGCAGTTATAGTCTTTTTCTTTGTCACATCACTGAAAATTAAAAAAGGTAAGCTACTAAATAAGGAAAATTAGTAAACACACATTTTTAATTAAAAGGGATGATGACATGAGTTTTCCAATTTACCTTGAACATTTAACATAAGAGATCTTGGTATCATTAATACAACTTGCAAGTTGTACAAAAACATTCTTCTCATCTTTCAAAAAGCATTTACTGTGCTTCAGAAAAAGATGAGTATAAGATTGCTGGATCTGTGACATCACAAGCCCCAATTTATTTTCATATGACATACCCTACAACAAAATAACAACCACACAGCAAAATTCCCAGTACACTGCTGGTTGTATATATTGTCCCAATCTTACAGAGTGTTAAAAGTAACTGAAGCAGAGTTTAAAGCTGCAATCTGTAACTTTATCCTCTCTGTCGCCATCTCTGTTTGAAACCTAAAATTGCATTTTACATCTTGTTGAGCTATTTTCTTAACTTAGGTTTAGATGTTGGTTGTTTCATTTAAAGTTGTCATTATGGTGATCAGTGTTTGTTTTAGTTGGAATTGACTCTTAGCTTGTTAGTTTTTTCTAACTGCTTTAACTTTGTCTGTTTACTTACAAGTTAAAAGAGTTAAATTCTTGCCTGATTTATTTTTAAGATCACAAAGCTTTCACAAAGCTTTTTGTATTTTGAAAATACAATAAATACTAAACGTAATTGTATTTAAATAAAAATTGCATTTGATTTGCAAATACATAATAATAAAAAAAAAACATGTCATGACCCCTTCAATTACTGTTTATCTTTGTGCTTAAGGTGTACTGACTTATAAAAATGATGAAAGTTTGTCCATTAATGATTATCTTTGTGATGCAATCTTCAATGGACAGATGCTGCTGGTTGGAGCTCTACTGCTGTATTTCTACAAATGATGTGGATTATTACTGGAAACATGACCACATGTCACAATCTGGGTACAGTATTGATAATTTTCAATCGGTTTGATTGGTTTGATCATCGGTTGGATGCACAAGTAAGAATTGAGAAGCACCTTATGTATTCATTAGGGTATGTGTTAAAAACAAATGGGTATTTGTAGTCTGTACTCTGTGCTAACAGATGTCACTGCTGAAACAATAGAAGAGAGCAGTGTTGGCAACAGGGGCGCCGTTAGGGGGGGTTCAGAGTATGCAAGGCATATGGGCCCATGAGTACGCTAGGGGGCCCCACCGTCATCACTTTTCCGTTTTTTTTTTTTATTGCAGACGTTTAATTATTAATACTATAGTAAATGTAAAGTAAATTAATATAAAACTACTGTAAATGACTTTGTGATAAGTAAAATTGAGACACTTTTAAAAAACAGCGTGCAAGCATGACCTAATAGATGCAATTACATATTTGGCGGTTCTGGTGGTTTTTAATTTTTAATTAGGCAACATTTTAGTTTGGGATCAGTTTGGTGGGTTTGCTATGCAATCCTATTGAGTAACCACAAACAGTCGACAGCCCTACTGTTTGGCATTTCAAGGTAAGATCTAACATGCCACTAAAAAGCGCTCATGCTGACCCGTAAACTGTATGTTTCATGAAAAAAATAAAAAAATATTTGTGTTAAAACAAAAGGAAAGCAAGGCCTTTATTTAAGGAAATATTAGGATCGCGACTGCTGACAACTATTGCATTTCTAAGACGGACAATTACTTAATAGGCGGAGTTAAAAATATTATTTTCTGCAATTGTGGACTCTTTATTAAATAAACATGAAATAGGAGAATTGTCTAAGCCATTGTAATTGAGTTAAATTTTAAATGACTAAGAGCTGGTTTTAATGTGACAGCGCATCATTTTCAAAGTGAAAGTGATTCATTTTTATTCAGGTTTGCAACGGAGGTTTAGCCCCAAAAAAGTTAACTTATTGCAGCTATTACGCTATATCAGATTTTTTTTACATGTATCCTAATAGAGAATGTCTGGTGTATATTTATGTTTAAGTATTGTTGTGTTTAAATATTGTTGTAATATTGTTACTGTTTTGTTTCAATTTAATTCGATTATTAAGACTGTAATTTTAAACGCTATATATTTGGCGTTGTAATGGATTGAAGGCTAATATGAGGGTACAAATGGAGTGGATCATAAGACATAATTTTCGAGTTTAATTTAAGTTTTGTTTGCTTCAAATGTTTGCTTAAAATGAATTTCGTTTAACATAATTAGTCTCTTAATTTGAATCAATGTTTTGTTGATAAGTGTTGTAAATAGAAAAAGAACATTAAAAAGAACACCGTGCCTCATTACGTAACAAATATAAACTGCAAAATGCTATCAAATGCCAAAACATGCAGTATTATCTTTGTAATAATATAGTTGTTATTGGATGTGCAAAATCATATTATGGAGAATATCACTTTTATCGCTTTTCAAAAAACAGCCTTTAGTGCACAGAAATTAAATGTGCATGCCCATCTCCAGCACATTTGATTGCGGCATGCTTTGGACTGAAAATCAACGTCATATTTAAAACTTTAGCCGATTGTGTTTTTTGCAATTTCTGTGTCACTGGCTAAGGGCGTGCATGGGCGAGGCGCACACTTTTTAAAAAAATCAACGACATAAAGAGAAGATAAGTTATTTGGTGTTTTCTGATGAATACAGTCGGTTTGTAAGAACATTTTTAAATGGGCTAAATGGACTATAAGATCATCAATATGAATTTAATTGAATTCTGAAGAATGAACTATTATAGGCTAAACATAAATGTACACATTTTGCTTCTAAAACCGCACAGAAAACTCGCCGCGACTTTCAAAGCTCCTTCCATGGATTTCCATAGATTCAGAAATGCATTCTTCTTCTTTTAGTGATCTCTTTAAAATCAGTCACGTGAATGTTTTTTGCCATTCCAGATTAAAATGGTATTCGTTTTTCGAATAGCTTAAATCTTGTTTTTTTTTTTTTTTTGCTTAATGCATTTATTTTTAATTGGAAATGCGACTTGTAAAATTAAATAAACGCACTCAACCGAGTAATTTTCTATAGCTACACATTATGGTATGAAAATCAAAAAATAATCTAAAGAAAGGGGCCCAAATTTCTATCTCGCATACCCCCTTTGAAACTGTTCATTGCGCCCCTGGTTGGCAATCATTAATGATTAGTTTATATGTTTTCGTTCTTTTATGAAAATGAACATTAGAGAGTAACGGGTCGCTGTGAATAGTGTTCCCGAAATTAAGATTTGATATTCATAGCAACGGACAACACAAAAAGTAGCCTAAAATGGACAAACTGCTCTACAGAGCATGTTTGTCATTACGTTGTCTAAGATGATGATGTTTGTCTTGTGGCAGCTACCGTAGCTTTTCTATGCGTTTCAATAGGGAAGGGTGAGCTGTGGACTGAGCCGTTGGTTGCAATTTATAATCTAACTGCTAGAGGCCACTTAAATCTACACACAGCACCTTTAAATGATTAAAATGAGTGTGTTTGGTATGTGTCAAGGATCCAGCATTTAATATTTATATAACAGTCTGTTTACTATTGCTTGCTTGAAAGTAAATTCGAGCGCAGGTGTTATATGTTTAATTTGTTAATATTATATTAATAATTTATTTCTTTATCATCAGAATATAGTCTGTGAATATGAATAACAGTGTAAATATTATTCATATCTTGGATGTTTAGTGAGGTTTGGTGTTGTGATTTTTTTTTATCTGTTAATCTGTTACAGATGTTCCCTTTAAAAAGATTTTGTATGCATTTGGATCAGTTGGTGTTTTTTTAATCAATGCGGTTGCACTGATGACTGAACTGATACTGAAAACAGGTAAGAAAACACAACACTTCTGCAATTCTGGTAACGCTCAAATGTTTTGACACAATTACAATATTTAAAGGAGCAGTACAGGTATGTAGGTTTTTGACTGTTCTAAATAATAAAATAAAATTATACATTTGTAGATATCTAAGAAACATGCTAGTTCACATCTGTTTTTTCTCTGGAAAAAAGATGCTATATTCACTTATTCTACTTTTAAAATGTCCTTTTTTTGTGTCAGAATGTCTGTTTTTGTTTTGGCCTGTGTTATCCAATTTATCCAATGGTGCATTTGGACTAATTGGTTGCTAGTGTGACAATCACAGCATACTGCAGCCATGGAAGAAATCAAACAATCTGGGTCAGAAATCGCAGATTCCACCCTTTCCAAAAAGCTTAAGCATTGAAAATGTTAAAATTGGCAGATAAATTGTGTAGGGCTCAGTGCTTTTCATTGTCAGTTTTGCTACTGCAGGTGTTCATGTGAACATTGAGTCTGATGAGGAGGGGCAAGAATAACGTCTCCAATATTTGGAATTTAGATTGTGGTCAAGAGTTCAACCACTAGTTATCACATATGAATATCAAGTACTGCTCCATGAAAAACAGATATAAGATGGACAAAATGCAGTTATTATTGACTAACATATGTTTGTCTTTAGTTCATGGTGAACGTGCAGTTGGGGATTTGAGAATTGTTCTTTTTTCATCTGAAAGCCTCTTCTCGCTAGCCGTGATGACTTTCATGTTGTTTAGAAACTGTGAGTACAACTTGAATTGTTTCCTTGTTAAATTAAGCTTGTCTTCATGTGTTTGGCTTTCTTTTGTTCACACAGTGTACACAAATTACCTAAATTTTTTGTGCTCAGTAAAATAGGCTGTTCAAGTCATATTAACTTAAAAAGTGTAATTATTAATATTATTATTATCATCATTCTTAAGAACTGCCTTCTCTTTAGGCAGAGCAGTGTTTTAATCTTGAGCTATACAATTTATGTTGAAATAAAAGAAAGGTATTAAAATGGTGTATAACACAAACTATTTAACAACATTGTACAACAAGGATTTTTTTGACAAAGAATAACCATCCAAAATTAAGAGGTTTAGTAACAGACAGTAACGTCATACGTAAACTACCTGTTGCATACGGTACAAAGTGTTGAGATGTGTTGATGGAGAAGAAGGACAAATGTAAAGGAAAAAGGGCATCTTTCTCATGATTGAATAGAAACATCACCAACAGAAATTGATAGCCTGCGTACACCTAATAAAATGTAACCACTTGATGGATTATTTTGTTTGGACCTAACTGCATGGGAGTAATAGGACCACCTGATATTTTTTGAAATTGACACACTTTTTACCGAGTCCGCAGCCGCCGTCAGACAGCCGTCAAGAGTAAGTGGCAACACTTCTCTATCTTTTGCCTTTATACATGGCAAAAAATCTCATGCGGTCGTAATCTGGGCTCGTGTATTAAGAGAATTTAGCTCAAAGGAAGTTTTCGAATGCTGTACAACAGTGAAGGGGTGAGAAGTTGTCTAGTGTGTATTTTATGCTTAAATTCTGCAAACAAAACAAAGTTTTGTATGATTATTTGTTGAACTTTTTCACCCTCTAACAATGCTCACATCCTCCGTTGTGTTTGGTCACTGATGTGTTTTTCGAGATAATAATAGTTTACGTACCGCTGTGTCTTTAGCGTTTTTCCTCTTCTTCTTTCTTTCTCTGTCTTTTGGAAAATCCTGAAGGGTATGAGCGCTTCATGATGACATTTTTAAATTTAAACGTCTGCGTAGCGCTGAGTGGGGGACCTACTCATAGTGTTTGTCGTTGCGTAGGGGGAATCCCTCTAGTTTGAGGGGTCCCTCTCATTGAGCACTGGAGAGTGATAGCGCTGTCTGGTGGTTTGTTTACAATGGTTGATACTGTTTGACGAGGGCAGATATACAACCTAAACAAACGTGCGGCCATCGGACGCACCCTTCAGCTGGGGGCCCTAGACATCTGCTTACCTTGCCTACCCCATTGGGACAGCTCTGCGTTTAGCCAAGACTCATTTATGTGGTCGAATGTGAAAGGAAGAGTTTTAACAAGTCTATCTATAGCTATATGATCAGATAAGTGACCATGTGTAAAAAGGCCCTATAATGACTGCTGGAAATGGAATGTTTAAAAAAATTAATTGTTAAATATGTGTAGGTTTCTTCAAAAATAAAAAAAATTTGAGCAAAAAGCTGAGATAATTAAATTTTGTTAAGGACTTTTATTAGAGATAAGATTCAGAGTGATACCCAAAACAGACACAGAGTTTTTACTGCTCACCCTGAGGGGTTACTTCCAGGTTTTATAAGTTGTGTAATAGCTGTATTAATAGTGGTATTAATGGCGGTATTAATAGCAGATAATATCTGTATTACAGATTGCCAGAAAAACTCGTCATTGGCAAAGGAAGCGTTTTCTCTAAACTCTTTCACCGCCAGCATTTTTCATGATTTTCACAAAAGTTTAATGCCTCCCAGAAAATGCTCCTTTTTAAATATATAAACATACAATATATGAAATAAAAGAAAAGACCCTCTGCTTTCAAACAAAAAAAAAATCCGTTTCATCCTACCTTCATGTGTTCTGTTTTTATCACCTCTCAAATATGTGTAGGTTTCATCAAAACACCAAATTTTGAGCTGAGATAATTCAATTTTTGTAAAGGACTTTTGATAGAGATCAGATGCAGAGCGATCTTTAAAACATACACGGACATACTGTTTGCCCTAGGGCAATACTTCCGGGTTTTATAAGTTGCGGTATTGCAGATTGACGAGATATCTCGTCAATGGCGGGGAAAGAGTTAATTGACAAGTTAACTCATCAATGGCGGGGGAAAAGTTAAAATAGTAGATTGAATTGAATTGCAAAACCAAGTTGTTTTAACTTCATGCTGCAATTTTTTTACAGTAAAAAAATATAGCCACTTATCAGGGGTGGGTTTCCCAAAAACATTGTTAGCCAACTATTGTCGCAAGTTTTGTCGTTTCAGCACAGTTCAAAGATTTGGATGTTTCCCAAAAAACATTGTTCTATGGTGTTTTTTAATGACAAATATCGTTCCAGCGGACATTTGCAAACTGCATCGCAAACTTGTGTGGGTGTACAGCTGTCAAGCTGTGGTTAGAAGTATACTTTCTTGTTATTATGACATGTAGACTGGCATTGATTGTGTTTTTGAACAAAACAAGCAAGCAAGATGCAGTGAATTCTATATCCATCATTCTAAATATATATTCTAAAGTCCATTTTAGTTTGTCTTTTAGTTTGTAAAAAGAATTAAAACGCTGTTTTTGAAAAGTGTGCATGCATGCATCCTATTGAATTTAGGAATCCCTGGGAGTTGGTGACGTAAGAGGGAACTTGCACATGAATTAAATATATTTAAATAAAACAACAGAGAACTATATCACAATAACAAAGTCAGTCTTCCGATCCAATGTACCTTATTAACAGCAATAATCTGACATTAAATCGATTTGAACAGATTAACTTCAACTATGCATCATACAACGGTGGTTCAGCAGCAAGTTACATCATTGTTTGGGAAATGCACCGGCTCAGACCTTTGATCATTTATCTGTCTGTATTAAGTTTTTTTGATAAATTGAAGATTAATGTATCTCACACGAGAACTGTAATGTAAGTGTTGATTTGTTGTAAGGCTGGAGTTTGATAACTGATAAATGGGACATTTCACAAGACTTTTTTAAAGATGTCAAATAAATCTTTGGTGTCCCTAGAGTACATATGTGAAGTTCTAGCTCAAAATACCATATAGATAATTTATTATTACATATGATGTTTTTGTTGTGTCCTTTTCAATGCATATGAGCTGATCTCTGCACTAAATGGCAGTGCCGTGTTTGGATAGTGCAGATTAAGAGGTGGTATTATTCCCTTCTGACATCACAGCGGAGCCAAATTTCAATTACCTATTTTTTCACATGCTTGCAGAGAATGGTTTACCAAAACTAAGTTACTGGGTTGATCTTTTTCACACTTTCTAGGTTGATAGAAGCACTGTGGAACCAGTTATAGCACTTAAACATGAAAAAAGTCAGGATATGTCCCCTTTAAGTCAAGCATCAGTTCAATTCGCTGAGAGTTGCTACTGTCAACATAAAAAACACATCTCAGATCAGCTTTTACTACACACCAGCTGAAAATGCCACATCACATTCATACAAAATTTATTTCAGGAACTGTTATTTATTGTGGTCACTTAAGCCATTATTTACATTATTTAATTTAAAATTTACTTTATGGTGAAAAATACTTATTTCTTCTCATGGTGCTGTGTCCTCAATTCTTTAATTTAACCTCGTACTCTTTCCATTTAAATGTCAATTTAATAATTTTCCAGACACTTTTTGTTTTTGTAAAGGTATATTTATATTTAATGATTGCATGTTACTTCAATAATCAAGAAACTATAGTTTGATTTTTGTGTTGAGACTGCTCCTAAATATCTTTTTTATTGTTGATCTTAACACACAGGGATTTCAGACATAAAATGTCTACAGTCTTGTAAGGTTGGTCTCATCTAAAATTACATTAATTTGATATTTAAAATCTGAAGTCAGATATGTGTTTAATGTAATGTTAATAAGTCACACATCTTATCAAGAATGCAGAGAACCCTGATGCAAATCCAGACATCGAATTAAACCAGAATCAAGATTTTCAGGTGAATATCTTTCAGAAGGTTGCATTAATTAATTGATAAGAAATTAAACAAAGCTTTGTACTTCATATCAATATTGTCTTTTAAAATGTTTGTCTACCTGTCTATAGAATGCAGAAAGTTCTGATGAGATCCCAGACACTGAATCAAATCAAAACCAGACCACTACAGAATCACATGAACTGAATCCTCTACTGAACATTGAAGATCAGGAGACTGATAGGAGTGAAGCTCTCATTCAGCCTGATTAAAACCCAATTCACACAGCACTTTCTTCCCAGAAAATTTCTGTAAAATTGTCAGAGGCTTTTCTGTGAACACAAACACTGGAATTGCTCTCGTAAAGAGGACCTAGTAACATTTACAGATCCTATGTGAACAAGACACAGAAACAATGCCTTAAGGGGCGTGCCGTAGTAAGGACGCGCATGTCATTGCAACAAGATGTTATGGTTCAACACAGGGATTTAAACGCAGATCAACATTCATGATGAGAAATGTCTGTAAACTGGACTAAAGAAGAGATCAGGGAGCTCCTTACTAAAGACGCTAAAGCTGAGATAATTCACCAACATGATAGAAAAGCGCATACTCCATATGATCTCCATATGAATGTACGTGTGTGGTTTCGCGAGAGATAAATCACGGATAATTAGCAAACTTCAGACGCTGTGGATAAAACCTACCAACTGCAGGACTTTAAATACTTCACGTGTCTTTACAGTATGTGTGTGAATGCATGCACAGATTCCAGAAATCTATGTGAAAACGGCTTTAGTGATCTCTCAAACAAAATGAACAATGAAAGAAGAAGTTAAGTATTAGGGTTTTTACTCATTTGGAAAACCTATGAATATGTGGAAGATTTTCAATTGTTTGAAAACGCATCTGGTTTGTATTTTATGTATTTGTTGGATTTTAAGTGCATTTTCAGCTGCTTTTACCAGTGTGAATGAAATAAAAAAAAAACAGAAAAGAAATTAAATGTATCAATTTCTTTAACACTGACAAAACAAACAGAGGGGAAAAAATTCCCGGTCACTATGGAAGACACTGTATATTGTCAGGGTCTGAGAATCACAGTCTTCTCTTAAGAGTCTCACAACTATACGTTTGTTGATTCCACAAATACATCACAGTGAGTATAAATATACATTTTTTGTGAATATAATTTTTCTTCTTTATGTGTGCAGCTTATATGACATTTATGTGTTACCTGACCAAAATAATGCATATTAGTATTAGTAAGAGTATATGTAACAACAGTTTCTAAAACAGGTACAGGTTGCTCTAAATACCTGATATTGGACCAGTGATTAGGTTCGTTACAGGAGGGTAAGTAATTAAGGCACACAAGGACACAGATAATACATAGAAACGACTGAATTGTATTTTTGTTAGTGCAAAATAATACTGGAAACAAATGTAACAATCACAACAATAATAAAATAAAACAAGTGAAACAAATGAAGTAATTGTTCTGTTGTTCTTCTTTTATCTTTGAGCTATTTTAACTATTTAATTAGTTTATTTTCTATTTGCTTCTAGTTATTTTATTTATGTTTAAGTTGTTTAGTTTCTATTTTGGTTTATAGATATTTGGTTTCACTAACTTTCAGTTTAATAAGAGCTTTTCTTATATTTGAGTTTAGTGTTCTCCTGTTCAACTTTTTATATTTTACTCATAGAAAAGATTTCCCAAAATAAAACAATCAAAATAAAGAAAAGTACATCATTTAAAAGTACATCATCACAATAGTTCAATTAGAACAGTTTAACTCTTTGAACAATCAAGCAATATTAGTCAATATCTTCTCAGTCTGTGTATAAATGAATGTCCTTTTGTCATCCGAATGAAAAGATATGTTAGCGTATGCAAAAGTCCTTCAGTGTAGATGAGAACTGTGTTTCAATAGTCAGTAGTGCAAAAAAATCAATGAAGGAAAATCTGATTTCCCTCCGATCAGAATATACACAATGAAAGGAATTCCACCTGATCAGTAGTAAACACTAATCCAAGGGTTTGCAAAGGATTTCTCCGTCTGCAGTTCTCTCAAATCAACAGTTCGGTTGGGAGGCTCGCCATCACGGTATATGAAGGGTTTGATCCAATCACACAAAAAAACCTGACCTGTTTATACAAACAGCATCTTAAGTTTCAAAAGCATTTACACCATATTCCTTAGAACATCACAATATACACTATACGTTCATCATTTAACTATCTATATGAAAATAGTATTCAAAACCCTTTAACATCTCATATTCAACATATATACATACTAGCAGATGTAATCATGTACTGTGTAACATTTAAGTGCTCAAATGGAATATTATATTACATTTCACACTTCTTCAGAAACTATTTCACACACAAAATCATTTTCTATATCATTCAACATATATAAAATATACAAGAATATGTCATCATGTGCAAAACAGCATTTAAGTGCTTAATTGGAATATAGAACTTCAGTAAACATATAAACCATTCAAGTTTTCAATAGTTTGAACAATATTAGTTTGAAACTCACCAAATCCGGGGGGTTTCATACACTTTTATACCCGCATTGGATTTTTAACATGGGTTCTCAATCAGGAATCATCCGCGACAATATCAATAATCCCGTTCTAAAAATCACCCAATATAGTTAAATAATAGGTCTACAACATAATATGCATCATATTATTTGAATATCAGAAAGGATTATTTAGATATTTGCCTTAGATTCACTTTGGTGTTTCTCTCGCGATCAGCAATGCGTGTCTCTCACTGCTCTGCGTCTCACGTCTATGACATCACACGCAGTCTCGGCTTAGACTGATTACATCACTTAAGCATTTAGTCATTTTTAATCAATTTATTATTTATTATTTTAAACTACAATGACTTTAATCAGCTTTTTTGTTTACAACTTTTAGCATTTTATTAGAATTAAAATTATTTGAAAATTATATTATTTTCCCTCTGTTTCATATATTGCTGAATTCTAACCCGTGTTACACCCTCCCCTCTTAAATCTATGCAAGTCCCTTTGCATAGCTAAGACCTAAGACTTTAGACCTTGGGGTGTCTTATAGGTTTGGGATGTTCTGCAAGTGACTCTACAAAAGCAGTGTTCAGTCCTTGCAACAGGGATTGGATAATGGATATCATTGGGTTTCCCATTTCTGGGTAAGTCAGTCTTTTTGACTTCTGCTTCACTCTTTTGGACCTTCTTAACTGAATTTCATCCTCACTTTCACTTTGATCTGTTTCTTCCACAGGTTCAGTAAGTTTAGTAGATTCAGCTGATTCTGCTCTGCTTCTCCTTAATGGAACATCAGTTACATTTTCCTCAACTTGGACAGCTTGTGTGTTATTGTCCTCATTTCCATCAGGTACATCCAGTGTTTGCTGCTCTACTTGAGGTAAGTCGTTTCTTTCTTCCAGGTTTTTCTTTACAGGTCCTGTTCCAAGGGATGAGGTCTGGGTTTCAGGTAAGTACTGAACATCAGGTAAGTGTTCCATTTCAGAAAAATAATTTTCTCTGTGTACATTTCTTGCATTCACAGTATCTGAACCATGACTTGGGACAGAAGTTTGAATTTCAGAATCAGAGTTATAAGAAATGTCTTTAGGTTTCCTGACCACATTGTACTCTTTGATGAACCTTTGTGTGGTAAAGGTTGGAACTTCAGAGAATTGGGGTACATAGTCATCTTCATCGGAACTTTGATAGTTCTCCTGACATTCGTCGGTTTCATAATCTCTGTTTTGTCTAGTTACCCGCCTTTTCTGAGGTTTTGTTACATCAGTTTCATCTTCCATCAGCGGAGATAAGAATCCACAGGGTAACAACAAATCTCTGTGTAATGTTCGTAAGGGACCTTCTTGTCTTTCGGGTTTCACTGTATAGACAGGTAATTCACCAGCACGACTCACTACAATGTGTACCACGGGATCCCATCTGTCAGCCAATTTGTGTTTTCCGCGTATTCTCACATTTCTGACCAGGACACGGTCACCTTCCTCGAGAGATGACTCAATTAATTTACGGTCGAAACGGACTTTGTTTCTTTCCGCAGATTTAGCTGCATTCTTCTGAGCTAATTTATAGCTCTCTTGGAGATGAGATTTCAGTGATTGCACATACTGTGAGTGGAACTTAGGATTGTCTTGACTTACTGCAGTGTTGAAAATCAAATCAACTGGCAACCTTGGTTGTCGTCAGAACATTAGTTCGTACTGTGTGAATCCTGTCTTTTCGTGCTTTGTACAATTATCAGCATGTACAAGTGGTTTCACAAATTCTTTCCATCTGTTTTTCTCTTGAGCATTCAAGGTAACGAGCATTCCTATCAGCGTGCGGTTGAAACGCTCAACCGGGTTCCCTCTAGGATGGTACGGTGTAGTTCTGACTTTTCTGATACCAGCAATTTCACAGAGTTCTTTGATCGTTTTGGATTCGAAGTCTGGTCCTTGATCACTGTGGAGTTTTTCAGGCACACCGTAATGCACTATGAAGTGTTCCCACAGAGTTTTTGCAACCGTTCTGGCTTTTTGGTTTGGGGTGGGAATCGCGACCGCATACTTAGTGAAGAAGTCTGTTATTACCAAGATGTCTTTGGTGTTACTACGGTCGGGTTCCAATGACAAAAAGTCCATGCACACTAACTCTAGTGGCCGGGTAACTTGGATGTTCACTAGTGGGGCAGCTCTTTCTGGTAAGGTTTTTCTGCACACACAGCGATTACAGGTCTTGACTTTATTTTCCACATCCATGGCCATTTTGGGCCAATAGAAACGGGACCGGATGAGATCAAGGGTCCGTTCATTTCCCATGTGACCCATATTATCGTGTAGACTCTCCATGATCATGGCTCTTAAGTCAGGTGGTAGAACAAGCTGGTAAGTTGTACAGTCTCCTACGGCTCTTTTGCGATAGAGAACTCCATTCTTTAACTCAAGTCTTTTCCATTCTCTCAACAGGAAAGGAAGTTCTGAAAGCTCACGTCTAAGTACAGGTAAGATAGTACATCCTGACTCCAATTGAATAATTATTTCCCGCATGGCTGGATCATTTCTCTGTTTCTCTCTCAATTCCTGTTCTGACATGCTGGGAACAACAGAAGATCCTTCCATTTGCTCATAATCTTTAGGAATTGCATCTGGGCTCATGGAAAGTGACTCAACAAGAGTGATACAATTACTGTCACCTGCTTCGCATAAGGAATGTCTTTCAAAGACTGCTTGGATTGCATCCATGGAAACAGAGATGGAATTTGTCATTTCAGGTGAATGGTACAAAGTAAACTGGCGTATTCGATCTTGTTCCTTTTGAGATGTAGGATCATTTACCAGATCACCATGAGGTCGTCTCGAAAGTGCATCCGCATCGAGATTGTTCTTTCCAGGTCGATATTGAAGAGTAAAGGAAAAAGTAGACAAGGCAGACAACCACCTATAGCTTGTTGCATCCAACTTGGCTGAAGTTAATACATAAGTAAGGGGGTTGCTGTCAGTGATCACCTTGAAACTGCTTCCATAGAGATAATCGCAAAACTTTTCCGTAACCGCCCACTTCAAGGCTAGGAATTCCAGCTTGTGAGCAGGATACCGGGCTTCACTTCTTGACAAACCTCGACTGGCGTACGCAATTACTCGTAGCACTCCCTCTTGCTCCTGATAGAGTGCTGCACCTAGTCCAGTGGTGCTCGCGTCTGTATGTAGCACATACGGCAACCCAGGATCTGCAAATCCTAACACGGGTGCTTCAGTAAGCTTTGAGATGAGTGTTTCGAATGCTTGCTGACAGTCAGCTGTCCATCGCTCTTTGAAAAGTGCTTTGGGGTCAAGGTAAGTCCTTTCCTTACTTTTCATCCTGCAACTCTTCTGAAGAGGAGGATATCCCACAGTTAATTCATTTAATGGCTTCACTATCTTTGCATAGTCCTTTATAAATCGTCGGTAATAACCGGAGAATCCCAGGAAGGAACGCAACTCCTTCAAGTTCTTCGGACTTGGCCAGGTCTTGATGGCTTCTACTTTCTGGGGATCTGTCTCCACACCACTTTCTGAAACGATGTGTCCGAGATACTTTACTGACGTCTGGAAAAACTTGCACTTTTCCAACGAAAGCTTTAATCCATAATCTTTCAAACGTCCCAAAACATGGAGAAGACGTCTTTCGTGCTCTTCTAGGGTATCTGAGAAGACAATCAAATCATCCAAGAACACTAGGACTTCTGAGAGGTTAATGTCGCCCATGCACTTCTCCATCAGCCTTTGGAATGTGCTGGGAGCATTCGTTATCCCTTGAGGCATCTTGTTAAATTCCCAGAAACCTAATGGGCATACGAAAGCGATCTTGTGTTTGTCTTTCTCTTCCAGTTCGATCTGGTAATACCCAGATTTAAGATCAAGCACTGAGAACCATTTTGAACCTCGAAGTGCTGAAAAGGTTTCCTCCAAGTTAGGTAAGGCATATGCATCCTTGATAGTTTGCGTATTCAACTTGCGGTAGTCGATGCAAAGTCTTATGTCGCCGTTCTTCTTCCTTACTACGACAATAGGGGAAGAGAAGGATGACTCTGATTCACGGATGATACCAGCATCAAGCAATTCCTCTAAATGTCTGCGGACAGCTTCAAGATCGTTGGGATGGATCGGTCTTGCTTTGTGCTTGAAGGGGGTTTCGTCATGTAATTTGATGGTGTGTTTTACTTTGCTTGTTTGTCCAACATCCATGTCGTGCAATGCAAAAACTTCGGGCATGGCGCGCAGTTTCTGAGTGATTCTTCTTTTCCACTCTTCTGGCAAACTGGAATCACCGAAGTCAAAGGAAAGTTCTTTGGTGGATTTTGCATGGACACTTGACTCTGAACCATCAGGTTGCACAACATTGTCTGACATCACTTTCTGCAGTGCATGAATATCCGCAATCACACTTTTCCCAGGGATGATGATATCATGCTCGGTCTCGTTCTTCAACACCACTGGGACTTTATGTGATGGATGCCGAGGTAGGTTAAGTAAACAAGTGGCAACTAGCAATCCTCCTGGAAAAGGTGAACGTGAAGGAGGTTCCATCACAGCCCATTTTTCAGCTACTTGTCCCTTTACACTAACCACTCCTTCAAGAACAACATTTTGACCCGCAGGAACAACAGTAGGGGTAACATCAGGAAGCCTAACGATTCCTATGCTGCTGTCTATTTTCTGCTGACGTCTGTGTTCGATGGTCTGAAGCACAGCTTTGTAACCAAAGGGGACGGCTTGACAGACTGAATCATTTGTTTCAAGATGTTTGTCATATGCGGGATCCAAGGTGTTCGTGCCAATTAGCACCTTTGGTTGGGCAGTGCCACCAGTTTCTGGAATAACCAGGGCAAGGGTAGAAACCTCAACGTCAGATCCAAGAAAGTCTTTGGGGAATGCAATTTTCACTTCAACAAACCCCAGGTAGGGTACTGCTTGTCCATTTGCTGCTTCTATTTCCAGCAGGTCGTCTAGAGAAGTTATGCTTAGTCCAGGTAAATTCTGTTCATAAAACGAATGGGAAATAGTGGTCACTTGAGACCCTGTGTCAAGTAGACAAGAGCAAGGTTTTCCCTCAATGTTCACTTGAGCAGTGCATTTGGTACCAATTAATCCTTTGGGTAGACCAACTGGACGGTTTTTAGCATGGGAATTCAAGTTGCACATGTTCACTGGTTTCTTGAGACTATTCTGACAAGTGACAGCCCTCGTACGTCTCGCTACAAGAGCTGGGCGGTGTTTAAAGTTTCTGAGGCACTTGGACCATACTGACTATCCCATTGGACTTGACGTTCTTTTAACTGCTTTCTTTTATCATTCACAAGGGATGGGTTTGGATCATTCTCACAAATTGAAACAACATGTCCATCCTCGCCACATCGAAAGCAATAGCCTGGCTTAGGCCTGTGAGGTTGCTTATGGTCAGCTGTAGGAGGGTCTTTGCGAACTTGTGTGTTTCCTTGCTTTGATTTGCTCTTTGGCTCGGAGTTCTTTTGTATTCTGAGCTTGGTCATCTGACTCTGGAGCTCTGTGACTTGTTGCTTTAGCTCAAGAACAGCATCATTTGACGGCAATTCACTTTGTCTTGTCGGTACGCTCCTCTGCTTAGAGAGCTGGCTCTGAAGTTTAGCGATTTGTTTCTTTAATTCGGCCACTTCTGTATGTTCTGAAACTTCATTGTGGTTAAGATCAATATGATTAGCAGTGACGACATGAGATCTAGCTTTCTGTCTCTGTACTCCTTAGTGCTGCTTCATGCGACTTTCTTTTGTGAAGTATTTGTTCTCTTCACTTCTCAATTGCAACAGTAGCTCAGGGAAAGCAGGTGGTTTGTTCCTTTTTTGTTCAAGCTGAAGGTTGGTTATTAGAGTCTCATCCCAACAGCCTCGACAGAATTGTTTTAGTAGCTGTCGGTCAGCTTCATGGACAGGAATACCGCCTCTTTTCATCACTTTGAGAAGGTTGGTGTAAAATCGTTGTAAGTACAAGTAAGGTTTTTCCCCTGCATTTTGCAGCGTGTTCAAAAACTTAGCAAAGAGATCATCACCATCTTCTACGGTGTCAAAAGCACTATCAAGAACATCAAGGTAAGCAGCAGGTAAGGCTTTTGCACCTAACTGCTTGACAATCTCTGACGCTGGCGGCAGCAGGCTGTCTAAGATCTTCCTGGAACGATGCAAGTCAGACAGAGAAGGATCTTGGAGAATTAATTCTACGCTGTTCCGCCAGGTATCATAATCGACTTCACTAATCGGTCTGGGAACTTTGCCTGAGAACCCTCTTAGCCTGAATGACGCACTAGAGGTTGAAGCTCCCTCACTTTTTACAATGTGCTCAATGATCATTCTTTGGACTTCAGGTGGGTTTACATCTTTTGTCTCAAGTGTGGGTGAGAAACTTCCTGTACTGACTCTTCTGACTGTATCAGAGTTACATCTCTCATCTGAATGCTCAGTTCGCTTGGTTGGAAGTGGAATGTCAGAGGGAGAGTGACCAGTAATTTTAATTGACTCACGGTCATCTTCATCTGCTGGATTGTCAAAGACATCAGTTGCATTTGCAAGAAGCTGCTCTTTCAAGAGATCGTCGAAAGTTTTCCCACTGAGCTTTGCTATCCTCTTCAATTCAGCAAAATAATGCGTTGTAGCACTCTCAGTTACTGCTGATGCATAAACACTTGCTAGAAGCTTTATGTGGTAAGCTACGTTGTGTGGGCTATTGAAAATGTAGGGCAACAGGGGTTTGAGAGCCATTATTGCAGAATGACTGCCATACTCTACAATTACTTCTCTATGGTGAGGCGATTTGGGATCGTCTATGGTAAGGTGTCTATGGATTCTACCATATTTGTTCAGGAAGTCAGTTAGATCTTCATCAATTTCTGTGTTGGTTAGTCCCCTAATTATTACTGCATTTTCAATTACAACGTTTTCAAGCTCGATTACTTCCATTTTGACTATTTGCACCACTTAGTTTGATTGTTTTTTTATTTGTGCCTTTTAAAATTTTAGACTTTACAAACTATACCACTCCTGGCTGCTGGCTCGCCACTTCTGTAACAACAGTTTCTAAAACAGGTACAGGTTGCTCTAAATACCTGATATTGGACCAGTGATTAGGTTCGTTACAGGAGGGTAAGTAATTAAGGCACACAAGGACACAGATAATACATAGAAACGACTGAATTGTATTTTTGTTAGTGCAAAATAATACTGGAAACAAATGTAACAATCACAACAATAATAAAATAAAATAAGTGAAACAAATGAAGTAATTGTTCTTTTGTTCTTCTTTTATCTTTGAGCTCTTTTAACTATTTAAATAGTTTACTTTCTATTTGCTTCTAGTTATTTTATTTATCTTTAAGTTGTTTAGTTTCTATTTTGGTTTATAGATATTTAGTTTCACTAACTTTCAGTTTAATAAGATCTTTTCTTATATTTGAGTTTTAGTGTTCTCCTGTTCAACCTTTTATATTTTACTCATAGAAAAGATTTCCCAAAATAAAACAATCAAAATAAAGAAAAGTACATCATTTAAAAGTACATCATCACAATAGTTCAATTAGAACAGTTTAACTCTTTGAACAATCAAGCAATATCAGTCAATATCTTCTCAGTCTGTGTATAAATGAATGTCCTTTTGTCATCCGAATGAAAAGATATGTTAGCGTATGCAAAAGTCCTTCAGTGTAGATGAGAACTGTGTTTCAATAGTCAGTAGTGCAAAAAAATCAATGAAGGAAAATCTGATTTCCCTCCGATCAGAATATACACAATGAAATGAATTCCACCTGATCAGTAGTAAACACTAATCCAAGGGTTTGCAAAGGATTTCTCCGTCTGCAGTTCTCTCAAATCAACAGTTCGGTTGGGAGGCTCGCCATCACGGTATATGAAGGGTTTGATCCAATCACACAAAAAAACCTGACCTGTTTATACAAACAGCATCTTAAGTTTCAAAAGCATTTACACCATATTCTTTAGAACATCACAATATACACTATACGTTCATCATTTAACTATCTATATGAAAATAGTATTCAAAACCCTTTAACATCTCATATTCAACATATATACATACTAGCAGATGTAATCATGTACTGTGTAACATTTAAGTGCTCAAATGGAATATTATATTACATTTCACACTTCTTCAGAAACTATTTCACACACAAAATCATTTTCTATATCATTCAACATATATAAAATATACAAGAATATGTCATCATGTGCAAAACAGCATTTAAGTGCTTAATTGGAATATAGAACTTCAGTAAACATATAAACCATTCAAGTTTTCAATAGTTTGAACAATATTAGTTTGAAACTCACCAAATCCGGGGGGTTTCATACACTTTTATACCCGCATTGGATTTTTAACAGGGGTTCTCAATCAGGAATCATCCGCGACAATACCAATAATCCCGTTCTAAAAATCACCCAATATAGTTAAATAATAGGTCTACAACATAATATGCATCATATTATTTGAATATCAGAAAGGATTATTTAGATATTTGCCTTAGATTCACTTTGGTGTTTCTCTCGCGATCAGCAATGCGTGTCTCTCACTGCTCTGCGTCTCACGTCTATGACATCACACGCAGTCTCGGCTTAGACTGATTACATCACTTAAGCATTTAGTCATTTTTAATCAATTTATTATTTATTATTTTAAACTACAATGACTTTAATCAGCTTTTTTGTTTACAACTTTTAGCATTTTATTAGAATTAAAATTATTTGAAAATTATATTAATTTCCCTCTGTTTCATATATTGCTGAATTCTCACCCGTGTTACATATGTAACAGAGTATGACTAATATTGTACAAATACCTAACTTTATTCTTACTTAAATACATGGGTGCCGGAAGCAAAATGGGCATCGGTCCAAAACACTTGCTGGAATAGATGCCATTGTCTTGTATTCTGGTGTCTTTTAAAGTCCCACTGTGGTGACTTTTTTATTGTTGTTTATATGTCTATGTGGTGTTTTAACATGTGTCACCGTCTGACTTTTTGGTGGAGGCAGAACAAAAAGTTGGAGTCTTTGGTTCCGCTGATGATGGTTCCGCCCGGACGACTTGCTTATGTGGGATTTTAATGTCATATGTTTTATTAATATTGTATTTAGAAGTGTTTTCAATAATCATTATAGTATGCTGAAGTAAAAGATTGTTTGTGTTTGTCTGAGAGAGTGGAAAGTTACTGAGAGGAAGCAGCCTCTGTGTTTGCAAAAGTTACAAGGTCGTGGTTGGATTAGTGAGGAATTTGCAGGTGGCAACATTCAAGATAAAGAGCGAGGCTTAAAGAAGAAAAGCAGACAGATAACCATGTATTAACTAATGCTTTAATATTCACAGGATAAAATATGCAATATATTTCTTACTTAATCAGTATTAATCATTGAATAATTGATGTAATAAAGATATGATGTTGTCTTTGATAAATGTGTATTAACCAATGAAATGAAGGTTGCATACAGAATAATCTAATGGGGGGATGGCAGCTCAACCTTGAAGAACAGAATCTCCTGCGCTTGTTCTTTGTGTGTGTGTGTGTGTGTGTGTGTTTTCTTCCCTGACAGATGTTTTTTAATAATGATTAATGTGTTTTGCTTAGAAGTAGTATTACAGTAAAAGATTTAATATGTGTTTATCTATCTAAAGAAGTTAATGTGTGCCTTATTCATATAACCAATTGTACGAATAATGAAATGATGTCATGATATTGAAATGTGTTTTACATAATAATCACTTTCATCTTACAGCTTATGTTTTCTGATGAATAAATGAATGTTTTATTAATGATTTGGTTTTTAAGAAAGCATTATTATATTCTATGTGAAGTCAATCATATGTGAAGTGGAGGAGTACTGGGGAGGAAGTTACGGGCTGCATGGCTCTCAGGGATGAGCGGAGAAAAGTTTGTTTTTTCTTTGCTGTGTGTGTCTATCTTCTGCAGGCTAAAATTGGGTGGTGATGGAGTCAGATGTACGAGGGGAACGGCCTTTGTGGGTGGAGACTCTAAGAAGAAAGATCGACGTCACATATTTTATAAATATGCATGTTACTCTTTGAGCTGGTTGTTGTTCATTGCTTGAGATGACCCAGCGCTGTAAAACTTTTTCATATCTGATCAATAAATAACTTAATTTTAATACCGTGTCTTTCCTCCAATTATGAACATGCAGATGGACCCTTAAAGTCCAACAATTGGTGACCCCGACGTTCGTTGGAGGGAAAGGAGAGAGTGAGCGGAAGGAGGGTTTCACATTGAAGAAACCAGAGTAAGCGAGGACTCCCTTTCAACACAAAAAGAGCGCTCTATTAAAATAAGGTAAGCAGAAGCCTGTTTTATCGAATTCTGCTATTTGGATATACCAAATTACTTGTGTTGATAAGGAGATCCGAACTGAATTACAAATTTACATTTTTGTAAATTGATCAGAGTGAAAAACTTTTTGAAATCTTTGAATTTTGTTATTAAATAAAAGGTTGAGGATTCCTTTAACACATTAGGTGTTATAAAATACCAACTTGGTTGTAGCCAAAAGGAGTGAAAGGCTCTTGGATGAAAGGTCCATAAATACTGTTAATGGCGGTGTAAGTTAACAGAGTTAATTAAAAAGGTTGGAGGCCTTTAACACATTAGGTGTTATAAAATACCGACTCAGGTTGTAGCCTGTAAGGGGTGCAAGGCCCGTTGGATGAAAGGTCCAAGAATACTGTTAATGGCGGTGTAAGTTAACAGAATTAATTAAAAAGGTTGAGGATTCCTTTAATACATTAGGTATTATAAAATACCGACTCAGGTTGTATAGCCTGTAGGGGGTGTACAGCAGCCCGTGGATGTAAGGTCCACGAATACTGGAAAGAAGAAGTGACGTCTTAATGTGAATAGTATTGTTGATATATTGTTGTTATTTTTGTGACATTTCTGTGAAAGTTGTATTGTGTTTGTATTGCGGGTGAAACTCCTGAAAACTACTGGTGTATATATCTTTCTGCTAGAAAAGAGTGACGTGTTGTGCTTTTTGAAATTTTGAATGCTTGTAAATTGTGTGAAAATGGCTAAATTAAAAAAAAAAAATGTGATGAGTATGGTTGCCTAACAGTGTATGTGCAATGGCAAAAAGGCAAGTAGTTTGGAAAGGGACCAACTGTAAAAGACTCAGAAACAGATTTGAGAAAGGGGACGAGAATCGCTTTTGTTGCAGCTGAAGTCGAGACGATTACAAAGAGAAAAGGGGAAGTTGACAGTTGTGCTGTGAGCGAGCAACAGGAAGTAGAACTAGGAGGCACTGAGCCAGTACCCTCAGCCCCACCCATGGCTCCTCCTCAAGTGAAGTCACTATACCCCTCACTGCACACACCTCCTCCTTATGAGGAAAAGTCTGTTTCGATCTCAAAGCAACAGCCGGTGTTAACAGTAAACAGTGGTGAACTAGATGTTGAATTTGATGAAATAAAGGCCCTGAAAAGAAAAATGGAAAGATTACAACAAACAATTATGACACAGGGAGAGATAATCACAACTCTATTAAGATTACAGAGAAATACAAATGATAACAACATGGGAAAGAGATCTTGTGTATTACACAGACAGGGCCATAAACAAATCACACAAACAGAACTTGTAGAGGTAGATAAGATTAAGAATAAGCTTTTGAAACTGCAGCTAGAACAGACTAAACAGGCCAACACAAAAAAGAAACAAATGCCCAAGCAGGCCCAACCAACACCAGTAGCTATGACAACTAGTGTCCCGGACAACGTACAATATCCCAATCAGCCCATAGATCCATATAAAGGCCCATCCTATACAGGAAACCCGTGGGAAGGATATAACCAACAGAGAAGGGGAGGGCCAAGAAGGAGTAGTAGACCAAAACGGGGAGGTTTTGGAGGTTTTGTCAGGAATGCATGTTATGTGTGCGGACAAGAAGGTCATTGGGCCAGAAGATGCCCTCAAAATGGGTCACAGCCCCAATATTCCGGTGTAAGGTATCCACTTAACGCACCAAATGCAAGGGGATGGGGTCCCAATAGAGGAGGTGGCGGGCGTGGAAATGGTGGTTTTGCCAGGGGACCACCAGCGCCACACAACCCATCACAACCAGATTTAATGGCGCCTATGCACCCAACATGGGGCCAAAGGGAGTGATGCGGATGAATAACGGGGCACACAGGAACCCACCATGAAAGGAATGGCTGGACCTCTCATGGACCACTTAGAGCCCTAGTGGATAATGGGCCTAAATAGTCCACCGTAAAAAAAAAAAAAAAAAAAAAAGTTTCAACAACGGTGGAGATAATGGGTTTCTGGTAAAATTAAAAAGTGACTATCAACAAATCACTACCCTACAAGGTAGCAAACCAGTCTAGTTTGCACACATTTCTGTATTCCTCCAACACACTTGTTAATAATAGAAAGGGACCTAGAAATTACAATGACCTGTCAATGTTGTAATGTGCCCCCGGACGGATGGGGCACAAATGAATGGCTAATTAAACTATGGAGAGATAGAGCCTTATGTCTGATCCAGGACCAGAGACTTATGTTATTTTTTTTTTTATATATATATATATATATATATATATATTTATTTTTTGGGCCTTATAAACAACAAACAATAGATAATAAGGTATGTACCAATATATAAAACGGTGTCTTAGATAAAGTTTACCAAAAAATCCTGGCCAACCAAACCTGAAATTATGTCCATGAGGGTGTAAACTTGACTGACCTGATTACTGAGGGGATGCCACATGATAGTAAAAAAAAAAAAAAAAAAAAAAAAAACCAAACAAACCCAAAAAGGGCCAAACAAAATCAGACCTAAGTTGTTTACAACACCACTGCCAACTACCCGCTACTAATTACGCTATTTACGGATGGCTTTGTTTTAGAGCATCAGATGGTACGCTAAAGGCAGGTTTTGCAGTTGTTGAACAGGTTGAGAATGATTTTGTAACAAGACTGAGTGGTAGGTTGAACTGTAAACAGTCAGCACAGAGAGCTGAAATAATAGCTGTTATCAAAGCCTTGCACTACACTGGTGAAGAGAGGGTGATTATTTATAGTGACTCTGCATATGTGATTGGTGCAGTATATATGGAACTGCCATATGGCAGATAGGTGGGTTAGAAACCAGGAAAGGCCGGCCTATAATAAATGCTAGCGAAGCCTGACACATAATACAGGCTGTGAAGGTACCTAATGAAGTGGTTGTTGTCAACTGCCTAATAAACCACTTATATCCCCAACCATGGTTTCCCAAGACAAAGTTAGATCTGACAAACTGACAAACACGCACTGGAATTGACATATAGTTTCGGGGCTGCTCATCGCCCCAATGACAGAGCAAAGCTGAAATAATGAACCTGACTTTGACATTAAAACTTGACTTGACAACATCTGTGCACAGACAAAAATAACATGGCTTGAGGTATTACCTATTGCATTAATGTCTATTCGCTCTTCTGTTAACAGGATTTCTGGTTTCACATCCTTTGAATTGCTTACAGGTCGACAGTTTCCAGGCCCACGGAACGCCTTGGTGTAGGATCCAATCCTGCCACTAACTAATGATGTTTATTTCTACAAACTAACTGCTATGATTAAACGTTTTTCCTGACAGGCTAAACGACACCGGTACAACGACCAAGCTGTTACAAATGATGATTGAGTGAAAGTGAAGGTGTTCAGACGGTGCTGGGCCGAACCGAGACGGTCCAGGCCACCGAGAGTAAAAGCAAAAACCTAACATGGTGTCGAGCTACAGGTCAAAGGCGACACCTGGTTCCATCTCTCTTCTTGTGTTCCATGTGATTCTCCCAGCAGGTCTCTCACAGAAATCGGTGTGGACCTGAGGACTCAGGTCCAAGAGAGGGAGAGTGTTGAAAGTGAAAGTGAAAGTAAATCAGCTGGAATACAGAGAGAACAAACAGGAAGTGAAACATCAGGGGTAACACTCGCACAACACCAACAATAAAGTCAACAAACACTCTGTAAAATTGTGCATAAAAAAGGTGACATTTTTTCCAGCCCAGCAACAGAACCACAAAAGGTTGTAAGACAGAACAAACACACAGGTGAATGTGCAGTTACCCATGAGGACGACGGCAGATTGATTTTTCATTTAATAACAAAACAAAACTGTACTGATTTACCAACATATGAGAATTTTACCAACAGCCTCAGATGTATGAGAGATTGGTGTGAGGAAAAAGGAATAACAAGTGTATCTACTCCCCGGCTGGGGTGTGGGTTAGATAAATTGGACTTCCATAAGGTGGTGGAAATCCTGACAGAAGTGTTCAGGGACCTGAACATCACAATTACTGTTTATTCATTATAACCTGGGTAGCTACATATTATATTGACCTTTGAATTTCTTAAGTTTCTTATATAATCTTACATTTCGATGTTTCCTTTTGAATCTAATTTTTAAGTTTCTTATACAATTCTACAGTATTAATTTTACATTTTAATTTCCTTTTTCCTTTTTGAACTTACGATTGTTATTTGAGTATTAGCCAATAGGCATAAGTGTATTTTTTCCACAGGGATGAAGCTATATGGAAATTGGAAGGTTCTGTGGGCCCTAGGGGTTATAGCTGCAATTATAATCACCATAATATTTAGCATAAACAATGGAGGTAATCTGAAAATTGACAAAAGGTCCGAAACTACATCACAAGATTCGTGTACAGAGATATGGGGGAATTGAATTAAATTACACAAAAAATTAAACGACATCATACACCTTTGATTTATGAACATCTATAGTGGTCTCAATTGGAGTATTTGTGGCCATACTGGTCACTTGTGGATGTTGTTGTATCCCCTGTCTCAGATCCCTGTGTAACAGGCTGATAGTGTCTGCAATAGAGAAAAAAGAAAATCCACCCCCATACAGCATGCCCCTATTAGGCCTACAGAACCTAGAGAATTATGAAGGAGAAAATGTGTGACCTCTTTCAGAGGTCAAGAGAGGGAATTGTGGGATTTTAATGTCATATGTTTTATTAATATTGTATTTAGAAGTGTTTTCAATAATCATTATAGTATGCTGAAGTAAAAGATTGTTTGTGTTTGTCTGAGAGAGTGGAAAGTTACTGAGAGGAAGCAGCCTCTGTGTTTGCAAAAGTTACAAGGTCGTGGTTGGATTAGTGAGGAATTTGCAGGTGGCAACGGTCGAGATAAAGAGCGAGGCTTAAAAAGGAAAAGCAGACAGACAACCATGTATTAACTAATGCTTTAATATTCAAAGGATAAAATATGCAATATATTCCTTACTTAATCAGTATTAATCATTGAATAATTGATGTAATAAAGATATGATGTTGTCTTTGATAAATGTGTATTAACCAATGAAATGAAGGTTGCATACAAAATAATCTAATGGGGGGATGGCAGCTCAACCTTGAAGAACAGAATCTCCTGCGCTTGTTCTTTGTGTGTGTGTGTGTGTGTGTTTTCTTCCCTGACAGATGTTTTTTAATAATGATTAAAGTGTTTTGCTTAGAAGTAGTATTACAGTAAGGGATGTAATATGTGTTTATCTATCTAGAGAAGTTAATGTGTGCCTTATTCATATAACCAATTTTACGAATAATGAAATGATGTCATGATATTGAAATGTGTTTTACATAATAATCACTTTCATCTTACAGCTTATGTTTTCTGATGAATAAATGAATGTTTTATTAATGATTTGTTTTTAAGAAAGCATTATTATATTCTATGTGAAGTCAATCATATGTGAAGTGGAGGAGTACTGGGGAGGAAGTTACGGGCTGTATGGCCCTCAGGGATGAGCGGAGAAAAGTTTGTTTTTTCTTTGCTGTGTGTGTGTCTATCTTCTGCAGGCTAAAATTGGGTGGTGATGGAGTCAGATGTACGAGGGGAACGGCCTTTGTGGGTGGAGATTCTAAGAAGAAAGATCGATGTCACATATTTTATAAATATGCATGTTACTTTTTAAGCTGGTCGTTGTTCATTGCTTGAAATGACCCAGCGCTGTAAAACTTTTTCATATCTGATCAATAAATAACTTAATTTTAATACCGTATCTTTCCTCCAATTATGAACATGCAGATGGACGCCTTAAAGTCCAACACTTAAAACACCGGACTTCCGGCAGCTGTTCGGTGACGAATGCAGCCTGACGAGGCGCAGGTGACGCAAATTATTATAGCGATTATCGATTGGCTGAGGAAAGGGATGAAAGGAAGATAAAAGGAGCCTTAGAAGCACATTTGAGAGAGCAGCAGTGGTTAAGAAGAGGGCAGCGTGGGCGAGCTTCGCTACGCCTAAGGCAGATCACAACACACGTTTCCTGCGAAGCGCTGATGGCGCCGTTGATCCGGGGATCACTTTATAAGTGGACGGAAAGAGTGCGGGCCCGAGAAAAGCCAAAGGAAGGAGTTGTGGGTTATTTTAAAGCGAAACACCACTGAGAGAAACCGGGCTGCTTTGTGTTTGTCTGTGCTGCTGTGTTGTATCGTAGGGCTGTTATAAAGGGGTTGGAGCTGGACAAACGAAGTGAAGAAGGATCGCTAAGTGAGTTGCTACGACGACTACGCTGAGGACGGTTGCGGTATTATCTGCGGACAGCCGAAAGCCACACTAAGTGAGAGTAGGACCGAATTCTGCCTATGGGGAATGATTAAGCAAAGCATTACCTGTTACTGTGTTGTGAGCAGCTCCGTTGCATTACGGCCCCACGGATGAGAGAAAGGAAGCGTGGGCGAGCCGGGAACCCATCCTGGAAATAGAAGTTTTAACTCCGTTGCATTACGGCCCCACTGGTGAGAGAAAGGAAGCGTGGGCGAGCCGGGAATCCACCCTGGAAATAGAAGTTATATGTGAGTAACGTTACAGTCTAAGTTGTATACTGTGGATGTTAAAGTGTTATCTGTTACTGTGTTGTGAGCAGCTCCGTTGCATTACGGCCCCACTGGTGAGAGAGAGGAAGCGTGGGCGAGCCGGGAATCCATCTTGGAAATAGAAGTTATACGTGAGTGACGTTACAGCCTATGTTGTGTACTGTGGATGTCGAAGGGTTCTCAGTTACTGTGTTGTGAGCAGCTTCGTTGCATTACGGCCCCACTGGAGAGAGAGAGAAGTGTGGGTGAGCCGCAGTGTATCCGAATCACCGTAGGGGAAAGCCCCACGTTCCTCTACGTTTCATCTCGTCCCCTTCATCCTGAAATATCGTCCAAACTACCACACGGCGGGCCCGGGCCATGGGTGGCTTCGTCCATAACTCACTGAGTGTGTGTGCAGTGCCGTGGGTGAGTCTCGTCTTCATTTGTGTGTATACACTTTACAGCTTGCGTTGTCGTGCTGTGTATGTATCTTGATAGAAGCCATTCGAGGCCAGCGGAG